>NC_080056.1:24842672-25062672 GCF_026212465.1 Amaranthus tricolor | reverse complement strand
TTACGGGTCGGTTTAACAACGGTTGTTCGCATTATCAGGTTCAAACCGGTTTGTTATCGGTTGAAATTCGAGTCGCGTGTCAATCGAGCTCGGGTTGTCAAGTGAATTAGATTAATCAAGTAATCATAACCATTTTATATGATATTATGTATTTATACTTATTAGTGACCTTGAATACTTTAAAATAATAAATCTATTACACTAATAATTGATCGTATTTAATTTAAAGCTTAATAATGTTCGGAACTAGACCTATTGGAGTGAATGAAACTAATACAAACTATCTTATAGAGTTATAGAGTTATAGTTACAGACTATTATTGACAGTTAACTCAATGTTATTACTTATTAGTTATTACTGATCTTGAATACTCTAAAGTAATTTATAGGCTATTAATAATCGATCGTAATTCAAAGTTCACTTATCGTAATTCGATCTATTATAGTAAATGAAACTAGTACTCCACCTTTTTTGTTACTTTGAATTAAATAGCCTAAATTATTGAATTTGACCAAATTCAATAATAAAAATATTTAATATTTGATATAAAATATTTATATTACTCAAATAAATTATTTTAGATAACTAATTGTCCAATTTGATGAATATATTACTAAATTTGATACATTACTTATTCTAAGTCGTTGATCTTTGTATATAGACGTCAGACGTGTGAGATCTTACCATCTTAGCAATCTATGAGTTGTACTTGCACAAAATGTTATTGGTTATTAAGATAGCACACGGATAAGGTGTTTTAGCCGTTGGATTTATAATGCTAATATCAGATCAGCGGTCAAGAAATTGCCACGTCACTCTCAATTGAAAAAAAAGAACTTCGTTGGCTTCTTCAACCTGAAACAGTGAAATGAAACCCTTTCCCATATTCTAAATTTCTGATATTCATTAAAAATTCCCAAATCCCGCGCTAATAAACCCTAACCCAACTCTCTCTTCTTCATCCTCTCACTATAACTGGCGGCCCTGTTACAATCCCATCTATTCTCCTCCAATCCGGCCGGTAGAACACGTTCATCTTCGGAAGCCTGTAGTACCGTAGCCTGTAGGTATGAAGTTCTAGTTTTTTTTCAGTTTACACTTCACACTCTCGCGGCCCAAGTACCCAACAATCTTAAGGTAGTCGTTGTTGATTCAATTAGGAACGGGAACAGCAACAAGAGGGGGGGTGAATTGTTGTTGTTGCAAGTTTAAGCGATTGTGCCCTGTTTTTGCGGAATTATTCAAAATAAATAAAGCTTAAACTAAGAGCAAAATAATAAGAGAGACGCACGATTTTACGTGGAAACCTTTTGGGCCTAAACAAAAGGAAAAACCACGACCACTTGGGATTTCTAACAACTTCACTATGTTTAAGGCAATTAGTTACAATTACAATAAACACCTTACTTCACTCGAAGCGTAACAACTAGGCCAACTCTTCACTCTCTAATTGCTTTACTCAAAGCAACAAACTTAGCTTTACAATAAGCTAATCCTCTCTAGCTTCACTAAAAGTTATCTAACTTCCCCCTTAGACTCACCCGAGTCTAATTACATAAACTCTCAAAAACCCTTACAAAAAGGATAAAAATTCTCTAAAATAAATCAAAGAGTTGCACAAGTAAATATTATGAATTAATTGGCAATTTAAAAACACAAAATATTACTTGTAGAATTTCAAAAATAAACGCTCAAGAATTATTTTTCTCTTAAAGCATGCGTTATATTTTTTTTTTTGAAAAACCGAGCTAGTTAGCTTATTTATAATAAAATAAATTTCTAAAAATAGAAAAATATTCCAACCCATTATCCTTAGTCATGGATCAATGAATGATGCTGAATGAATCACAAAACGGTTAATACTTCAGCCTTTGAATAAGTCAAACAAACGGTTAAGGCAATCAGTAACCGCTATTCACTGATAACCGCTGTTCCCTGATAACCGCTGTTCCCTGATAACCGCTGTTCCCTAAAGTAGCAGTTTCTTCAGTAGTAATTCCTGTTCCCCAAATTAATGGCTGGAACTTCATGCTATATTTAGAAAACGGTTGGGTAAAACGGTTATCTATTGACTAATTCCAAAAACGGTTATCTTTTGACTAAGTCTTAGAAAATGGTTATTTTTACTATTTTTAGGAAAAGATTATTTTTATTATTTTTCAGAAAATCCAAAAATAATTAAGACGTAACTGCTGTTCCTACTTTTTAGAAGATCCAAGTTTATCTCCTAAAAATAAGGAATTAATCTTGAAACCACCACGTAAGGAATTTTAGAAATTCTTTTTGCCAATTAACTTTAATAAACTAATGCAACAAATTAATTTAAAATACATTAACTAAAAAATAAAAGATAGAATTTATTAGCTAACGTAAATTGACTTCAGTTTGGGAACACTGCGCTGTCTCCAAATTCCAACTTGCTAGAACATCAAACATGGGAACAGTAGACTTCCTGTCTCCATTTTACATCCCACGTGATATACTCTTCTAACATCTCTTGAAACCTTTTGACATGTATATTCCCATGAACTAAGCCATAGGTACTATCAACGATCACAATTAATCGGATATCGACCTGCACAAAATCTCTAAACATATATTTGCTAAAGTGTAGTCATCATCAAAACTCAAGAGGTCCAACAGTCGAAGAAACCCTAGTTTCTTCACATTCACCGTCATAGCCGCACACACTGATTAAGTTTTGCTTTAAGTAAATTGCTTTGAATTTTGAGTTTTTCTTTGAGTAAATTGCTCTGAGTTTTGACGATAGCCTTTTCATAAAATTTGTACCAGGTACTTTCGGATAGGATTGATCTTCCATGTATGCTTGTGAAAGGAAGTCTATACACAGGCATTGATGAGGGGGCTGTGAACTTGATTAAATTTGGTGAAGGAAGGTAAGGGCTGATGTTGTTGTCTTTGAAAGTCATATTCATTAGGGTTAGTTTTTACTTTCTTGGCATGCTTGAAGTCTGTATTTATGAAGATTTAGTTCAATTCTCTTCTGTATGAATTGTGTTGCTAGTTATATTCATTGTGTTGCTAAATCAATTCTCTTCTGTATGAAGATTTAGTTCAATTCTCTTTTGTATGAATTGTGTTGCTAGTTATATTCATTGTGTTGCTAGTTATATTCATTGTGTTGCTAGTTCAATTCTCTTCTGTATGAAGATTTAGTTCAATTCTCTTCTGTATGAATTGTGTTGCTAGTTATATTCATTGTGTTGCTAGTTCAATTCTCTTTTGTATGAAGATTTAGTTCAATTCTTTTCTGTATGAATTGTGTTGCTAGTTATATTGATTGTGTTGCTAGTTATATTCATTGTGTTGCTAGTTATATTCTCTTATGTATGAAGATTTAGTTCAATTCTCTTATGTATGAATTGTGTTGCTAGTTATATTCATTGAGTTGCTAGTTATATTCATTGTGTTGCTAGTACAATTCTCTTCTGTATGAAGATTTAGTTCAATTCTCTTATGTATGAATTGTGTTGCTAGTTATATTCATTGTGTTGCTAGTTCAATTCTCTTCTGTAAGAAAATTTAGTTTAATTCTCTTATGTATGAATTGTGTTGCTAGTTATATTCATTGTGTTGCTAGTTATATTCATTGTGTTGCTAGTTCAATTCTCTTCTGTATGAAGATTTAGTTCAATTCTCTTCTGTATGAATTGTGTTGCTAGTTATATTCATTGTGTGGCTAGTTATATTCATTGTGTTGCTAGTTCAATTCTCTTATGTATGAAGATTTAGTTCAATTCTTTTCTGTATGAAAGTTATATTCATTGTGTTGCTAGTTATGAATAACATTGCAAGCTTCTGCCATGTACAGAACTTACTTTTTCCATATTATTATAGCTTGGTTGAAATATTTTGGTCATATACCTTTTCTGTGTAATAAGTTGAGTCCTACAATATTGTAATGAAGTCGAAAGTTGTTGTTGCTGCACAGACCTGCGGAGCTGCTGCTGACTCTTGCTCTTTCGAGGTTGCTCATTCAGCCCACATCTACTGATACTAGTTAATAGCTGCAACTTCTAATCTGTATGTACTTGACTATGCTGATGAATTGAACAATCAAATTGAATAACCAATCTGGATTGATGCTTGGTGACTTCAGAATGCACCAATGCACACATTGTGATCATATTTGGTTGCTCAACACAGGATTGATCTCAAGCATATTCATTCAAATCTGAACTAAGCATATTTGGTTCTGTTGGAAATTGATTTTTTGTAATTTTTTGTTCATGTAATTTTGTCATGTATTTTTTTGTTCGTTCTTTATGTAAATTGATTTTGAATATTGTTGACTAAATTTTTTGGTTGTCACTTATTTTTAATAGCTTATTATTTGGAGAAGTATAAGATAGTTTGTATTAGTAATCTTTAATATAGTTTGTCTTTCGAGGTTGTTCAAACAATGTTCAATACTTCTTTTGAAATTTGAAGATGGTTTTGAATTTGTTCAATCTCTCATTCTTAATTGTAGGAATATGAATTTTAATGAGGCAAATGAAGATAATGGTTTTCAATTTGACAATATTTCTAACACGGGTAATTTGTTAATCTAATGGTTCAAGTACCTTATATGTTTTGTGTACTTTATCATTCTTTTGCATTGTGTTCAATATTGAGATAGATTACTAGCATGTGTATTATTTTTGTTGAAATTAACAGCGTTTGAAGAGTTACAAACTAGTGTATCCACTCCAAGGAATGTGAACCCGAACCCTAGACAAGTTGTCCAACGTCCTATTCGTCCACCAAAGCGTGCAAAAACTAGTAGAGAAAGAGGTGGAATTTCTTTAGCTGGAGGTCAAAGGCGAACTAGAACTGAGTTTCAAGAGGATATTGAAGGACTTGGAAAGCGTACCTCACCAGTTTGGGATCATTTTACCATAGTGGCCGAGAAGGATGATAACAATGTTGTTATTTCATTACATGCTGTTTGTCGCCATTGTAAGAATACTGACTATAGAGCCGAAGGTCACTATGGAACCTCTAATTGTAGAAATCACCTCAAGACTTGTGAACCTTACCAAGAATGGCTTGCTAAAAATGGTGATCTCATTGGTGATTTTAGTCAGAGAAAATATTGTTCTCTTTTTGCCGAGGCCATTATGTACCATGGATACCCCTTAAGCATGGTTGAGCACAAATTCACAAGGAAATTGCATCGTTACTTGAATCCAAAGGTGAACGATGGTGCATGAGGAAAAACTCTAAGTTAAGAAAAATGTTATTTGAAACTTTGAAGGATTTAGATAGCAAGGTGTCTTTGACATGTGACATTTGGACAGCTTGCACATCTCGTGGATACTTGACTTTAACGGCTCATTATATTGACAAGGATTGGTGTTTGAAGTCGAAAGTTCTTAATTTTCGTCATTTCCCTCCCCCACAACTGGTCATGCGATTTATGAGCTTGTGTATGCAATGATCAAGGATTGGGGTCTTGAATCAAAGGTTATGTGCATGACTGTTGACAATGCAACTAATAATGATTCCATGATCCCCTTGTTACACGAATGTTTAAATGGCCATTCTTCTTTTCCATGTGATGGTGCACATTTTCATATTCGTTGTGCGGCGCACATTTTAAATTTGATTGTTAAAGATGGATTAAAAGCAATTGATCCTGCTGTCAAACTTGTGCATGATAATGTCAAGTACATTGATTCATCCGAGGCAAGGATGATTAGGTTTAGAGATTTTGTATCTCAGTTGGAAAAACCTTCTTCGCTGAAATTGTGGTTGGATGTTGTAACGAGATGGAACTCTACATACTTAATGTTGAAGCGAGCTCTTGACTATAGAATTGCGGTGAATCGCTTTGGTAGTACTAAGCCTGAATACACCTTGAAGCTCACTGATCGTGAGTGGGAATCTATTGAAAACATGGCTTCTATTCTTCAACCTTTCTATGAAATGACCAATCTTTTTTCTGGGTCAGATTATCCCACTGCAAATCTATATTTTGAACAAGTTTGTAAGGCAAAATACCACCTACGACGTGCTTGTGAAAGTGAGGATACCTGCATTAGAGGGATGGGAAATGAGATGTTTGAGAAGTTAGAGAAATATTGGGGAGAGTCCTCTTTAATTTTGTCTATTGCTGTGGTGTTTGACCCTAGGCATAAGATTCCATTTCTAAAACATCATTTTAGAAAGGTTTATCAATCTGAGGATGAGGTTTATCAACAAATTGTGAGGGTTCGCTCTGGACTTGTCAATCTTTTCAATGATTACAAGTCTACAATTACTTTATCGACTAAAGCTCATCAAGCTTCTACTTCTGAAGATCTCACATCAGTTGGTTCATGCTCTTGCATTGGTTCATGCTCTCGTGATTCTGATGGCTATGAGGTATGTATTATTTAATTTTAAACTCCTTTTAACAATATATTTATTATTATTAATATTTATCTCAATAATTTTGTCTTTCCATTATAATATTTTTACTATTAATAAGTTTCATATGTTTTATTGTTTATTTACAGAGTTTTGAAAGTTCTCAAGAACTACTTTTTTCTTCAAATATTTTATCAAAAGTGGAAAAAATACCTTGAATCACCTTTGCACATGCATGGTGATTCGAAATTTGATATTTTGTTGTATTGGAAAGACCAACAAACTACTTACCCAATTATGTCTAAAATAGCTAAAGACATATTGGCTATTCCAATAACCACAATTGCATCCGAATCAACTTTTTCTTACGGAGGAAGAATTTTGAATAGATGGAGAGCATCCCTTTTATCAAGACATGTTGAAGCCTTGATTTTAACTCGTAATTGGTTGTTTGGATATGAAGAAGAACCTGATGAAGTAGGATTAGTTGTTGGCAGTGACTTAGTCCCCGATGCAGAATCGTATGCTAAGGGAGATCAGGGTGCAAGTGGATCCTCGTCTTCAGAATCTAGTACGTATTTTACTTTTTAAATAAATGTTAATTAATTATCATTCTATTATAACTCGTGTTTCGTATACTTTATGTACTCAGTTATGGTTTGTTCACTTGATTGTTGCCATGCAAATGATGTTGGTTCTTATGGATCTGATTGTGGCTCAAATTGAAACACGGAATCTTGACACAAGTAATTTAACCTTACAAGTCACATGGAAACTTGATAGTCATTGGGTTGGGTGAATGTTATCCATGAGTCTTAGTCTTATAGGCAACTTTCTAATAGCCTTACTTACTTGAGATTAGGCACTTAGAAATGTTTCCTTAGCTATGATTCATGTTGGTAGCTTGCTGAACATGCGGCGTTTGTTGACCTTGAGAGGCATTACAATGATCTCACCCGACATGTGATACATATTCTGGTAGCAAAATTTTAGGCGTTTCTTTTTTGTATCTTTCTCATAAGAATGAATTACTTTCTTTTAATACTTTTTTTGTTTGTTTTTGTTCAAGATTGAAATATGGTACCACAAGCAAAGCAGCAGTACGTGAGAGATTTTGGTGCTCATTGTCTACTTTTATGTTTCGTTTTGGAGAAAGTATTTAATGGTGGACATACTCACGTACATTTGATGGATGATACTTTTATGGTGGATATATAACTATATATAGTTGCTGATTGAACGTTAATTTTTGGGGTTAAAAACTTGATATTTGTATATTTACATTAGGTGGATGTATAAGTGATGGATGTAAATTTTTGGGGTAAAAAACTTGATATTTGTATATATAAATTTGGTGGATGTATAAGTGATGGATGTAAATTTTTGGGGTTAAAAACCTTAATATTTGTATGTTTGAATTTGGTGGATGTATAAGTGATGAATGTAAATTTTTGGGGCTTAAAGCTTGAAGAATTGGTGGATTACTAACATGAAATATGTAATTATTAATTAGCAATAGAAAGCAGGATAAGTCTAGATTGAAGTGTTGAAGAAACATCTAAATTTTTGTATTGTTCATGTTTCTAAGGTTTTTGTAATGTGCTTATTGGTTTATAATTGATTTCAATATCATGGGGAATCTTATTTATTTATATATAATCTTGTTTACAATGTTTCAATATTAGAAAATTAGTTTTCAAATATTCAAAAAATCGTAATTAGAAAATTGAAATTGGACCTAATTTGCTGAAATTAGGTGAAAAATTGATTCGGATTTATAACAGTTCGATTAACAATCGGTTCGGGTTTGTATCAGTTCGAATTAAAAACAGTTCGATTAATAATCGATTCGGGTTTGTATCAGTTCGGTTAAAAACAGTTCGATCTTAATCGGTTTTAGTCAGGTTGCATTCGGTTACGTGCATAATTCGGGTCGGATTTGACTCGGGTCAATCACTGTTGAGTTCGGGTAACATCGGTTAACGTTTATATGTCGGTTATAAAATTCAGTTGCAATTCGAGTTCGATTTTGCCCTTTTCGGTTATCAAACGGTTCGAGTGCAGTATCGGTTCGGATAATTCCGGTTCGAGAAACCTAAAAAATTAACATTTTTTCGGGTCGGATAATTTTCGATTCCGGATCGAATTTTAACCTTGAAGGTATCTATTATACACTTAAATTGATTAGCAATTAATGATCGCGTATCCTAAAAAATTATGGTTTTACAGATTGTGCTGTTGATCTAAATATGAGGTTGTCGCTCCCAATACTTGATAAAAAAATATGTTGAAGAAAAACAATGCCCAAGTCGACAAACTCAAAACTTTTAGCTTCTTGTTTCTTTTAAACGCGCAACAGTTATTGACTTATGAAGTGTATTTAACAATGTATTCGAACACAGGGAGCAACATTTGAAAACCCCAGTTTGGGTAAAGTGTAGACGAATCTCATCTCATCATAAAAAATGGTAACTTCAACATCGCAGGAAGAAACCTATGCTAGAGAATCATGCTTGAAGCTTGAAGTTGGAGAATCATCTTCTTCTAAAGAGTCTATTTTTGTCAAGGGCACTTGGTTTCCTTCTCATTTCTTTCTCCTCATTACCAATGGCGCTGAAGCTTGGCTTTGCAATGGTATTCTTTCTCCATTTAGCCACACTTTGCTATTTTTATTTCCTTTATTGAGTTTAAATTTTATCATCAATTCATTTATTTTTTATTTTTTGGGTTTAATTTAATTAGCATTAGAAGAGGATGTGAAAGAAAGGGCAAGTCAATGGGATCAATCCGAGTCAGAATATGTTAAATTTGCAGAAAAGTATTTAGGGTTTCAACAGCCTGATTCTGTATACCGTTTTTCTGATGCTGGAAATGGCTTTAGAAAGGTTTGTTTTTATATTCTTTATTGGTCACATAAACACCATTTTAAGACCCTAAAGATGAAGTAGTGTTATTTGTGAATGTGGTTCAGCTGTCATGGACATTTGAAAAGGAAGGGATCAAACTGGAATGGAGATGGAGATGTAAGCCATCACCAAACTGTAAGAAAACTACTGCACAAGTCCTGGACTTTCTCATGGACTCAAACATCAACTTAAGTGTGAGTGACCCTCTTTCCATTATTTTGTTTTTATATGCTGTAGATCAAATTAAGTGAGATTTTTATATGTTTCTGTGCTCTGGAAGATATTTCCTAACACTGGTTTTCTAAGAGCTGACTACCTGTGATACATAGTTCATTTCATGTGTGGCTAAATAGCTACTCCGTAGTCCCATCGAGATTGCTACATTTAAGCTCTCCTCTAGAAATAGGTAATGTACTATTCTTAGTACGACAGAGTAGTGTTTTGAGATTTTTCTTTATGTTAAAGATACTTATGAATCTTTTGGGATCCAGGTAAATGCATTCTTTATGTCACCAAGACATGTCTAAGAATGAACCTAATTATAACAATCTTTTCTGTCGATCTAATTACAAGCTAAGCTAACTTGGACCACAAAGATGGTTCCTTTCCGCAGTTCTTAGTGGCTGCCTTGGGCATGTATGACTCCCTGTCCATGACAAGATGGATGCTTTTAAGTGGCCTATTTTAATTTTATGGCTCTGACCGAAAGAAGCTCTTGCATTGTGCATTTGTAACATAGTGCATGGCCATAATGTCATCTGTGAGAGTAAGAGGGAGAACCATGTGGTGAAAAGCTTGAAAGAGGATTTTGCAAATGGTGCGAGGTGAAATTTCATTAGTAATGGATCCCTCTTGTTGGCCAAAGTGCTTATGCATTAGACTTGAATATAAAAGTTGAGCTCTATATCCTTTTTTCCTAGAAAATACAAGCAACCTCTTTTCCTAGGAAACTGTAGTGGTGGTATTTTAGCTCAATTAAACATGGAATTGGTTACTTGTATGCACTTATCAAAGGATGGTTAATAGTCCCATTGAGAGGGTTACTTAATATCATACAAATAGGAGGTGGCTTAGATGTTTTTGTATTAAACTTTTGGTGGAGCAACTAGCACCTAAAATGGTGGATATCTTAGTAATATAAAACATGAGGCGCCTTAAGGTGCTAAGGGCCCCATAGTAGACTCAGGGGAAGGCACTAGACTTCAGGTGTGAGTTGCCAAGGAAAAAATTTAAACCTAAAAGAATAGAATAAACAATCAAAGAGAAATAAGGTGGAAAAAAAAGAGAAACAGAGAAGAATATAAATGATTTAAAGAAGAAAAGAAGAGCAAAGAAGTGAAGAAGGGAGGATAAAGTAATTGAAAACAAGAAATAAATTACAACTCATCGGTGTTGGGGGGCGACTGGTGCCACAATCTTGTAGCAATTCATTACACGAGTTTCTTTTGGGTCTAAATCCAAAGATGCTTGCACTTAATCGCCCACACTTTTATTACTTAGCCTAGAGCAATCGCCTCGCCTAGTCTTATTAAACCGCTGACATTTGACGGCTACGCCTCACGACTTGTTGATATGTGCTTTTTAACGCCTATGGCCTAACATGCTTGGTTTTAGTTGTGTTACTCGAACATTTCAAAAATCTAGCAGTACCCGTGCCAACAAGAGAAAACATGGACACAAACATGTGATCCATGGTGAACTTGAACACTTTAGGCTTTCATTAGAGAGGAGTAGAAAGAGTAAAGGAGTGAGAAGGAGAAAGCAAGAGGAGGCAACATGGAGAATGGTGTCATGGATGGAGATCAGCCCAAGCCCGCTATTAAGCACACATACTCAAGGAAAAGGAGGAATAAAAACTAACATGCATTTCATTTAATTTTTTAACAGATTAGATGTTGTTTGTAGTCTGTTACAAATTGCTGAGCTGTACTTTTAGAAGTATTCTAGAATACAGTACGTATTCTATATAGTGGAGGGGGGGAATTAGATTTCCTTCGTGCTTGTAGTATCAACAGGGTCTTCTACCGTAGGAATTATCGAGCCACTTGAAGAGCTCAAAGGAACACAACATTCTCTAATACATAATACAAGCATTCCACCTCTCTATTCGTCTTTCTTCCTTCTGCAATTATCTCTAAACTCTTCTTTCTCTTTTCTTTTGTTTCTGTGAATATTAGCTGTTGGTTGCCACCATAACAGTGGTAGCAGAGCATAGACGATCATGCCTCCCACACAAGCAAACCGATTGGAAACTCTGGAGGAAACTGTAGCAGCCTTGCAAGGTGAGATCCCTGAGTTGAAGGAGTCTATGGAGGAATGATTCAGTGAACTTAAAAAATACTTTGAGCAATCTCAGTCTCAAGTAGCTATAGAGCAGAATAAAAGGTTGGATGATTGCACCAAGAGACAAAGAGACCTAAAGGCGGTGATGACCATGCTTATGGCTGAGGTGAAAAATATAAGTACCAAGATGACGGTGAGTACTAAAGAGACACCACAGAGTAATTCTAATATCAACCATGAAAGATCGGAGGTAGAGCAGAACCGACAAAAAGAAGTGGAGGAACTCAAGTACTAGGAGGAATTACGACATTCCATGGAACGGAATGCTGACAGATCTCAATGGAAAATTCGCAAATTGGATTTCCCAATTTTCTCAGGCGAAGATCCGGATGGGTGGGTCAACAAGTTGTAGAGATATTTTGAGGTGTATCAATTGTCTGAAATTGAAAAAATCGGAGCAGCGAGTATGGGACTGGAGGCAGATGCTCTAGCTTCTTTCCAATGGGAAAATAAAAGGAGATCGATCACGAATTGGAGGACGTTGAAGAGAATGTTATTAAGGCATTTTCGAGGGCGAAAAGGTGGTTCTCTCATGGAGCAATGGATGAGTGTGCAATAAGAAGGAGGAGTCGAGGAATATGAGAAGCGATTCATTCACTTTGCTTCCAATCTAGAAGAAGAGGTGAGTGAATCATGTTTATTGGCAAACTTCATCAAGGGTTTGGAGTGGAAAATACAAATTCAACTGAGGCTTATGGAACCTGCAAATATGGATGAGGCGTTAGATTGGGCCGTGAGGATTGAGGAGAAATTGTGTGCTCTAGGGTTATTATACAACTCAAATGGGCCTGGCCGGAATTTACCTATATACCCTCAGAAAAATTATACTTACCCAAAACACAACCCACAACCAGTGATCCACAAAAATAAACTAACCCCATTACACCCCAAACAACCCCCGAAACACAAGCCAAAACACATACCACCCAAATTCCCATTGCAACCCAACCCACGACAACACCCGCCGTTTAACTGATCGGGAATTCTAAGATCGGAAGTCGAAGCGCTTATGTTTTAGATGTGATGAGAAGTGGCGAGTTGGGCACGCGTGCAAGAGGAAGGAACTGAGTGTTCTGATTATAGGAGATTGCGAAGAGGAGGAAGGAGAGATGGAGGAGGACGAAGAATAGGGAGACGACTGGGAACTAGGGCCGATGGGTATTTCACTTAATTTGGTGGTGGGCATTGATAACTCTAGAACCATGAAACTTTAGGGGAAAATCAAGGGAAGTAAGGTAGTGGTCATGATAGGCCCTGGAGCCACCCATAATTTTATCTCACTCGAAATTGTTTGAAAATTAGATATTCTGGTTGAGCCCACCGAGGAGTTCGGAGCGACGCTAGGTACTAGGGAAACTCGCAATGGGAAAGGGCGGTGTAAGGAAGTGGAATTGAATTTGGGGTCATTTGCATTACTGAAAATTTTTACCCCTCAAACTCGGACATTCGGATGTAATTTTGGGCATCGAATGGTTGGCAAAGTTGGGGACTATTTCCGCCAACTGGAAACATCCCTTAATGCAGTTTGTGTGGAATGGGAGTAAGGTGATATTGCGAGGTGATCTGTCTCTAAAATGATCCAAGGTCACGCTCAAATCAATGATGAAAGTGATCAGGAAAATAGGGGGAGGAGTGCTAATCGAGTTAACCAGCCTAACAGGAGAGGAAAATGAAGCAGCCTTGGAGATGCCGCTTAATATACCGCAACCATTGCAAATCGTTACACAGCAATTTGCAGGAGTACTCAAGATGCCATCAGGGCTATCTCCCTTGCGCTCTAAACAACATTAAATTACACTAAGAGTGCGTCTAACCCGGTTAGTGTACGACCTTACCGATACTCGCACATCCAGAAGGCAGAAATTGAGAGATTAGTGGCGGACATGTTACACGTTGGTATCATACAGCCTTCTCGGAGTCCCTTTTCCAGCCTAGTCCTACTAGTGAAAAAGATGGATGGATCATGGCGATTTTGTATTGACTATAGAGCTTTGAACAAGGAAACGGTGGCCAATAAATTTCCAATCCCAGCCATGAAGAATTATTAGATGAACTTGTGGTGCAATGGTGTATCTGAATTGGATTTGAAGGCCGGTTATCATTAAATTCAGATGAAGGAGGAGGATGTACATAAAACTGCGTTTAGAGCGCATGAGGGCCATTACGAGTTCCTCGTCATGCCCTTAGGGCTTACCAATGCCCCCACCACTTTCCAATCTCTGATAAATGAGATTTTTAAACCCTTTCTCCGTCGGTTCGTGTTGGTTTTTTTTGATGATATCCTGATATACAACTCCTCTTTAGAAGAACATGCTCAACATTTTTCGGAGGTTTTGGGGTTACTAGCACAACATCAGTTGTACGCCAATGCCAAGAAATGTGTGATTGGGCAAACTCAGGTGGCATATTTAAGCCATATTGTTTCTAGAGCCAGTGTAGCCGTGGACGCGGAGAAAGTTCGAGCAATGCAAGAATGGTCGAAACCACAAAATTTGAAGGAGCTTCAGGGTTTTTTGGGCCTAACGGGGTACTATCGTCGATTCATTCATCATTATGCTCAGCTAGTAGCTCCTCTAACGCAACTCAAAAAAGACAATTTCAACTGGAATGACACCGCCACAGCAGCATTTGAGCAGCTGAAATCGGTAATGCTCACTGCCCCCGTTTTAGCTATTCCGAATTTCTCTATTCCTTTTGTGGTGGAAGCAGACGCTTTGGGGAAGGGATTGGGAGCTGTTCTCTCACAAAATAAGCATCCCATCGCTTATTTTAGCAAGGCATTAGGTGTACAGGGCAAGCCAAGTCCATTTACGAGAAAGAATTAATGGCCATTGTTTTGGCGGTTCAAAAATGGAGACATTACTTGATTGGGCGACATTTCGTGGTGTGGACTGATCAGCGCAATTTACGATTTATCATGGAACAGCGGGAATTTTCGCGGAGTACCAGAAATGGGTCAGTAAGCTACTTGGGTACGACTTCGAGGTGCAGTTTAGACTTGGGATCACCAATAAAGTCGCAGACGCTTTATCTCGCCATCCACACATTTACCAGTTGCAATTTAATGCCATCATATCGACTTGTTGGGTTGATTGGGATTCACTACGACTCGAAGTCCGGAAAGATAAGATGTTGGGGCGGATATGCACTGAATAACAAGACAATGGAAGAGAGGTGGCTGGCTTTACATTGCACCATAACTTCTTATTGTACAAAGGAAGAGTAGCTATCCCTGCTGCCTCCCCCTTGGTGGATAAATTGTTGAATATCATACCAAGGCGATAGGAGGCCAAAACGACGAATATAAAACTTATCTCCGATTAGCCGAAGATTGGTTTTGGGAGGGCATAAGGAAAACAGTAACTCAGTTCGTCCGCAAATTTACCATTTGTCAACAACAGAAGGCCTCCCATCAACAGCCCGCTGGCCTACTCCAACCCTTGCCTATTCCGCTCAGGTTTGGGAAGACATCACAATGGATTTTGGGGAGGCCCTACCGAAGTCCGGAGGATATGATATTGTGTTGGTGGTTGTGGATCGCTTAACCAAATTTGCTCACTTTATCGGACTCAAACATCCTTTTAATGCCACTTTCGTAGCTGCTGTTTTTGTTAGTAAAGTGGTTCGCTTGCATGTTTTTCCATCCTCCATTATCTCCGATCGGGATAAGATTTTCATGAGTCATTTTTGGTCTGAGCTCTTCCGTTTGCAAGGTACTGTTTTGTCACGGAGCACCGCTTACCACCCCCAGACGGATAGCCAAAGAGAAATAGTGAACCAAGCCTTGGAGATCTACCTACGTTGCTTTATCAATGGGCAACCCAGACAATGGGCTAAATGGCTTCATTGGGCGGAGTATTGCTGCAATACCGCTCCACACATGTCCATCAATATGTCTCCTTTCAAGGCTCTTTATGATCGTTCTCCACCTTCATTAATACGCTTGGGAAATAATACCACTCCAGTTGATAGGTTGGATCAATTGTTGCGGGAGCGCGATGCGATCCTCGATGATTTGAACTTTCACTTACTTCAAGCTCAAAATCGTATGGAAAAAATGGGCGGATAGGAAGAGACGCGAAGTTTCCTTTGAGGTGGTGGATTTGGTGTATTTGAAGCTTTAACCATACCACCAACAATCCTAGGCTCGACGACCTTGTGATAAACTTTCCGCACGTTTCTTTGGGCCTTATGAAGTTGAAGCTAGAGTGGGGGTTGTCGCCTACAAATTACTCCTTCCAGCTGAAAGCAAAATTCATCCGGTCTTTCATGTTTCGCAGCTCAAACTGGCTGATGGAGGGACCTTAAATCCAACTGCCCTACCTACTCAACTATCCTCAGCATTAGAGTTGATAGTTGAACCTGCAGAAGTGCTGGGTATTCGAAAAGCTCCAACTGAGCCCATGACAGCAGCACAAGTTCAGTGTCAAGTCAGACGCCACCTGGGAGCATTATAGCAACATTGCAGCACTATTTCCAGACTTCCACCTTGAGGACAAGGTGTCTCTCGTTGGGGCGGGTATTGTCATGGATGGAGATCAGCCCAAGCTCGCTATTAAGCACACATACTCAAGGAAAAGGAGGAATGAAAACTAACAAATTCTGTTATGCATTTCATTTACTTTTTTAACTAAAAAGATGCTGTTTGCAGTCTGTTACAAATTGTTGAGCTGTACTTTTTGAAGTATTCTAGAATACAGTACGTATTATATATAGTGGAGGGGGGAATTAGATTTCCTTCATGCTTGTAGTATGAAAAGGGTCTTGTACCGTAGGAGTTATCGAGCCAATTGAAGAGCTCGAGGGACCACAATGTTCTCTAATACATAATACAAGCATTCCACCTCTCTATTCTTTCTTCCTTCTGTAATTATCTCTAAATTCTTCTTTATCTTTTCTTATGTTTCTGTGAATATCAGCTGCTGGTTGCCACCATAACAAATGGTCAGGCCATTGCATTCGTGAACGCGGAAAACCTGGAGAAGGCATATTAATGTTTACTGTTATAATTCAGAAGTATTTTTTGAATATGCTCATTGCCGTGTGTTTGTGTATGTATCCGAAATTCGAACAATGTCCCAATGTCTGTCCAATAATTTCAAGCATTGTCGAGTCAACGGCAGCGTGTTGGACACCTGGAAGGTTCAAATTGTATAATTTAGGCCCCGAATAACAAATTTACAACTTGAATAAATTTGTTATAAAATACTTTTAAGAAAAAACACCACAAGGTCATTACTTTACTATAATTGTAAAATTTTTATTTCAGTACAATTTAAGCTAATATTAAGTTTAACTAAATTAATTGGGCCCTCAAAAATTTAGGGCTTTGTGCAATAAGCCATCTTGTACGTATGATCCGACGGCCCTTGTGTCCTAGTAACATATGTTTATTGAGCCTCATAATATACTTGTTACATGTTGTTGACTCTTCCACGTGGCCTGGTATTAGTTTTAGATGCAACTGTTGTGTTTTCTGTGTTAGTTTTGAAGCTATCTAGTTCACACTTGTTATTCCTCCCCCTTCCATTCATATTTGTGAGGATTCAAACATTGTCCTCTGAACTCGCTCGACCCGTGCTTACTGCTTAGCCTGCGTTTTTGTCCTCAACAGATAAGGCTGCACTGCAAACCCACATGTAAAAATACATGGAGTGTGATGCTATGTCTACCACTTATTTGCATAATACTTGGCATGCTTCAGGCAGAATGGCGATTAACAACCTGTGACAATGGTAGATTATTATGCTCACGTGTGGATCATGTTGAGTTGCTTTGCATTTTTTTTCCTATTCATGACAAAGGCGTGGCAAAAATACTTTTACCCATTTGCGAAGGTAAATACTAGTTAAACCATGTTAGAAACTAGGATGCTGAAAGCGTTTGTTGACCAAATGGAAGACTTAATGCTTAGTCTCCTCTAATGACATGGAGCAGGCGACTTAATGCAAGCTGCTTACGTGCTTGCATTTAGGATGAATACAGAATACCATACTCTGACTCGGGCCTTTTCCATGCTGGCTACCTAAGCTGTAGTACTTTGTAATCTTGGTTTAAGGATTCATGCCATTTGAAGCTCTCAAGTACTTGGAGTTAATTTTGGCCCATTAGCCCTTGGAAACGACAAAAGTGTATTCCTCAAGTTTTTGAGATCATATCCAATCATACAAATACAGCACATCATCATATTATCCGAATGCCACTAAAGGGGCTTTATATAATTACGTGATTTTCTTATTGTGTGAATTATTATATAAATTCAAGGCCTCATCATATGTTGCGGTAAAAATGCATTACAACATTATATACAGTGATGTATATCATTATAAAAATACATTACTTGCCAAAAGAAAATATATAAATACATTACAACATTATATTTCACGGTCAATGTAATTTACGAAAAGTAATGCATACGTGTTAGTGTAAATTATTTTGCTTCTCGAGTAATGCTGGTTTATTGTGAAAATGTTTTTTTGACATTATCGTTGTAATGGGTGCTTGGGTATTACTCAAAAGGAATCTCAAGGATTTTGACCGGATCAACATATGATCATTGTAATTGAACATTACAGTCAGGACCTCTAATGATGAACACCCTTAAGAGTTGAGACTGAGAAGTATACAAAAGGAATCTCTAATAATATAAAACAGCTAAAATGATCTCGGGATTTCAGCCAGGATCAACATATGATCATTGTTATTGAACATTTCACTGGATCTAATCAAGTAGTAAAGCTATGCAAAGTATTTATGATTTTTGTATTTCACTGTGTAATTTGGATTGCTTGAGAAATGGGAAGCGACTTTCTAAATTCCGACCTGAAGTTAAACAAAGTTCAGAAAAAATTTATTTGCATGTGAATTATCTACACATTTCTTTCTCGTGTGTTTTCTTTTTTTTTTTTGTTTTTTTTTTGCTATTGGGCACAGAGCATTTCCATAAAATCTTTTTATGGTTGAATGTAACAGGAAGAAGTTATCAAAAAGACAGAGGCATTTGAGCAGTTGAAAGAAGAAACTCAGAAATGTTTAGTGCAAAGTGAAAAGTTGATCACTGAAAAACAAGAGTTTGAATCAGAAGTATATGCAAAGGTATTTTAAGTCTTATGTTCTACTGTTTTGAATGAGAGTATACTGAACTATCACAAATATGATTCCTCCTCTATGAAGGGAGAAAAACCCATTCCCACTCCAGCATATCCTGGATTAGCAACCTAAAATCCGTCTTTGAGATTTTTGGAAGTCTTTTGCGCATTAAAATTGTTTAAGTAGAAAAGGCTCCATTTATTATGTTTTACTTATTTATTTTGGACAATCTTTATTCAGTTTGTGAACGTCTTGAACTCAAAGAAGGCAAAATTGAGAGAGCTTCGTGATCGTATTTCTAAGCTAGAAGCTAAAGGGAAGCTGCTTCATGAGGAAGACGATGTCTCTACTGATGGAACCGAACCATATCATACTGAATCTGATGAACAGTAAAGAAAAGTTGGATGGAGATGCTAAATTTTTCCCGTGGAAGAAAGAGGAACTCATGCTCGTAGACATCTTGTTATTCTATGTTAATTATTAGATGCTATTTTGATGTTTTAAATTGATTGTGACGATGGTAAGGCTTTATTTAACTTGTATATATAACTGAATTCTGCATATATGAGAAGCTCTTTTATGCTTCTTGATTTTGTGTGTTCAATTGCTATTGCTAGCATTCTGGTACGTTGTGTCTTCTTTTAGGCTTGCTCCACTTAAATAGAATTGTTTGGGGCACAACCAAAGAGATTAACTTTACAATAATTGTTACTTGAAACCGTTTTGTTAGAACCCTCTTAATTTGTGCTGACCCAATTTTTAAATTTTTTTTTTTGAAAAATAATGAAGCAACAAAATAGTAAACGCGTGTGATTACATAGGTATCGAAACAATTGTTCGACTTTTATTTCCCTCTCCCTCTTGCTTTCAATTACTCACTCTTCATAATTCGTTCATCTCCATTCTCCCCATTGTAAGCAACTTTAATTTTCTTCCTCTCTCTCTAGCTCTCAATTCTATTATTGTTATTCGAACGATTTGTTTTAATCGTTCTTTTAGGTATAATGTCATTTTTTTAAAGAAAATTTTTGAACATAAGATGAAAGTTACAGAAATCCCCAAGCAAATTAAAAGAAAAATTCTACCGGGCGGCAATCAGACCTGCTCTACTATATGGGAGCGAATGTTGGCCTGTAAAGAAGATTTTTGAACATAAGATGGAAGTTACAGAGATGCGTATGCTGAGGTGGATGTGTAGGCACGCATTGATGAATCGAATTAGAAACCAATAGTTTAGGGACAAACTAGGGGTATCCTTTATTTCTGGAAAAATGCGCGAAAATAGATTGAGGTGGTTTGAACATATGCAGAGAAAAACTTTCGCCGCCCCTATGAGGAGAGTAGAAAGCATTATAGTAGAGGGTAAGAGGAGTCGAGGAAGACCCAGAGAACTTGGGATGAGCAAATAAAAGTTGACTTACATGATGAGATAAACCTCTCTGAGGGCTTGATTAGGGATATGGGTAGTTGGAGGTCATATTCATGTTTTAGACTACTGATGTCCTCTTAGTTTACCTTTTGGTGTTCTTGCCATCTTGCTTCTCTCGTTTCTTATTATTAGTTTTTGTTTTCTTTTCTTGTAGTTGGTTCTACCTATTTAATTTATTTATATGCATTTAATTTATCATTCCCGTGTAGCTACGTCTCCTTATCTTTCTCGAGTCAGGGGACTCCTTTGGTCGCGCTCTCCTTTATGGGTATGAGTTGCCGCCGTCCTTCCCTCCCCAGACCCTGTCCATAGCTTTTTTATGAGCGGGACACACTGGGTAGGATGATGATGATGAATGTCATTTTGTTAAATGATTCGAAATTTGGATATGTTCATTTGTTCTTTAATTATTTGAATGATATTTAATGTAATGTAAGGTTTAAGTATGGCAAGAATTACTGATGACGATGCTCTATCTACTGTTTTCCTAAAATAGAACAAGGTTCCATCCAAGGTTGTTAGGGTCCACGCAGGATCAAAATCACCTGTGCAATCGGATCATTGAATCGATCAATTCTACAAATTTGCAGAAATAGCAAGTTGTATTATGACCATGTTTACTATTTGATCATTTTCAATATAAAAAACCACTAAAAACATATACGATTATACTCTATCTTAAAATTTACATAAATTTTTTGAAAAATATACATCTTACTTGTTTAATATCGTTTTGAATCTGTTTTCTATATGAAATGATAATATATATATATATATATATATATATATATATATATATATATATATGTATATATATATATATATATATATATATATATATATATGTATATATATATATATATATATGTATATATATATATATATATATATATATATATATATATATATATATATATATATGTATATATATATATATATATATATATGTATATATATATGTATATATATATGTATATATATATGTATATATATATATGTATATATGTATATATATATGTATATATATATGTATATATGTATGTATATATGTATATATATATGTATATATGTATGTATATATGTATGTATATATGTATATATATATGTATATATATATGTATATATATATATATATATATATATATATATATATATATATATATATATATATATATATATATATATATATATATATATATATATATATAGATATATATATATAGATGTAGGATCAAATAAGAAGGGTTTTAAAATAAGAAGGGTGAGAAGGATTTTTGTTTGATTTTATTTGGTTACTATATATATAAAAAATGATACTATGTTATAAATTAAGAATATTTTAAAAATTATTTCATAGTTACCTTTTTGCGTAACATAGTTACTTTTACAATTATGAGTTTTTGGCTCAATCGTGACCATAGATTTTTTTTATTTTAGTGAAATCAAGGGTGTAAAGTCCTTCTTACCCTTCTCATTTTCAACCCCTTCTCAATGGATCCCTCCCCTATATATATATATATATATATATATATATATATATATATATATATATATATATATATATATATATATATATATATATATATATATATATATATATATATATATATATATATATATATATATATATATATATATATATATATATATAGATTTAGGATCAAATGAGAAGAGGTCTCAAAATGAGAAAGTTAAGAAGTAATCTAAAGCATTCATTTTTTTGATCAACGGACAGATTTAATTTGTTTTAATTTGATAGTTGCACGCGGTTCATTTTGCTTTTTTCATGTAATATGAACCGGTTTTTATTGATTAACCGGTTCAATATATAAAGAAGCTTTTTTTTTTTCTCTCTCCTGCTTTACTTTCTCGACATTTTCCTCCCGTTCCATCCTCAAGAATTTCGTTTGCATCTTTAACACTTAAAATTTTCGTTTGAATCTCGACATTTTCATTATTCTTCAATCGTTCTTCGAATTTATTTCAGGTATTTCTTCAATAAAACTCAACAATGTCTACATTTTTGCTTATTTTGTGTTGTTGTTTCAGTTATTGAATTAGTATATAAAACTCAACCGTTCTTTTGCGTTTTATCTTCTCAGTTTTCTCATGGTTCGTCCATTATTGATCTGGTTTGTGATTATTGTGTTTTTTTTTGAGTTTTTTTAGGCTTTTTTAAGCTTCGATTTTAGGGTTTATTTTGTTTTTTTAAGCTTCGTCCATTATACCCAACCGTTCTTAGATTATTCTTTTGTTTTTGTAGTGTTTTATTAGTTTGTCATTGATTTAAGGGTTTATTTTCTTCGGTTTTGATTTTTATTCTCGACATTTTGATTTTTATTCTGATATTTGAGTATTATTCTGGTATTTGATTTTTAGGGTTTTTCATTTGGTTTAATTATGTGATTTAAAATCTTTTATGATGATGACTTCAACTTCGATTGTCACACTTTTTTTTAGTTGTCATGGCAAAAACAAGAGGTCGCAGTATTCCAGTTGATATTCCCTCCACTTCTAATTTACATTTGAATTCCAACACAAGAAAGAGAAGAGCTGAGGAAACTGACAATGTACTACAAAGGTCTGTAAGGTAAATTTATCCTTTATTGATAACATTTTAATTCCAACAAAGTATTCCAGGTCATCAACATTGTAATAATTCATAGTCATAGTATCCTTTATTGATAACATAGTATCTCTTTCAAAGAACATTGTATATTTTTTTTGTTGTTGCGGGTTGAAATCTACATTTCAAACAAAAAGTAGACCTTCTCAATTGATCAAATTGATGAAGGGATTCACTGAGAAACAAAAAATTTCAGTGAGAGAGATTGGGTTTGGGGGCCTTCTTAGTTTAAAGTTATGTAGAAATCCATCTGGAATGCTTGGTTGGCTTGTAGATTGTTTTGATCCCGGTAGTTGTATGTTTTCCATAGACTCTTTGAAGTGCTTTTCAATTTCTGAACATGATGTATATGATTTTTTTGTCTACCTCTGAACCCAAAAAATAATGTAGAATTAGTTTTAAGGTGTGCGAACAAGTATAATCCTGATTTTCCCTTGAAACAAGAATTTAGATCTTTTTTTGGTTTTGAAGATAGGAATGCAGCAATTCCCTTAGAATTGCTTGAACGAATGATCCCTAAGATGACTGATGGTGGGGATGAGTTCAAGCAACCTTTTGTTTTGCATGCTATTTCTTCTTTCTTAGCCCCTACACAAAACAAAACAATAGATCTTAAGATTGTAAAGTCTATAGTAGATCCGAATAAGATTAGTACTTTTAATTGGTGTAAGTATGTTCTTGATCAGTTTTGTGATTCTGCAGTTAGATACCGTAAAGGAAAGTTGCAATTTTTTCCTGGATGCATTGTTTTGTTGGAAATTATTTATTTTCATCGTTGGAAATTCAAGAATATCTCTTTGCCATCCTCTTTACCTCTTATCTCTCATTGGACTGATAAGGATGTGTCAAAAAGAATTAAGGAGGAAATGTCTGCTAACCATTTTGGAAATGGTATCATTTTGAGTACATATCCTGTGAGTGAGACGATGGTTTTTGAGTTTGGTCAAGCTGTTGGGTTAAAGGTGAACCACGTTGATATTGGACAACCAAGTGTAAAAGAAGAACCCTTCAGAGATCAAACAGTGCAAGACGATGATAAAATTGAGTTTCAGTTGCCTTCGAATGCAATGCGTAATTCTGATATACGCCGATTAGCTGGGGATGTAAGTATAATCTTACTTATTTATGTTGCCTTCAACATTATATTTTTTAATAATAACAAATATTTTTTTTGAAGACAGTAGCATTCACTTTTGCAACAAAGATTTTTCAAATTTTCAAAACAGAACACAGTAGCTATACATAGTCATAGTAACTTTTAATCACAACATAGTATCTTTTTTTAAGAACATAGTAGCATTCACTTTTGCAACAAATATTTTTCAAAATTTCAAAACAGAACACAGTAGCTATACACAGTCATAGTAACTTTTAATGATAACATAGTATCTTTTTCTAAGAACATAGTAGCATTCACTTTTGGAAAATAATCATAACGTAGTATTTTTTTTATAATGTCATAGTTACTTTCTTTTGAACAACATTTAACTTTTATCTTTACTTATTTTTGTAGGAAATATGTGAGTTGCTTCTAGGGCAAAGTGTTCCATTCCTTTAAGAGGTGTGAATGACAAATTTACGTATGTTTCACATCTAATGAAATCAAACAAAAAATACGTGAGAACTCTTGGTTCTTTGCTTCAAGAATCAGTTGACTATTGTTTTGTTTTTGATAAATGTTTCGACAATAGGTGAGTCTTGTTTTTTTGTTTTTGTTTTTCATGATTTTTGTTTTTTATTATATTTATTTTATTATTTTATTTGACAGTGAATTGGTTGTGAATTATGACGACTATTTGACAATTCAAAGGGAAGAGTTTTATACTCTAGGGGATCCCTCAAAGTGCACTCATGTTAGTGTTGTGGATTGCTGGTGTCTATTACTCAATGAAAATGAAAAGAACAAGCAATCTTCCAAAAAGTTCTTTTTTAGTGCTAGTTCTAGTGTACGTTTTTTGTCATTTTTATTCTAAATTAACTTTTCTTTTATTTTGAACTATTTTTAGTTATTTCATTGTTTATTTTTACAGCTTGCTTTGTTGGATTTTAATAATAAAGTTGGTTCTCAACAAATTGATTTAATTTATGATTCTTGGGTCAAATGGGTGGATTTCAACCAAGTTGATTTGTCTAAGTTTGATCTGGTAAGATATTTTTTTAATGATTGATTGACTTATATAGTCACTATTTTAGTTATTATAGCTACTAATAGGTAGTTAGTACTTGTGCAGTCACTTTTTTTAGATATGTTTATTGAATTCAGTGATATATAATATATAGATTGTTGTTCCGATACTGAAGGGCAGTCAGTACTTCTTACTTCTTCTGAATATGAAGTTAAGAATAGTTCAATGGATTGACAATGTGAACCATACTTCTATTTCAGAAGAAGAAATTAGAAAGCTAGGTGACACTATGGTATGTGTAGCATTTTATTATCCTGAAAAACCTTTTGCCTATGTTGCTAAGATTATGAAATATTTATTAATAAATATTTAAATGAAACTTTTATAGAAAGATTTGCTGTCAACAATTTTTGATGATAAGATGCAAGCTACTGATGTTATTCCATTATGGAAAATGGAACGAGTTCCCACTGATTGGAAAACGACTGCTAGGACTAACATTGAAAGTGATGTATTCATGATGATGAACATGCTGTTTTTTGAGGGAACAGTTGATTTCCAGTGTCCAATATTGAACATGCTATTTTTTGAGGGAACAGTTTTTTTGAGGGAACATGCTGTTCAAACTTACAAAAGGGAAGACAGTAGCTATACATTGTCATAGTAACTTTTAATCACAACAAAGTATCAAATTACAACAGAATAGTGTATTCAAAACTTTCAAATTTCTAAATAAATAGTCTCTTCATCTATCTCTTCATCTATCTATTCTTAATAATCTCTTCATCTATCTCTTCAACTGAATAGTGTATTCAAAACTTTCAAACTTCTTAATAATCTCTTCATCTATCTGTTCTTCAGCATCAACTTTTTCTGCATAACAAAAATTTTGCACTTTCATTTGCATAATCAAATTATTAAATAAGGATACATTAAAATATAAGCAAATTATATATTTTTATACCTTAAGTGGGGGTATCTTTTGTTGATGGGCAATTTCGACTATCATGATAATCAAATTTACCACAAGTTTTGCACTTTCTTTTGGGCTTCTTGCTTTGCTCAATAGTTTGTTCCTTTTCCCCAATTATTCTTTGCCTTCTTCCTTTGTTCTTTGATTGGATTGGGTTTTGTATTTCTATTGTCGAAGATGAACTTGTGCCTACTAATAATTCGATTTGTTGCTCTTTAGTAATGTCCACCCTCACATCATCACTTTCCTCCAATTTTCTACTCATATCTTTTAGGTTTTGTAAAAGTGATTGTAAATCACTCTCACTCCTTTGAGCTAAACCTACACAATTGAAAATTTCACACCAAACTTCCCCCAACAACTTCCCCACGTTGTCAAACTTTTTTCTATCTTCAATCAGATTCCCATGCAAATAAAAAATAGGCTTCTTTAATGCTAGCTTCGTCCAACGATCTAAAACATATTGCTTTGGTATTTGTGTTATTTGTCTTGCACTCATGACACAAATCGCATGGGAACATAATATTCCTGTCCGTTTAAATAACTTGCAATCACAATCAACCTTCAACTCATCAATTGAACTTCCCAGAATAAATTTCACCTTGTACATCTTACTTACCGTTGAGTCCAAAACAGTTATACTTTCCACACTTTCAAACTTTTTGATATTTTGAATGTAAGTGTTGAAACAAGACTTATAAACTTCATGTTGAAAAAGAAAAGAAAAATTTTCTAGTATAGACTTCACCGGCATGTTTTTCAATCGGCAATGGTGTTTTATATTGTGGATTTGTGTGAAGTGATTCAGCATTGAGCTTATCTTGTTTGTACCTCTGTGCATCCATTGCACTTTCATAACTCATATAAAATTCAACAAGTGTCACGTGAGGGTTTGAAAAATGGTTAAAGAAACTATTAACACTTTCTGATCGGGATGTAGTTCTCAAAATCCCCCCCCCCCCCAATGGGATATCCCTAAAATATGCGGGTATCCATTGATCTCGTATACTATATATACTACTAAACCATTTATTTGTTTGAAGATTATATTTGGTCATAATTCCCTCCCATTTTTCCTCAAATTCATTTTCTTCTTGATCAATATTCCAAACACACCCATTTAATTCTTTCAAAAAATCCTCATTTTTGTTCAATTCCGGTCCAACTTTATCAGTAACTTTACTCATGATGTGCCACATGCAAAGTTTGTGTATTGTATTTGGAAATACATTTTTAATCGCAATTTTCATTGCAGGGTCTTGATCAGTTATCAAATATGTTGGCATACACTCCCCCATACAATGTAAAAAAGTGCTAAATAACCACTCAAAAGATTCACTATCTTCCTTAGCTAATAAACCTATACCAAATGTAATACAAGACTTATGATGATCTACACCAGTTTAAGGGGCTAAAACCATGCTATACTTATTGGTTTTATAAGTACAATCAAAAGTAACCATTTCTCCAAATAAGCAATAATTCTTTCTACTTATCGCATCGGCCCAAAATAAACGTGAAATGTGGTCCTCCTCATCTAAAGCATAATCAAAATAAAACCCCGTGTAAATATCTCTTTTTCTGATAAAATTCTCGATCAACATCTTCCCATCATCTCCTTTAATATATGTTTTCAAATCCCTATGGAAATTTTTAAAATCTTGCATTGTCACTCCCACATTCTCATAACCCCCAACATTTTCCTTAAACAATCTAAAGGATTTAACCGGTCCTATATTAACCCGTGCATTCTTAGATATGAAATTTTTGTGTAACAAAGTCATTTTCCTATTACCCAATAAATATTGACGCGATGTAGGGCTAAATAGACAATGATTGTGCGCCTCTTCGAATTTTAAAACATGGTATGTTCGCTTCACTATGTCATATTTCAAAATCAATCTAGCTTTACAACCAATTCTTTTGGTTGATCTCTTATAACGTGGAACAACATCTGCACTTTTCTTAGGTTTAGGTTTTATGATACCCTCCCTACTACAAACAAAATATTTTAAAACAAAAATACCCTTATTTTTGTAGCTAGTAGATGAACGTATATCAAAACCGCAAATTTCAGCATATTTACCATAAAAATCTAAGGCTTTCTCTAAGTTTTCAAAAGTCATACCAACAGATGGCTTTTTATCAAACTCACAATGAGGAATCCATAATGTAGAACCATTGGGGGTAACTTGTGTTATAGTTCTTGGAGTTTGAGTCCCTGTATAACAATCCAAAGTTTTTACAAAATTAAAAAAAGAAGACAGTAACTATACATAGTCATAGTAACAATTAATCATAACATAGTATCTTTTTCTAAGAACATAGTAGCATTCACTTTTGCAACAAAGATTTTCTAAAATTAAAAAAAGGAAGACAGTAACTATATATAGTCATAGTAACCTTTAATCATAACATAGTATCTTTTTCTAAGAACATAGTATCATTCACTTTTGCAACAAAGATTTTTCAAACTTACAAAAGAGAAGACAGTAGCTATACATTGTCATAGTAACCATTAATCATAACATAGTATCTTTTTCTAAGAACATAGTAGCATTCACATTTGCAACAAAGATTTTTCAAACTTACAAAAGAGAAGACAGTAGCTATACAATGTCATAGTAACCATTAATCATAACATAGTATCTTTTTCTAAGAACATAGTATCATTCACTTTTGCAACAAAGATTTTTCAAACTTACAAAAGAGAAGACAGTAGCTATACATAGTCATAGTAACCATTAATCATAACATAGTATTTTTTTCTAAGAACATAGTAGCATTCACATTTGCAACAAAGATTTTTTAAACTTACAAATGAGAAGACAGTAGCTATACATTGTCATAGTAACCATTAATCATAACATAGTATCTTTTTCTAAGAACATAGTATCATTCACTTTTGCAACAAAGATTTTTCAAACTTACAAAAGAGAAGACAATAGCTATACATAGTCATAGTAACCATTAATCATAACATAGTATCTTTTTCTAAGAACATAGTAGCATTCACATTTGCAACAAAGATTTTTCAAACTTACAAAAGAGAAGACAGTAAATATGCACAATCATAACTTAGTATTTTTTTTTTGAAGAACATAATAACATTACCTTCTGACAATTCTTTTTCATTGTTGGAAGTTTTTGGTGAATCTTCCATATTAAGCAATTTTTGTAAATCTCAATCTGAGTCTGTTAATCAAAATCAACAAGGAGAACGAAAATGAAAATCTGACTCTGAGTTTTGAAGATACATAAATGCTAAAATGTAAATCTTCAATTAGCATACCTTAATTCAAGGGAAGAAGAAGATTCAAATCAAGATCTAAGTCTGTAAATCAAAATCAACAAAGAAAACGAAAATGAAAATCTGACTCTGAGTTTTGAAGATACTAAATCGAAAACGAAAATGAAAAACTAAGAAATCAATCAAAACAAATCTGAATTTATAACACGTACACATAAGAAATCGAAAACAAGTGAAGATTTTTGGCAGACTAAGAAATCAAGAGAAGAGGAAGATTTTCGCAGAAGAAAACGAAAACTAAGAAATAAATCAAAACAAATCGAAAAATAAAAACTATAAAATGGTCAATTTCTAATTTGCATACCTTAATTCAAGAGAAGAGGAAGATTTCGCAGAAGAAATCGAAGGTTTTTCGAAGGTTTTGAAGGTTTTTCGAAGAGTATAGCTTAGAACAGAAGGCGCTATTGTTCTTCAAAAAAACCGAATCAGCATTTTTTTTGACTTGCCCTATTTTTCCGGCTTGATATCCAGACCATTAGATCTTTGAGAAATCGACGGCTCAAAATCCTTCTCATTTTCATACCCCTTCTCATTGGATCCCTCCCCTATATATATATATATATATATATATATATATATATATATATATATATATATATATATATATATATATATATATATATATATATATATATATATATATATATATATATATATATATATATATATATATATATATATATATATATATATATATATATATATATATATATATATATATATATATATATATATATATATATATATATATATATATATATATATATATAATAGACACCACTCACAATATATTTAGAACACATATAAACCAAGGATATAATAATAAACCTTAGTAATCATAAAAGAACGAAGATACTAGCAAAAACAATGTCAAAATACAGGTTTCAAAATAATCAAAATACATATTTATTAACATATTAAAGATTTAAAATTAACTTTAATGTCATCACTCATCATATCCAAAGCTTCCATATATCATCACCATCAATTTCTCCATTGGTAGTTTATATATAGATCATCACCGTCACCCAAATCATCTCTATCAACTTCGCATGAACCACCAAATGTTCTAGCTTCATAACTATCACTTAACAATTGTGCATCTACATTCTCATGCAGATCACCTATATGAAAAAATATTATTATATTTGAAAATTGAGCATTGGAAAAATAATAAAAAGAGAAGTAAGGAAAACATACTTTCAATGACTATATGTCTTTATATTTAAATTTAGATGAAGATGAACCAGTAAGACAACCTTTTCTGGCAATGCCACCTTCTAGTGGTAGAGCTGTTTCACATGTGTGGTCGTATTTTACAAAAGAACCAACCGACAATCCAGATGTTTTCTTATGCACTTGTCAAATTTGTGAAAGTCAAGGAGTAAATCCCTTAGTTTCATACAATTTCACCAGAGGTAAATACTTTTTAAGTTTTTTATACAAACATGATATTCATATTTTATAAATCAAGAAAGTATTAAAAATTCATTTATTGTGTTTTGTGAATACGTGTTAGGTGGTGGTACGGGATCTTTTAACAAACATTTGGCAAAGAAGCGGCAGCGGGACCACAAGTGGAAGCCGACAGTGAGACATTCCCAGCGGAGGTATGCCTTTTAAATATAATCGTAATGATATGATTGATGAATTTTCTAAATATGTAATTTGTGATGAATTGCCATTTAACCATGGTGAAAGTAGCGCATACGAGCATTACACTAGAAAAACTTTGCAACCACAATATAGAGCAATCCCTAGGAACACTCTTAAATGACGCACAATTAAATTATATGAATCAATGCGCTATGAATTAGTAGAAATGTTTAAATCTTTTAATGGTAGGGTTAGCATAACAACTGATATTTGGTCTGCTCCCCCACATTTAGAAGCTTATATGTGTGTAACAGCACATTGGATAGATCAAAATTGGATTATTCAAAAAAGAATAGTTGCTTTTGAGGTAATGCTCGAAAGACATACGGGTGAAAACATAAAATACAGATTAATAAAGATATGTAAAGAATGGAACTTATTAGATAAGATATTTTGTTGTTCTACCGATAATGCAACCGCCAACATTAAATGCATCGAACTTTTGTATAACGAACCTGCATTTAGTTTTATCCTTGGGGGTAAACTATTACACGTACGTTGTTGTGCTCATATAGTAAACTTATCTTGCCAAGCAGGTATAAAACAATTAAGTGATTTATTAGATCCCATTACAGACATAGTGAAGTGGCTTAGAGTTGGACAGGTAAAGAGAAGATATAAGCAATATGTGACCATTATCAACTAAAAAAAGTGTATTGGTCATTAGATACTCCTACACGTTGGGGCTCAACCCACGATTTATTAAAAAAAGCGATTGCTTATCGTCCAGTTATAACACAACTTTATAGTGAGTGTAAAAATAGCTATATAAGTGATGACACATGGGAACTAGCTATAGGTGTACAGAAAATATTAGAAGTGTATGACCACGCAACTAAAATTTTTTCATATGTTTACGAACCAAACGTCCACTTAATAATAAGTGAATGTATTACTATTTTTTATCATCTTGTTAAACATTCGCATGATGATACTAACACATATTTAATGCCGATTCTTGCAGATATGATGGACAAGTGGAAGACATATTTTACTGATTTTTCTTTAATTTATGGAATTGCGACAAATATAGACCCATGTTTTAAGACAGAAGTCCTTACTAAAGTAATTGGATTAGACTACCAATCATTAGATCGCCTGTCTAGTGATGTACATAATTATGTTGGAACTTGTAAAAAACTTTTAGCAGAACTTTATGATTACTATATGCTAGAGTATATAACCCAAGTCGCGATACGTCTAGGCGTGCTAGCGTCTCGGCACGTCCCTCTTATTATAATTCCGTAATAGTTAACATAATAAGCCAAGATGATAGTTTTGTAGGATCATCTTCTTCTTCACCCTCCACTTCATATTTAGAATTAAATAATTATCTTAAACATTACTTTGAAATTGATCAAGGTAACTATAATATTTTAGATTGGTGGAAAGAAAAATCTATAAAATTTCCCATATTATCGAGAATTGCAAAGGATATCCTTGCAATTCCTGCTTCTACAATTGTGTCGGAGTCTGCTTTTAGTGCAGGTAGAAGAGTTTTAGACGAAAAGAGATCTCGTCTTGCTCCACATAGTATTCAAATATGTGTTTGCAAGAAAGATTGGGATCAAACAGAGCTTCGAACACAAGGACTAAAGAACGATGATGATCAAGGCGATGATGATGATCCATGGATGATGATGGATACATCTGCATCATCGTCAGGAGGAGAGTCAGCGGAAGCATCTAACCAACCAGATGATGATGACGAAGACGAATAGGATCAATCGGACAATGATCAATCAACATTCAACAACTACAAATAAAAGGTATGACAAAGAACTACGTGGGCTTTGATTCCTTCGGGATACGTATTCAGCTTAGTATTCCTTCGGGTACTAAGTTCAAGTCCATTTTCTCCCTCTTTTTTTATTAATCATCTTTATCGTTTCTTATTAATTTATTTTTTTTATTCTTTTTAGTAAATATTTTAATAACAATGACAAGCAATGAATTTCGCTAATAATCAAGTAATCATCAAAGGTACGTGATACGTCCGCATTATTATGGTATTTTTATATTATATTTAAAGGAAAAATAAAAATGGAACCGATGGTCCGACCCGCCCGACCCCCGAGTTGGAACCGCCGAAACTGCCTCATGAACCGCCAAGGAACCGTTTGGAACCGCCCAGAACCGGAACCGGAACGTTCGAATCAGGTTCCAAATGGAACCGGAACCGGGTGGAACCGAAACCGGATGGAACCGGAACAGAAACGGCCCAACCCGGATCGTGGCCATCACTAGTCATAAGCATAAGCAGAAGTAATAATACTGTCAACTGATGAAATTTCATTTACTCTTCCTTTCTGTAAGTCATAATACAATATGTCTTCACTCCTAAGTTGCACTAAAACGGACATGGACACGGACACGGACACGACACAAGTACGGGAAAACGCCAACTTAAAAATGGTGGACATGGGGACACGAAAATGGTGATATAATAAATATATCAAATTAAAGATAATTTTACAATCTTTCATTTGATATATGTATATAAACACTTTAAAAACATAAAACTCACATAAAATGTAAATAAGTACCAAATAAACAACATGAGTATTTAAAAATAGTCATACAAACCAAATCAAAGAAAACCAAATAAATAGGTAAATTTAAGTTTGATCATAACACATCATCCATATGACATCCATCATCATCCTCCACTACAAAAGTAGTTTCCAACTCGGGCTCATCAAGAGAAAGATCCGCCATGCCAAGACAAATAGAATCTTCTAGATTTCCAAAGTCACCTCCTCCAACATCCCACAACCTTGTTGTTCCCTAGATTTTATTTAAATATTAGGATTTAGGATAAAGAGTGAAAATACCTTAAACAAAATCAAAAATTTCGATCTTTAGGGATTAGGATTCGACTGTGTTCGAACAACCAAACTTCGAATCGAGGCTCGAGCAACCCACTGCAGGCAGCAGGCAGCAGCACCGACAACGTCTGTGATGGAGCAGGCGAGAAACAGCCGGCGCCTGACGGTGGCATGGTGCCGCCGTGCGGGAAGGCGACAGCGACTGGAGGAAGAGTTTTTAGGTTTAGAGTGAGAGAGAGTGCGGGTTTGCGGAAGGGAGTAATTGAGTAACCAAGCCCCTGTTTTCGTTTTTTTTTTTTTTTTTTTTTAAAAAAAACACGTGGGGCACGTGTCCCTTCCGTGTCCTTGCCGTGTCAGTCGCGTGTCCTTACCGTGTCCACGTGTCCGGAAAAATATTAAAATATTGGACACTTCATTTGGCGTGTCGGACACGGATTTTCGCGTGTCCGTCGCGTGTCTGTGTCCGAAACGTGACACGCAGGTCCAGGGGCGTGTCCGTGTTTCCTAGCTTCACTCTAATGCCATATGATTCATCTAGATTGTGATTCAAAGTTGTCAAATGCAACTGTATCCTTTTTTATAATAAAGATTTTGTTTCCGATTAACGCACACATGGGCGAAACTTCGATACTAGTATAGGGTGGACTAAACCTCACTACTACATGCACGCCGAACCAATTTGTGTAAAATTTTTTCGTGTTCAATGTTACTAAATGACTCGGGCCGTAGCCTAAGCAGATTCGAGTCTAGATTTCCTTGAATGGATGCAAGCTTGATTATTCGTGTTATTAGTCATTAAGAGAATAGATGAAACAACTGATGAGAAAAATGTATATCCTTTCTATTCTATAGCTATAGTTGGTCAATTAGTCAGCAATGTACAGGAGAAAAATCAACTTAACGTAGTTGACAACAAGTCAACAGTCATCATGGCCAAATTTTTCCAATTTTGCATAGTCCATAGAATATGAGCCATACAAGGAGCCAAACCAACAAGTTGCTGTAATGGGCACTAGCACTACAAGACACAAACTAAACATCTGACTAAGATAGGCTTATACTAAGAACAGACGTACTATTTGGGTAAATACATTTGTAAATTGTAAATTTCATCATATGAAAAAATTTTGTGAATATTATGGATTATCTGAGAATCGGGTGTTGTCTCGAGCATGTACTAGGAGTGAATATAATTGAGTAATAAATATTGTTTCTTGAAATATTATTTTTTTTTTATAGGATCAAGTCTCCGATTTGAAATATTATTTCTTGGTTAAGAAGTAATATTTAAGTAAAAAATTATTTGATACTTCCAAAATAATAACCCCAAATAATTGATCTTGGATTTTTATAATTGAATAAAGTCAAACTCCAAGAAGTTTTACTTAAAATAAATTTTATTGACATTCCCTTTAATAAAAAAAATTGCTAATGTCACAACTTAAGATAAAAAATTGCAGTATTCAATATGATGATTTTAACAATATTGAATAGTGTCTAATCAATTGGTTAATCTCATCAACAGAATTTGGCTTTCCAATTTTAATTGGATCATTGTAAAGTAGTATTATTAGTCTCCTTATATAAATTTTTAAGTATTGAGTTATTGGTTGAGATGAAGCATGGTTAGACCTTATATGGTCTAAGCCAAGCAGGCTGGCTTAAATACGGTACATGTCGACTTGTCAAGTCTGACCTAACATGACTTGCTTAAAACCCGTCAAAAATCTATATTCATCCCGCCCCATTTATATAATAAAGATCCTGTTTTAAAGTCTGACGTGTTTAAAACTCACTTGAAAGAGGGTCGGCTCACAGTCTCCAATAGGTCTCAAGTGCTTGAACCATTGCCACTTCTAGTTAGATACTTATTCAAGAACTATTATAGGGGATAGACAAAGACTGATAATAATTAATTTAATCCCTTATTAAAATTAAATACAGTTAAGATATGCTTTATATATGTAATAAAAAGATAGACCAGAAAACTTCATATGAAAAAGAAATCTTATGTGCATATTATGGATCATATGCACATTCTTGTTCTCTTTCTGTCTTGTTTTATGATATGTAATCTGGGTTCCTCTCAAGATTACATTACAAAGACTCAATTTCTTAGTGATCCAGGAACAATACAGAATGGTACTTTCAAACTTGGGTTTTTCAGCCCCATCAACTCGACTAATCGTTATGTTGGGATATGGTATAATATCAAAGAATCCGACTTGTTGGAAATTGTATGGGTAGCTAACAGGAATAATCCAATCACTGATTCTTCTGGGGTGCTCAAAATATCCGAGGATGGAAATCTTCAACTCTTAAATGGACAAAATAAAACCTTTTGGTCTTCTAATCTGACAGGAAATGAGGTAAACGAAACATATGCACAACTTTCAGAAGATGGAAATTTTGCCCTGTATTCAAATACTAGTGATGCAATGATCTGGCAGAGTTTTGATCATCCTACAGATTCATTAATTTTGCTTCAGATGAAGCTTCCTATTAACGACAGTCTGAATGATAAGCAAATATTGTTTCGATCATGGAAGAACATTTCTGATCCATCGATTGGTAACTTTACAGCTGGGGGTAGTACTCATTACCCTCTTCACTTGTTTATATTGAATAATGGTCGTCCTTATTGGCGTAGTAATGCATGGGATGGTAATGTATTCTTTGGAAAAGATTCGGTTGTTAGTATTATTAACGACAATGAAGGAAGAGCGTACTATGGATTTACGTTTGGGAATCAATCAAAACTACAACATGTTGTAGTGACTTTTGATGGTAACCTTGTGTTAAAGCAATGGAATGCTGATACTCGAAAGTGGGAGATTTTGTGGCAGTCTCGAGAATCTGAGTGCGATGAGTATAGCAAGTGTGGAGCATTCGGGATTTGTAATCCAAAAGCATCTCCGATTTGTGATTGTTTAAAGGGGTTTGTGCCGAGAAACAAACAAGAATGGAGCAGAGGAAATTGGACTAGTGGGTGTGTTCGGAAAACAGTATTGCAGTGTGACGGTAAGACTAAAGGGAAAACTGCAGACACGTTTTTGAAGTTATGGCATATGAAATTACCAGATGGTGGCTTTTTGGTTTCGACAAATAATGAAGATGAATGTAGGAGTCAGTGCCTAGGAAGATGTACGTGTTTAGCTTATTCTTATATATCAAATTCTGGCTGTATGACTTGGAACAACAGCTTGATCGACATTCAGACTGGTGCTTCTAAAAGTTTAATCAATACTAAGGGCGTTGATCTTTCGATTCGTTTAGCTCCTTCAGAATTAGGTGCATTTTCCTGTTCTGAATCTCTTCTTTTTGTGTTGTGCTCATACTACGTACATTGCAGCTTCAGTTTTTATTAACATATTTATCATTAATCATGATTTTGTTGTTAATTCAGATAAATCTGATCAGCAGCAAGGTTCTGTTGATAGTAAAGATGATAAAAAGAAAATAATTCTTTTGGTAATATTGCTTATTGGAACAGCTACTATTGTGCTCATCATCATGTTCTGTTTATGGAGGCGGTTGAGTAAAAGAAATGGTGAGTTTTACCTCTTCTTCTGCACATTCTATTAGGTTTTAAATAAAGATAAAATCTTGTACATGTTAATAATACAAAATCTCCGAGAGAAAACTTTTTGTTAATATAGCATATCTTGGAGTCTCAACCATTAGCGTAAGCTTTTGGTTGAGTTGGTTTTTGACCTGGTATCAGACCCAGCGTGACAAGAGGTCACAGGTTTGAATTTCAACTACCCCTCATGTAAAATGGAATATTTAGGGCCAGGTATAAGGAGGACCTGTGCTGCATCCACAGTTCTAGCCCAAAGAGGTCTTGTGCGAGGGGGCGTATTAAAGTATATAACATATCTTGGGGCGTCAACCATCAACTTAAGTTTTTGGTTGAGTTGGTTCTTTGACACTTATCTTTTCCGGGTATTTTTGCTTATGAGATAGTGTTGTAGGACTAGCAAGATTGATGAACAAGAAGGCGCGAAGGCAGAACTCGAGGCATGAAGATGTAACAAGTAGGGAATTTGGAGATTTACCAATGTTTGAATTCGGAAAATTGGCTAGTGCTACTGATCATTTTCAGGAAAAGAACAAGCTTGGGAAAGGTGGATTTGGCCCTGTATACAAGGTAACTGATGAAACCAATTTTCTGTTACCCTTTGTTCTTGTGTCTTAATTTGAACAGATAATTTAAAGCTATGATGCTTATATTTGCAGGGAAAGTTAGAAGACGGTCAAGAGATAGCAGTTAAAAGACTTTCAAAAGTATCGGGACAAGGCCTTCAAGAGTTTATGAACGAGGTTTTAGTGATCTCAAAACTTCAGCATAGAAATCTTGTGAAGTTGTTAGGCTGTTGTGTTGAAGGAGAAGAAAAACTGCTGGTTTATGAATACATGCCAAATAAAAGCCTAGATGCACTTCTTTTTGGTAAATCTTAATTGTTTATGACTATAAGTGTTTGATGATCTTCTCATTTAACATAGACAGGCTAACATATTTCATCATTAGATTTAAGTCATAAGAAGCTTCTAGATTGGAAGAAACGATTCAATATTATCTTAGGCATATGTCGAGGACTTCTTTATCTTCATCGAGATTCTAAATTAAGGATTATTCATAGAGATCTAAAAGCAAGCAACATTTTGCTGGATGGAAATCTAAATTCAAAGATATCAGACTTTGGGATGGCGAGGATATTTGGAGATAACGAAGTTCAAGGGGACACTAAAAGGATTTGTGGCACCTAGTGAGTTCCTAGTTCCTACTCATAGATTCATTTTCAAAAATTTAACATTATTTAAAGTGTTTGAGACTTTGAGTGTACAAGACTAAACCATTTAGAACTAATTTGTACTTCTTGTGTAGTGGCTATGTGTCTCCTGAGTACGCAATGGAAGGGCAATTTTCTGAAAAGTCAGACGTGTTCAGCTTTGGCGTCTTGCTACTAGAAATTGTCAGTGGGAGAAGAAACAGTAGTTTCAGGGACGAGGAGTCTTTAAATCTCTTATGCCATGTAAGAAGATTTCAATTTCAATTTACACCCCATGAAAAATACTCTCTCTGTCTCTTTTAGATTGCCCCGATAGTGACATATCTCCTTAGAAAGTATCACTATCGCGGGCAATCCTAAAGGGTCAGACGACTAGATGAGTAGTATCCTAAAACGCCCATGTACAAGGTTTGTAATAGGCTTAATAGCCATCTAACATTTAGCTATATTTCAATATGTTTTTAGGCATGGAAATTGTGGAACGAAGATGATATTTTTTCGTTGACTGATCCAACAATTTCAGAATCGGTCTATCTAACAGAAATATTGAGGTGCATACGACTCGGCCTGTTGTGCGTGCAAGAATTCCCTCAAGATCGACCAAGCATTTCCAATGTTCTTTGCATGATTGAGAATGAACTGACTGTGCTTCCACACCCAAAACAACCTGGCTTTACACTAAGAAGAACCTCTTCTGGTAAACCAACTCCACACTATGGTCATGAATTTTGTTCTAATTGGATTTCAGTTAGTTCCTTCACTGGTCGATAACACAAAGACAACAATTTGGTTACGGTCACTATCTAATTAGACATGTGTAATGGGCTGAGTCTAGTTAAGAGCATGTAATCCAGCATGCTCAAAAAGGATCAAACCCGTTAATTTGCTAGTTGCTACATATAAATGGTGTATTTACTTAATATAGTGCAAGTTTTGTATATGAAAACATTTCAGTCAAGGATATATGGATAAGCTTTCCTACATGAAAAATAGTCTTATTTTTTTCTTTGGTGAATTAATATTGACGTTTGTTTGTTGTTACTCCGCCGTCCCTCTGAATTTGGTATATTTATTTGGATATTATGTAGTTAATTCAAAGGGAACGATGGAGTGTTGTTAATTGTTACCATTGTTTTTTATCATTTACTCAACAACTTGGAAACATACTCAAAATTGCATCCTTGCTGAATTGCAGCTTAAGGTATTCTTGTATTGCCTATAACTTCTAATTTTTATGCATTAGTCATTGATCTAGTAGCAATTCAACATAATCCTCATATTTTGCTCCTTTAAGGAAATCTCCTTTAGAAGTATAAAGTTGCAAAATAACGTGAATTGGGTTTTAACTTAATTGGAGCATGTACCAGGAGGAACCCGAGTTTGAATTTCGCTAGCCATTTCCTTACCCCATTAGGACATCAGTATAACAAGTAGGTCTGATTAGTTTCCCAACCCTAATCAATGTAAAGCAGAGTATTTATTTTTTATTATCAGGATAAGGCTGGGAGAATCTCCTATAGCCTAACAATAAATAAACAAATAATAACATGAAATATGTTAACATAAAGAAGTACAAATAATAAATGAATATATAACAACCTTCATGTTCAACATCAGCTATGTGTTGCTGACGCTTAGATTTGTTCTTCGAACCACTAGTTTTTTATCCTTATACATCTTACTTTCACAACAACATTACTCTTTGTTTCATCCACATTGTCTACAAGCGTTTCAGTAGTGTCAATGATTTTCATTCCTAAAACTTGCTCTGTAGTGGTTTCAAGAATATATTAAAATAACATGAAATTCTATTAAAATAACATAAAAACAATGTAAAGTAACATGAAATGGTACAAAAATAGATTAGAATTTGTACCTTTATTTTCAAGCTCTTCACCACTTCAGTGATATCAGTGATTTTGTTTACAATAACTACAGCCTTTTCTGTTATAGTGATTATAAAAATAATAATTAAAATGGACAAACAACTTCTCAAAAAACAACATTAGTTAATATGAGCATTGAAACATAATAATACATTTACTTGCATCATTCCCTTTTCTACTTTTGATGACGATGGAGTAGAACATAAAGGCAACGAAAGAGTTTCCCTCAAGTGCTTTTCAATACATGTGTCAACATCAACGGATTTTTGATGTTTGGATGATGTTGTTTTTAGCTTCAATGAGTCTAAAAAACATATAAATTAAAATATTAGAAAGTAACAATAAATGAACAAATCATAACGTGAAGAATGTTAAAAAATAATAAATGAATATGTAACAATCTTCATGTTCAACATGAGCTAACTATTGCTGACTAGTAGACTTGTTCTTTGAAGCACTAGTTTTTATCCTTATACCGCTAACTTTCACAACAACACTACTCTTTGATGTTGTCTAAACGATTTGATGTTGTCTCTTTTTCAACAAGCTTAGCATTTTTTTTCTTCCGCTTTTCCTCTTTTCTCTTTGCAATAAGTTTGTTAATACTCTCATTGGTTCAGAAGACTGTTGAGAATTTCTTGTAACAACCATCTTATATAATCTGAAAACAAGAAAAACAAATTTGAACATAAAAACAGGAAAATAGCATAAAATAGCACATAAACCATCAAAAATAACCAGAAACAACAAAAACAAAGAACACAAGACTACTCTAAAAAAGAAGATACATGCATAGACTAATCAAATGAAAATTCTGAGTTCATGTACAAGAACACAACTAAAAATCAAAGCATTAACAAGTAATATTAGAAAAGTGTTGACAACTGATAAGAACATAAAAGCACGAAAATGATATAAAACAACACATAAACCTTAAAACAAAACGTCAAATGACACAACGTAAAAATAAATAGTAAAAAAATGATCATGAACAACAGTACAAACAAAAACAATAACAAAATGAACATGAACAACAGTACAAACAAAATAATACAAACAAAAACATGAACACAAAAACAAGAATTAAAAAAAAACACAAGAAAAATAAAAAGCAATATAAAAATGAACATGAACAACACAAAATGTTTACGAACAACAAACAAAAAAAATCAACAAGATACATGCATATACTAATCATGAAACGATTGTGAGGTACTCATGACATAAAAACACGAAAATGACATAAAACAACACATAAACCATAAAACAAAACATCAAATGACACAATGTAAAAATAAAATCAAAATAAAAACAATAAATTAGAAAATGAACATAGACAAAAGTACAAACAAAAGAATACAAACAAAAACATGAACACAAAAATAGGAACAAAAATAGAAAAATAAAAACACAGGAAAAATAAAAAACAACATAAAAATGAACATGAACACAAAACGTTTACAAACAACAAAAAAATTAAAAAATTTTAAATTAGAAAAACAGATTCATGCATATACTAAAAACACAACTAATCATGAAATAATTGTGAGGTAATCAAGTAAAAGAGTATTAAAAATGACGATTCTAAGTTCATTTACAAGAACACAACAAAAAAGAAAAAACACTTATACATGTATATGTTTGTTGTTTAAAAAACTAAAATCATGAAATGTTTGTTGTTTTACAATGTAATCATGAAATGGCGTAGCAATTGAAGAAAAGCACTGACAATGTAATCACAAATTGTAAATACTTGAAAAGCACGAACAATGTAATTGCATTGAAATGCAAATCGCAAATGCAATTGAAGAAAAAACAGGTAAAACAAAAATATATCATAAATCACAAAAAACACGAAAAAATCGAATAGAAATCAAACCTAATATGAGAAATGGAGCAGCTATTGAAGAAAGTACTGACAAATTGAAACCCTAAAAAAAACCAAATGAAAACGGAAATCAAACATAGTTACAAGTAAAATATAATGAAATTCAAGAGCAAACAACAAAAAAGAAGAAGAAGTAAAATACATATCAAAAACCGAAAATAAAAGAAAGTAAGATGAAGAAGAAAGCAAAGTAACAATCAAACACATAAGTGAAGAGTATAAATGATGAAGAAATCAGGATTCTAGAGAGAGAAAAGCAAAAAAAGTGGATCAAAATTGATTACAAATAATAACGTACAAGAAACGGTAAAGAAAACTGACAAAAATATTCTGGCGTGAATCCAAGCCATCCATTCAAATCCAAGGCTCCTCAGTGGTTGTTCGCACGGTTTGCACATAACAAAGGTTTGCACCTGAACTTCTCTCTTTCTCTCTCTCTCTCTCTCTATATATATATATATATATATATATATATATATATATATATATATATATATATATATATATATATATATATATATATATAGAGAGAGAGAGAGAGAGAGAGAGAGAGAGAGAGAGAGAGAGAGAGAGAGAGAGAGAGAGAGAGAGAGAGAGAGAGAGACTACTTAACGCTTGACCTTAAAAACCTTGTCTACCTTAAAGTAAGTATAATCATAGTATATCCTTGGGATTCTTAACTCCTATAAGGTATTTAGGTATCTTAACTTAGGCAAAATCTTTTTGTGAAGGAAAACCCTTGGGGTTTGTAAGAATCACAGGACACTTCTCACTATAAATCTTTAACCAATGAATAAACTCTTTATCAACGAGAACCTTGGGATTTGCAAGACCCACCAGGCACTCAAACATACTCTTGCTATCAATGAGAACCATGGGGTTTGAAAAATCCACCGGTAACTCAAATATACTCTTACTATCAATGAGAACCATAGGGTTTGCAAGACCTACTGGTAACTCAAATATACTCTTGCTATCAATGAGAACCATGGGGTTTGCAAGACCCACCGGTAACTCAAATATAAACTTCAACTCATATATAAAGGAATCATTCCGACTCCAAGTAAACATAATAAATTTCTTTCAATAAGGGAATTGTGCATAACATCTAATAATACCTTAGCTCTATATGTCTATACCATTCCAAGTTCAAGAGGTACGCAATCAATAACTATTCATGTATAAGGCTTACTCTAGTACTTTATATTTATAATACAATGCATAAAGTCGCAAATATTGATAACACTTTAAAACATAAGCATATAAAAAGAAAGTTACCGTGTGTGCGTACCTGATTGCAAATGCAAGACAAAACGTTATCACAACCACTAAATATGAGGTTCTTAAGCTTCTCTTATGAATTGAGCACCTATGCAACTTCAAAGTATGACCAATAAGTCTACTTAGCCTTATATAAGAGTCATTTACTCTAAAAGAAAATACCCTATTAGCATTAGAGCGAGTTCTAGTTCATGCTATCAAGAAAATTAGCCAAATGCAATAATTTCAAATCTAAGCTTGCTTACCACTATACCATTAATTCCAATTTAAGCACAACACACGTTTTCCACTCAATATTTACAACAAAGTATGTTTTAGCAAGACTTAACTATATTCTTTTGCGTTTTCATATTACTATGAATTAGTAATAAGATTGTATAAAGTAGTATATTATATACATTATTATAACAACACCTAAGGTAATAAGCTAGTAAATGAAAGTTGATAGGAGTTCGAATACTCTCTAGAGGGGGGTGAATAGAGAGTATGCCCATTAAAATTTTTTTCTGGAAGGTCAGCTCAAGAGCTTAGGTGACCTTTCAAAACTGTTTTCTGGAACAGTTTTAGGTCGATTGATAAATCTATAACGTATGTGCGAAAATGAACTTAAACAATAACAAGCGATATGTTAACGAGGTTTGGCTCTAAACAACCTAGTCCCAGCCTATGGATTCTCTTCCAGCCCGTAGGATTCAGTGTCTTTTATTAATGAACTTTAAAACAACTTAGAAGATCTCTCTATCTTCTTTCACCACGTTCTTCCCCCTTGAAGAACGTCTTACAAGTTCCCTTAAGAAAAGCACAAATCCCAATCTCACAATAGAGATTACAAGTTGAACACTTTGAAAAGTATTTCAAGGTTAGGCGTATTAAACACTGAAAGATCTAACTCCTTTTAATACTTAATCCTATTACAAATGTAAGAGTTAGATGAACTAAGAATTACAACACTTTTTGAACGTTTAGAGAATACTAGATCTTAATTCAAGAGAGAAAATTGTAAGAAAATGCTGCAATCTTAATCCTTGAATGAAGCCTAATATTTATATATGTCACGCCTCAGCATATCCTTGTAGAGCAAGAAAGCTTCATCCATCAATTTCGTTGATCTGGTTAATCTGCGCCAGTCTTCAAGATCTTGAGCTTTAACTAAAACTGACTTTGAACTGACAATTCATATAATTACGTCATTGTGTGCTGTATTTTGTTATTAACAACCATTGTTGTGCTGCCACGTTAGAACTCATACAAGATATTGAAACTTCAGCAAAACCAGATATTATAACGTATAAATATTTATTCAAATTTAATTCCTATTTTTAACATCAATTTAAATTGTCTTTTCTTATTTTTAGTGTCAATTTAAATTGTCTTCTTATTTATAGGAAAGCCTATAATTAGTATAGCTTAACAACTTATTTATTTTCAAATATAAACCGTGTAATAACATAGTCAACGTGTAATGTATTCAAACATATAAATATCTTCAGCATACGTTTATTTCAAATCTCAAATTTAAAATACAAATCTAATTCAAGTATTTCAACATCTTGAACATACATTTATTTAATTCAAATATAATCTTATCCAAACGCTTAAATTAAAATTCAAAATTTAAATATAACTATATCTAAATTATCTTAAGTCATTTAATTTAATCTCAATTAAATATATTTCGAACTTAAATAATTTGACAATTAATCAATTAATATTTAATATGATTTTGGACTTGCTTAAACAACTAAATATAATTACTTAATTTATTTTTTAATTTAAAATGTATTTTGAATTATCATCACTAAAGAGAATTGAGTCTTCAATCTCCCCCTTGATGAAAGTCAAAACCATATTTTCCTAAATCATATTAACAAGTTAACATGAATTGAAAAACATAATAAGAACAATCACTTAGATATTTTATAAAACACGTTAAGTTATTATTAAACAGAAACTTTTCAAGACTTTGAAAACTGTTTCAAATCAGAATAGTGAACATGATATAACATAGATATAAGCCAATAAAAATGTATGCATGGATAATAAATCATTAACATAATAAACATAATAAACTATTATCCACAATCAAAAGTAAACAAACATTCATCACAATACATGCAAAGATATATTAACATTTTAAAATCAAAGTGTATCATAATTATCAAACGACATGAACAAGAACAATAATCAGTAACTATGAACATAACATCAAACATTAACTTTTTGAATGAACATGAATATTAATATCTATGATCATGAAACAATACTGGAACATGAAACAATCAAAACAGATGAACAATAATCAACAATAATCTTAATAATGAATAACTAAGCAGTCAAACAGCAACCAAACAAATGAGCAATTGAACAATCAAGCATCAAGCAAACACAAAACAATCAAGCAAGCAAAGCATCAAAGCATAAACATATACATAATAACTTTTCTCCCTTTTTGACTTTCATCAAAAAGTAAACAGGAATTAAAATGTTGGGATTGTTTTCTGCAAGAAACTAACTGTTTGTCAAAAAAAACTTGTTCATCAACTATCATAGAAACTACTTCTTAGACCTAGTCTTCCTTTTCTTGGAAGCCTTTGATTTGGCCGGTGTAGTGGTTGCATGAGTAGTTTCGACAGTTTGTGGTGGTATTGTTTGAATAGGGGTGGCATTAATCTCTTCTTCCTACTTTTCTTCCTCCTCCTTCTCATCTTCTTTCTCCTCTTCCTCCTTCTCCTCTGCTTTCTCCTCTTCCTCCTCCACAGCAGCATCCTTCTTTTTCTCTGCAGCATTGCCCTCGTCAACTTCTTCTTCTTCCACAACCGCATCTTCAACAACCATACCCTTCATTTCTTTCATAAATGTGTCTAACATAAATGTTAAAGTGGACACTTTAGCATGCAAACCAAGTATGGACATTTTCATTTTACTTACCTCAGAGTCGAGAGATTGGAGGCGTGAAAGTGTGGTGTGATCTTTGAATTGGGGTTCAAGGCGAGAGAAAACAGTTCTAACAAGAAGATTATGTAACAATTTTCCACAAAGAAGTAAGCTATTGTGAGTAAGTTGTTTGGTGGGAGAAAAATTAGAATAAGAATCAAGAATGAACATGTCTTTGGCATTCTGAAGTGCCACAGAATTTGGTGTAGAGTCATCAACAACATTTGAAAATTTCAGTAGATCATTGATTAGGGTTTTAGAGATTACAATCTCTTGGCTTTTGACAAAACTTCTTAAGGCCGGATATCCATCAACGACAATGAATGACAAATTGCAATAGAAGATTTTGACAAGAATAGGGTATGTAATAGAACCTGGATCCAACAACTTACCAGGAGTTGTTTGGATGATTGGAGATACAACCTCAAAATCTTCAAATAAAAACAAGTTGTAATCAAGAATGTCAACATAAGATAATGAACGGTGTTTGAATGTATCGATCCATCTTCTAAAAGTAGTTTGATTTTCAAACCAATTTTTGGGTACTTCCAAAGATGTAAGAGGTGAGGGAATGAATGGAGTAATGGCGATTTCGACGTTTATCCTTTTTCAAATTTTGTAGAGGACCGGGTAAGCTTTCTTTTGGGGGCCATTGATGAGTGTTTCAAAAGCTTGAAAAGGAAAGAATGAAAGGGATATATAAGAGAAAATTAGAAAAATGTAGTGGAGAGTGAACAAGGAAGGACGGTTCATTCACTATAAAAGGGAAATGAAGTCCAATGCATTTGTACTTCATTAAAGATTGATTTGACAACTTAGGATCAAAGCACAATTGATATGAGTAAAGCTTGACCGATTTGAGTGAATTGGTAACGTGAAAGAGTGTGTGAATAAGGAGTGTAATCATGAGTTTCATTAAAAACTAATTTGATTAGAACCAAATTCATGAACAAGAGTTCAATGCATAGTTGACGTCCAAAACACATATCAAGCAAAAAATTTTGTTTTAAGATAATTAAATATCCTTTATTAATTAAAGGTATTTAATTATAAATCCCATTTTTATGTATTTATATGTAACAAATAATTTTAAGAAATTGAAATTTAATTTTCAACTCTCAAACACATGTACAATCATACATATATGCAACCATAAAATCATGTAAATAAAATGAAATACTCCCCCTAAGTACATACTTAGTATTTAGTAACATTTTAGTTTTACTATAGAACTCTTACTCCCCCTTAGTTCATGCAACATCATTTAACATGCCAAGATCCAAACGAATATATGCAAACCGATCAGGACTTAAAGGTTTTGTAAATATATCAGCTAATTGATTTTCTGTAGAAATAAAAGATAGAGTAATATGACCTTTTTCAACATGATCACATATGAAATGGTGATGAACCTCAATATCTTTTGTACGTGAATGTTGTACTGGATTTTTATTAATACAAATTGCACTTGTATTATCACATTTAATTGGAATAACTTTGAGATCAACTCCAAGATCTCGAAGCTGTTGTGCAATCCATAAGATTTGAGAACAACATGATGCACCAACAGCTATGTATTCAGCTTCAGCCGTAGATAAAGCAACTGAATTTTGCTTTTTAGAATACCATGAAATCAATGAATTTCCCAAGAATTGACATGATGCTGAAGTGCTCTTTCTATCAACCTTATAACTAGCATAATCAGCATCTGAAAAACCAATCAAACCAAAATCTCCACAATTAGGGTACCATAGACGGGTCTTTAGTCCCATGCAAATATCTAAAGATTCTCTTAACTGTTGTTGAGTGAGATTCTTTTGGGTTAGCTTGAAAACGTGCACATAAACAAACACTAAACATAATATCAGGACGACTAGCTGTTAAATACAATAAAGAATCAATCATACCTCTATAAGTCTTTTGATCAACACTCTTACCATTTATGTCTTGGTCTGGACTTATTGTTGCACTCATAGGCGTATTAGCAGTTTTGCATTGATCCATATTGTACTTCTTTAATAAATCTCTAACATATTTACTTTGAAAAATAAATATGCCATCTTTCTTTTGCTTTATTTGTAGTCCAAGAAAAAATGTTAAGTCTCCCATCATGCTCATTTCAATCCTTGCACATAATCTTAGAGAATTCCTTGCACAAAGAATCATTAGTAGCTTCAAACAATATATTATCAACATATACTTGAACAACAAGAAAATCTTTTCTTTTAGTCTTAATGAAAAGTGTTTTATCAATTTTACCTCATTGAAAGTTATTTTCAAGTAAATGCGAGCTAAATCTGTCATACCAAGCCCTTGGAGCTTGTTACAAGCCATACAGTGCTTTGTTTAGTTTAAACACATGATTAGGTGGATCGGGATTTTCAAAGCCAGGTGGTTGTTTAACATATACTTCCTCTTGTAAGTAGCCATTTAAGAAAGCGCATTTAACATCCATTTGATATAGTTTTATATTCATGTATGAAGCAAAAGCAAGCATAATACGGATAGATTCTAACCTTGTAACTGGAGCAAAAGTCTCGTCATAATTTATACCTTCTTCTTGATTATAACCTTGAGCTACTAGCCTTGCTTTATTCCTTATAATGTTTCCATCCTCATTGAGCTTATTGCGAAAGACCCATCTAGTTCCAATAATAGTGCGATCTGGTGGTCTTTTAGCTAGATCCCAAACTTTGTTTCTTTCGAATTCATTTAATTCATTTTGTATAGCAATGATCCACTCTGGTTCTTTTATTGCTTCACATCCTCTAGTTCTATAGAGAAACAAAAGCAGAAAATGCACACAAATTTTTAAGAGAGGATCGAGTTTGAGTACCTTTGTTTGGATCATTTATGATGTTTTCCGGAGGATGTTGAGATGATATTCTAAGCCTTCTATGTAGTATAGATGGTGTGCAATCATACAAGTAACTTGTTCCTACTTCCTTTGAAGAATTTCTAATTGGAGTCTCTAAATCAGTACGTTCAGGCTGTGAGTCTTCAATGTTTTCAACCTGTTTTTCTTCAACCTCATCAAGACTTTGTATAGTATCCTGTATATTTTTCTTTTTATCTTCACTAAGATCATTGGTATCCAATTCATCATCACTTATATCATCAAAATGTTTATTAAGGTTTAACTCTTTAAATCCTTCAAATATTCCGTTGTCAGATTCATCAAATACTACATGTATACTTTCCTTAACAATACTTGTACGCTTCTTTAGAACTCTATAAGCCTTAATATTTAATGAGTACCCAAGAAATATACCTTCAACACTTCTAGCATCAAATTTACCTATATTATCCTTACCATTATAATGGAGAAAACATTTGCTACCAAATGGTCTAAGGTAGGCTGTGTTTGGTTTTCTTCCTTTAAATAACTCGTAGGGTGTTTTCTAAAGTATAGGTCTAATGAGACACCTATTTAAAACATAATTTGCTGTGTTAACAGCCTCGGCACAATAATGTTTGGCTAATCCATTCTCTATAAGCATTGTCCTAGCCATTTCCTCTAAAGTACGATTTTTCCTTTCAACCACGCCGTTTTGTTGGGGTTTCCTAGGAGCCGAAAAGTTATGGGTTATGCCGTATTTTTCACAAAAGAAATTAAAGCTTAGTTGATTCAACTCTCTCCCATGATCACTTCTAATCGAGACTATCAGAAGATTCAACTGAGTTTGCATTTCTTTACAACGTCTTGAGAATGGTTTCAAGGCTTCACTTTTATCCTTCAAAAAATCAACCCATGTAAATCTAGAATAATCATCAACTGTAACTAGAATGTAAGATTTACCTCGTATGCTCCGTACACGCATTGGACCACATAGATAAATGAACTTGAAGTACTTACCATTTTCTTCAGTTTAAATGAACTTCTTACTTGTTTACCTCTAATACATGCGTCACATGTAAGACTGTATTTGTAGTCACGAGCTGGAAGTCCTTTAACTAGATCTTTACTTACTAGTTCATGCATGGTGTGCGTATTTATGTGACCAACACGTCTATGCCATAGCTTTGGATCATCAGTTATAGCCTTTCAACATTTGAAATTTTAAGCTGCAATTTCATTAGTATTCAAAGCATAAACATTATCATGTCTAAGGGCTGTAATAAATGTATCTCCGGTGTTAGGATTTTTGACAACATATTTCTCTTTATCAAAGATTACTTGATTACCTTTATTACATAGTTGAGACACACTTAGCAAATTAAATTTTAGACCTTCAACCAAATAGACATTATCAATAGTTTTAGAACGATTCTTACCAACTTTGCCAACACCTAAAATTTTGCATTTACCTTTGTCACCTAGGGTGATTGAGCCATTGCATCTTTCTTTAATTTCAGAAAATAAAGAAACTTTACCACTCATATGTCTCAAGCATCCATTATCTAAGATCCACTTTTGCTTTTCCTACAAAACAAAAAAAAAATAAAATAAAAAAAATAAAAAAATCTTTCTCAACTTCACTTAGCCAACCAAGTGACAAATTTGGGACCATATTCGGGGTAGACCATGTTAGGTGGTCTTGTCCCTTTAGGAATCCATATTTGCTTTATCTGCTCACATAATTCAAAAGGAAAGGAATTCTTAATAATATAATTGTCCTTACATCTGTAAGGACATGCAAACTTAATATGTCCTTCTTTGCAACAAAAGGAGCAAGTAGGTATGCGTCTATTTTTGTATGCACTCTACGAATGTGCTTTTACTCTTATAGTTATGTGTAGCATTATTATAACCAATACCACGTTTATCATTGAATCGTTTTTGACGTGTAAGCATTTTTGTAAATTTAAATTCAGAGTCATTTAGCTTTGTTAACGCTTGCAAACTTTTCTTAGACTCATGTCTCAAAGTCTGGAGCTCAAATTCAAGATCATCATTTTTATTTTGAAGATCAATGAGCCTTTTCATCTGGCTGATATTATGTTCTTTCAAGACATTGACAGTCTCTACAAATTTTAATGTTTCAGCCTTAAGCGATTCATTTTTCTTTATAAGGTCTTCACAACCTTCGGCATAGTGACGAATGCTATTTTCTAAAATATTTTTCTCATCTTTTAAGATCTTTTCAATTTGAAACATGTCAAAGAGAGCTTTAACTAATTTGTCTTTAGAAAAAGAGTTAAGAAAGTCAAGTACCTCCTTATAATTTTGATCTAGATCATCATTTTTGTCATCATTAGCCATAAGACATAAGTGAGCTTGACCATCTTTACTTTCAGATTCGGTTGATCCTTCGGAATCACTCCATGTAGCAACCATTGCTTGTTTCTTCTTGTTTTTCTTGTAAGATTCTCTTTTCTTCTTAGGGCATTCCTTTACAAGATGTTCTATAGATCCACACTCAAAGCAAGCAAGTTTGTTAGTTCTAGAATTAGAGTTAGAGTTCGAAGATTTACCTTTGTTTGTAGATTAAAATTTTTAAATCTTTTGGGCATCTTCATGATTCCTTCTAGACCTCTTGTGATCAAGGCAAATGGATCTTCCTCATCATCACTTTCTTCATCATCGCTTGAGGATTCATGATGTTTCTTTGCCTTTAGAGCAAGATTTTTCATGGATGGTGTTACATCAAGTTCATGAGTTGTGAGTTTTCCAAGAAGATCGTTAAGTGATAGAAATCTCAAGTCTTGAGCTTCTTCAATGGCAGTGACTTTTGGACCCCATTTGGATCTTGGAAGACACCTCAAGACCTTTTGGACTTTTTCTGCATTAGTAAAAGTTTTACCAAGAGAATTCAAACTGTTAGTAATTAATGTAAAACGAGTAAACATTTCATTAATACTCTCATCCTTTTTCATCTTGAACATTTCGTATTGATGCATGAGAATGTTGATCTTTGTCTCCTTTACTTGACTTGTTCCTCCATATGTCACAACTAACTTATCCCATATTTCCTTAGCACTTGTGCATGATGAAACTCTATTGAACTCGGTACCATTTAAAGCACAACACAATTGATTCATTGCCATATAATTTTTGGATACGGATTCAAAATCACTTTGTGAGTATTCGGATTCGGATTTTACCACATCATTTCCTTGAGCGTCCTGTTTCATGGGTACCTTAGGCCCTTTAGTTATGATGTCCCAAAGTTCCATATCTTGATCAATCAGAAACATCTTAATCAAAGGTTTCCAATGAGAGAAATTTGTTCCACAAAACAAAGGAGGCCTAGAGCACGAACGACCTTGAGCAAATAACCCTTCTCCTATCGAATCCATCACAAGATATTAATCTTCATATGTGCAACTCAGCTCTGATACCAATTGAAAGTTGATAGGAGTTCGAATACTTTCTAGAGGGGGGTGAATAGAGAGTATGGGCGTTTAAAATTTTTGTTTGGAAAGTTATTTCAAGAGATTGAGTAATCTTTCAAAACTGTATTCTGGAACAGTTTTAAGTCAATTTGTAAAACTATAACGTATGTGTGGAAATAAAATTAAATAATAACACACGATATGTTAATGAGGTTCGGTTCTAACAACCTACTCCCCGCCTATGGGTTCTCTTCCAACCCGTAGGATTCAACGCCTTTTATTACTAAACTTTAAGACAACTTAGAAGATCTCTCTATCTTCTCTCACCACGTTCTTCCCCTTGAAGAACGTCTTACAAATTCTCTTAATAAAAGCACAAATCCCAATCTCACAATAGAGATTACAAGTTAAACACTTTAAAAAGTATTCCAAGGTTAGGCATATTAAACAATGAAAGATCTAACTCCTTTTAACACTAAATCCTATTACAAATGTAAGAGTTAAATGAACTAAAAATAACACACTTTTTGAACATTTAGAGAATAGTAGATCTTAATTCAAGAGAGAAAATTGTAAGAAAATGCTGCAATCTTAATCCTTGAATGAAGCCTTATATTTATATATGTCACGCCTCAACAAATCCTTGTAGAGCAAGAAAGCTCCATCTGTCAATTTCGTTAATCTCGTTAATTTGCGCCAGTTCTCAAGATCTTGAGCTTTAACTCAAACTGACGTTGCACTGACAACTCATACAATTACGTCATTGTGTGCTGTATTTTGTTATTAACAACCATTGTTGTAATGCCACGTTAGAACTCATACAAGATATTGAAACTTCAGCAAAACCAGATAATATAACATATAAATCTTTATTCAAATTTAATTCCTATTTTTAACATCAATTTAAATTGTCTTTTCCTATTTTTAGTGTCAATTTAAATTGTCTTCCTATTTTTAAGAAAGCCTATAATTAGTATAGCTTAACAACTTATTTATTTTCAAATATAAACCGTGTAATAACATATTCAACGTGTAATGTATTCAAACATATAAATATCTTTGAGCACATGTTTATTTTAAAACTCAAATTTAAAATACAAATCTAATTCAAGTATTTCAACGTCTTGAACATACATTTATTTAATTCAAATATAATCTTATCCAAATGCTTAAATTTAAATTTAAAATTTAAATATAACTTTATCTAAATTATCTTAATTCATTTAATTTAATCTCAATTAAATATATTTTGGACTTAAATAATTTTACAATAAATCAATTAATATTTAATATGATTTTGGACTTACTTAAACAACTAAATATAATTAATTTATTTATTGTTTAATTTAATATGTATTTTGAATTATCATCACTTAAAAGAATTGAGTCTTCATCAAAGATATTGAATCAATTTCACCATATTATTCAAGGTTTGTGACTTACAACATCAAGTAGCTTTTTTTTTGTACCAGGGATATGCAACTTACAACGACGATAAATTTGAGTAATATAATTTAAATTCCAAAGCGCAACAAACACAATGTCAAATCATAAAAATAACCGCAAAAGCCTATAAACAACTCGTAACAACCAAATAAAATTAATTGACAACCACTATTAACTAACACCTCTTAACGGTATTAATAATATAAACCACAATTAACAAAGATAATAATGACAATCAAAAATCACCTTTTTTTTTTGTTGTTACCAAGAATCCTAACCATTACTAATAACTAATACTAACACTATTCATCAACACTGGCTCATACACAAAGCTTATACAAGGTTTTTCAATTAATAAAACACTATCCAAACCAAAAAAGTAGTACATACTATTAATACATGAGAAGTAGTGAGTCTCCTCTTTAATTCCTCAAAAGCAATCTTGTACCTCTCATTTTATCAAAATCTAATTATTTTCTTCAACAACTCAAACATAGGACGAGTAACCTTAAAGAAATTCTCAACATATTTCCTATAGTAACCAGCAAAACCCAAAAAGCTCCGAACTTTAATTACATTCCTCGGAATTGACAATTCTTTATCGTCTTAATCTTCTCCAAATCCACAGAAATTCCATCCTTAGACACAATATGACCCAAAAAAAAAAAAAACTATTTCCTCAAGCCGAAACTCATACTTAATAAATTTCCTAAACATTTTTTTTTCATAGTTTTAGCATAATCCTCAAATGTTCCCCATGTTCCTCCATGTTTCTCGAATATACCAAAATTTCATAAAAACTATAAACTTATTCAAATAAGGACGAATGTATCTCTACATCAAATCCATAAACGTTGTTGGCGTATTTGTAAATCTCCTCGACTATCCTTAATTGATGATACATAGACCTCAAATAAATCATAGAAAACTCTTGCGTCTTAACTTCTAACTAGTCGAAAATATCATCTATCCTAAACAAAGGGTAACTGTTCTTGATGGTAATCTTGTAAATCTCCCTATAGTCAATGCACAACCTCATTGTACCATCATTCTTATTAACAAATAAAACAGGGGCTCCCCAATGCGACACATTACGGCGAATAAAACTCTCTTTTTGTTTCTTTACTTAGTAATTCATCCACTACTTCTTTAATTTACTTAACTCTACTAGGATAAAATGGTACAGAGTCTTGGACATAGAGATAACATCAGAAATCAGATCAATATGGAAATCAACAACTCTCCTCGGGGGTAAACCAGGTAAATCCTCAAGATAAACATTAGGGTATTCACCAACAATTGGGGTTTCATCGAGACTCAATTTGTTTTTCTCCTTACTACTGGAAATAAAACACATGCATGTATACCTCGTCTCTATGCTTAATCATCTCAATGGTTTAAACGACATAAATGGTTTGAATAGGGAACACATATTTGTTTATAATCAAGCACTCTCCTCCTTGAGTTTTAACCCAAAAAATCTTGTCCTTTTAAAAAATCTCCACATGATGACGTCTCTACAAATCCATATCCAAAATAATATCATAAGTACCCAATTCAAACACTATCAAGTCGACAGTAGATGATGATCTAAAATCTTAAAAGGAAAGTAGGTAAGATACGGTCACATAGGAATGGTGAACCTTTAGGTGAACAAATTTAGGGATCGAATTTCTGAGGTTTGAAAGACAGAGGATTTGTGAAGAAAAGAGGTAGAGATAAAAGATCGGTCGACTTTAGAATCAAAAAGAATATGAATGGAAAAATTTTCTACAAGAAAATTATCAAAAATAACTTTACCTTCAAACTCTTCATTCACGTTAACTGTTATTCCAACTGTCAAATCGTAGAGTCTTGAGTGAGGGAATATTATAATCTTTCGTCATCTCAAATGAAATTTAAACATGTGATCAATATCACATTAACATAATTATAACATGTAATCTACACATGGTCACACAAGCACAAAACAAAAAAATTGAAAAAAAGTTATTTGGAAAAAAGACTCATTTGAAAACAAAAACATCCTTTTCTTAAAAAAATGTCGGCTATCGAGAACATTCTTTTACATGGAACCGAAGTTCCGAGATTCGAGTAACTTTAGCTCTGATACCACATGTAACTTGATACATAATTAACATTTAATAATAATGTTTTATACAAGAATATTGCAAAAGTCTCAAAATGCTGAACTGTTAAAAACTGAAACTGTTTAAAACAAAAGTAAATATTACATCTGATAAGAAACATTATTTGCTAAAAATGAAAAAAATATGTTGGACCTCTTGAGTTTTGATGATGACTACACTTTATTTAAGCAAATATGTTTTTAGAGATTGTGTGCAGGTCGATATCCGGTCGTGATAACGATCGTTGATAGTACCTATGACTTAGCTTATGGAAACGTACATGTCAAAAGGTTTCAAAAGAGGTTAGGAGAAGCATATCGCTTGGGATGTAAAATGGAGACAGTAGATTTACTAAAAATGGAATTAGTTGTTGTTGAATGGGTCTTAGCTATCATTCTTAACCATCTTTATACCTACAAGTTAGTAAGTAACCGTTCGTAATAAGCATAACTGTATCTAATTATAACAAACACGTTCCAGAAATTAATAGTGGAACAGGAACAGCTATTGAAGAAACTGCTACTTAAAGGGAACAGAAGTTATTTTAAGACAAATGGGAACAGCGGTTATTTCTGTCTGGTTTGACTTAATCAAATAACCATATGGTTGCTTTATCCACATTACTCCCATGATCTTTTGATAATGGGATAATGGATTGGAATATTCCATTTTCTTAGGAATCTTATTTTCTATAAATTGCTATGTTAATTCCGGTTTTTATAGATGAGAAAATCCAACGTTTTGTGCATAAGTGTTTTCATACGATTTTTAGATTTTACAAGAAATATTTTGTTCTTAAAATTGCCAATTAATTTTATAATATTTTCTTGAGCATCTCATTGATTTTATTTTAGAGAATTATTATTCTTTTTGTAAGGGTTTTTGAGAGAATTTGTAATTAGACTCGAGTGAGTCTAAAGGGGAAGTTAGATAGCTTTGAGTGAAGCTATTGTGGAGTTTAGCTTTTAGTGAAGCTAAGTTTGTTGCTTTGAGTAAAGCAATTTGAGAGAGAAGAGTTGGCCTAGTTGTTTCGCTTCGAGTGAAGTAAGGTGTTTATTGTGATTGTAACTAATTGTCTTAAGCATAGTGGAGTTTTTAGAAATCCCAAGGGGTCGTGGTTTTTCCTTCTGTTTAGGCCCAGAAGGTTTCCACGTAAAAATCTCGTTGTCTCTTTCATTTATTTTGCTCTAAGTTTAATTTTTATTTATTTTATTCAATTCCGCAAAAACAGGGCAAAAACGCTTAAATTAGTAACAACAACAATTCCCCCCCTCTCTTGTTGCTGTTCCCGTTCCTAATTGAGTCTACAATTAGTATCAGAGCCCTGTTCCCAGTAGATCAGGAAACCCTGAGGGCAGATTCTGGTGTTCCCAAAAATGTCAATTATGAACGAAAGAATGGAAGAAGGGTATTCAACTCAAAGACCGCCAATGTTCGATGGAAAATTCTATACATACTGGAAAAATAGGATGAAAATCATCATCAAGGCTGAGAACTATCAAGTGTGGAGAGTCATCGAAATCGGAGATTTTGAGATTTGGGACCTGCTAGCCGTTACCCATGAGGGAACAAGTGAAGTCAAACGTTCCAAAATTGATTTGTTAATGTCTAAATATGAAAGATTTGTTATGGAACCAAGGGAAAGCATTCAAGAGATGTTCACTAGGTTCACCAACATAACAAACGAACTTGTCTCTCTTGGAAGAATAATTCCCACCGATGAACAAGTAAGGAAGATCCTTAGGAGCCTTCCTCAAGATGAGCGCTGGAGGGCCAAGGTTACTGCTATACAAGAGTCCAAAGATTTTACAAAGTTTAATCTAGAGGAGTTGGCTGGTTCCCTAATGACACATGAATTACATTTGGGAACAGCCGACAGTTCCAGGAACAAGGGACTGGCCCTGGCAGTTGGGGAACAGGACAAGTCAGAATGCGATGAGGAAGAGGCTGCCTTACTGGTACAAAAATTCAAGAAGTTCTTCAGGAACAGCAGGTATACAAATCAAAGAAACAACAAAGAAAGAAGAACAAAAATCAATCTTGAATGCCACAAATGTGGAAGTACCGAACACTTCATCAAGGAGTGCCCTATGTGGAAGAATGAAAAGGGCAAGGGAAAGACAAGAGATTCAAGAAAACCGTTGAACAAAGAAAACTTTAACAAGACCGACTTTCGCAAGGCCATGATTGCTGCATGGGGAGAAACTGAAAGTGAAAATGAAACTATTGTTCCCGAAGAAGAGGAGACAACTAACCTATGTCTCATGGCTACGCACGAAGGCAAGGAAAAGCAGGTAAATACTTCTAATTCATTTTCTATCCATCCATCCAATTTAAGTAAAAATAAATTAATTGAGTTGCTAAAAGAGACACAAGCCAATCTTGAAAATTGTAATGTTAAGTGTCTCCAATTAGAAAAGGAGCTCAAGATAAGCAAAGACCATGTCTCCTATATAAACACCTTTAGATATGATGTCCAAAACAGATTTTTCGGTTTGTTGGATCAAAACATAATCCTAAAGAAAAGTATGGAGAGAAATAAAAAGGAAAATGTTATTCTTAATATTGAGTTATCACAATACAAATTATTAGGCTTAAATGAAGAATTGAATGATGCATCTATTAAAGATTTATGCTATGATTTTCAAAATATAAAATTAAATCAGGAATCCGACCGTAACAATGATGACAAGCTTGAATTAAGTTCAAGAGAAAAAGGGAAAATCAAAATTACTCCCAAATGGATTCAAGATGTTAAAAGTAAAAATTCAAAAGGCCTAAAATATTTTAAGAATAACAAGAAGAAAAAGGCTTACATTGATCTCCCTAGCGACAGGCTCTGTTCCTTCTGTGGAGGAACTGGTCATCTGAAGGACCAGTGCACCAAAAGGGAACAGTACACTGTCTCCAACAGAAACTATGTCGATAACATTCAGATTAAGAAAAATGATTCATGCAAAATCGACAAGGAACCCAAGAAAGTCTGGGTTCCTGTAACTAACCATTAATTTTTTTCAGGTCCAAGTGAGGGGGAACAGCTCATGGTATCTCGACAGTGGATGTTCCAAGCACATGACAGGTGACAAATCTAAGTTTCTCTCACTTGAAGCCTATGATGGGGGAACAGTAACCTTCGGTGCCAATATGAAGGGTGAGATAATAGCTAAAGGAAAGGTTGGAAGGTCCTGTTCCCATGCCATTGATAATGTATTTTTTAGTCGAGAATTTGAAACATAACTTACTTAGCATTTCTCAATTTTGTGATAAAGGTAACTCTGTAAACATTACTACTAAAAGATGCATTATCTCTAGGAATGACACAGGAAACACCGTTCATGAGGGAATCAGAAAAGGGAACACCTATGTGGTGGACCTGGACACTGTTCCCAGAAACAGTCTAACGTGTCTAAGTGTTATAGAAGATGACCCACTTCTTTGGCATAAGCGTCTAGGTCATGCTAGTTATTCATTGATTAATACATTAAGATCAAAAGACCTAGTTAGAGGACTACCAACTATAAAATTCCTTAAGGAGGAAATTTGTGATCCTTGTGCCAAAGGAAAACAAGTGAGATCATCTTTTAAATCAAAGAATGTTGTGACCACCACTAAATCCCTTGAATTATTACATATGGATCTATGTGGACCTATGAGAATACAAAGCCGTAGTGGCAAAAGATATGTGTTTGTTATTATTGATGATTGTAGTAGATTTAGATGGACTTTATTTTTAGTTAGTAAAGATGAAGCTTTTAATGAGTTTGTTTCCTTCGCTAACAAAATACAAAAATCTACTAATAATCAAATTATTCACATAAGGTCAGATCATGGTAAGGAATTTGAAAATTCAAGTTTTATGAGTTATTGCAGTGAACATGGAATAAGTCATAATTTTTCCGCACCAAGAACACCACAACAAAATGGTGTAGTAGAAAGGAAAAATAGAACTTTAGAGGAAATGGCTAGAACCATGTTAATTGCTAGTGGTTTACCTAGAAATTTTTGGGCCGAGGCTGTTAATACTGCATGTTACATTTTGAATCGTGTGTTAATAAGACCAATCACTTCTAAGACACCTTATGAATTGCTTAAAGGTGTTAAACCAAATATTTCCTATTTTCGTGTGTTTGGATGCAAATGTTTTGTTCATGTGAATGGTAAACGAAACATAGGTAAGTTTGATGAAAGAAGTGATGAAGCAGTATTCCTCGGTTACTCATCACATAGTAAGGCATACAGAGTTTATAACAAAAGAACAATGAGTGTGGAAGAATCCGTTCATATAATTTTCGATGAATCTAACTTTTTGTCAAGTGAACAAGATACAAATAATTTTAAGATAGGTCTTGCAAATCTAGAGGACGATGATGAAGAATTGAAAGTGCAAGATCAAGGAATAGCTGATGAACAGCCGGTTCCAGCAGAAGCAGAAAGTACTGATCAAGTTCAGGAACTGCCAGAACATCAGGAACAGCAGACTGTTCCCAATCCAGCTGTTCCCACAGATGAGCAGAACAATCCAGTAGCTGAACAGAATGTTAATCAAGCTGATGAACCAGAACATGATACTGTTCCCACAAGAGATTTTGTGCCAAAACCTTGGAGATATCAAAAATTCCATCCTCTTGATTTGATTATAAGTGATTTGAATAAAGGAACACAAACTAGATCTCAAATGAGAAACTTTTGTGCACACTTTGCGTTTCTATCATCTCTCGAGCCCAAGAATCATGAAGAAGCTCTGAAGGATTCCGAATGGATCATAGCCATGCAAGATGAATTAAATGAATTTGAAAGAAATAAAGTATGGCATTTGGAACCCAAACCAAAACACAAAAAGGTAATTGGATTGAAATGGGTGTATCGGAATAAACTTGATGAGCATGGAATAATTGTTAGAAATAAAGCAAGGCTCGTGGTCAAAGGATACAATCAACAAGAAGGTATTGATTATACCGAGACATTTGCACCGGTAGCAAGGTTAGAGGCTATTAGAATATTAATTTCTTTTGCTGCTTTCATGAATTTTAAATTATATCAAATGGACGTGAAATGTGCTCTCTTAAATGGTTTTCTTGATGAAGAAGTTTTGGTTGAACCACCACCAGGCTTTGAAAATACCTCATGTCTTGATCATGTCTACAAGCTTGATAAAGCTCTCTATGGCTTGAAACAAGCTCCAAGGCAATGGTATGAAAGACTATCAAAGTTTTTAATCCAAAATGACTTTGTTAGAGGTAAAATTGATAAAACCTTATTCTTTAAAAATAAAGGTTCTGATATTCTAGTTGTTCAAATATATGTTGATGATATTATTTTTGGAGCCACGAATGAATTGCTATGTAAAGGATTTGCTAACCTAATGAGCAATGAATTTGAAATGAGTATGATGGGAGAACTAAACTTCTTCCTTGGGTTGCAAATTAAACAAACTGAAAATGGTATTTTTATTCATCAACAAAAATACATCAATGAACTTCTTAAGAAATATGGACTAAACAATGCTAAAACCAACCATACACCTATGGCTACAAATGTTAGATTAGATGAAGACCCAAATGGAACAACTATTGATCAAACCATGTATCGATGCATGATTGGTTCTTTGTTATATCTAACTGCTAGTAGACCCGATATTTCTTTTAGTGTTGGTTTATGTGCTAGATTTCATTCCAACCCCAAAGAATCACATCTCACAGCAGTAAAACGAATTTTGAGATACTTGAAGGGAACAGACGACTTGTCCTTATTTTATCCTAAAAGTGATGTTTATGATTTGAAAGGTTTTAGTGATGCAGATTATGCAGGTGATCTAGTTAATAGAAAAAGTACTTCAGGTATGGTACAATTTCTTGGCTCATGTTTAGTTTCGTGGAGTTCCAAGAAACAAAACACTGTTGCACTATCCACTGCCGAAGCTGAATATGTAGCAGCAGCAGCTTGCTGTTCCCAAATGCTTTGGATAAAACAACAGCTAAGAGATTTTGGTATTAAGTTTGAATGTGTTCCTATTTATTGTGATAATACGAGTGCCATATGCATATCAAAAGATCCAGTGCATCATTCTAGAGTAAAACATATTCACATTAGGCATCATTTTCTTAAGGACAACGTCGAAAATATAAATATTATCGTCAAGCATGTTAATACAAACGAGCAAATAGCTGATATCATGACAAAGCCGCTCCCAAGGGAACAACATGAAAATATGAGATTAGAACTGGGCATGATCAAGTTGAATTGAAGTAAGTGATAAATGTGATCCTTAAAGACAAAATGAAAATTTGAAAAAGTCGATCAACCACAAAAATCTTGATTGACAAATCAATTATTGAAAGAATCAGGTACGCACTATTTAAAAGTATATACTTTGAGTGCTCTTATGATTGCATGTTTGATTTGATCAGATTGTGGTAGCATAAAATTTCCATTTATCTTTTATTTTCATAAAAAAAATTTTTTTCATAATATTGGATATATTAATTTCTCCAGCAAATTTTTTTTGAGAAGTGGGAGTTGAATCATCATAAAATTCGTCTGTTTCCATTTCACATTATGTGTTCATATGCACGAATTAAATAAGGAACTTGAATCACTTAAACACACGTCCCCTCACATGCATTTTATACTCTCTCTCACGTCAAATCCTTTATTTCATCATCAATTGCATTTCACTCCCAAAACCGTCTTCAACCTAGCTTTTCTTTCTCTTGATTTTTCAAATCATCATGAAAACCAAGAATCAAACCCCAAAAATGAAACAACCCAAACCTCTTCAAGTCATCTATCCAACACTACTCACTCCCAAAACTGAGTCTTCATCAAGAAAGCAACAGGAAACCCCTAATCCTTCTGAAGTGCATGAAAGTTCGAAGCGAAAAGGAGATGCTACAGTGAGGAAATCATCCTCAAAGAGGGCAAAGGTTAATGTTCAGGTATCTGCTGAAGAGATATCAAAAGAAATGATTGTTGGCTTCGGATTGGATAAACAATGGTATGAATCAAACGTTTTTCCTCAATTTCACGCCATCTTGCAAAATCAAGCTTGGGAATCTTTAATGGGAAACTATTGCTGTAACCCAATGTATCCCAACTTAATGCGTGAGTTTGCTTTAAACTTTTCTTTTGACCATGGAGTCTGTACTAGTGAAGTAAAGGGGATCAAAATTGAATTTAATAACCTGATTTTAGAATGATGGTTGGGTGTTCCCTCGACTGGTTTTGATAGATATGTTGTTGGGTCAAAAATTGATTTTTCTGGTATAAATGAGAAGTCAGTTTGGAAGTTTTTCGGGTTGAATGAAAAAAAGGAAAAGCTAGTCATAATGTGCTATCACCAATGCACAAACTGTTGTACAACATAGCAAGAAGATTTATTTTGCCTCGCACATCCAAAAGAAGTGAGGTTAGTTTGAGGGATGCTACGTTAATCTACTGTCTGGCGAACCACATCAAGATTAATTTTCCTTCTTTAATGATTTGTCATTTAAATGATTGTATTTTTAAAAGGAATGTGTTAGGATATGGTGGACTGTTGACCTGGATATTTAAGAAATTGGGTGTTCCTCTTGATGGTCCAAATTATCCCATGGGTCCAAACAACAAAGTGGGTGTAAAATGTTTGAAAAATTTACATCTAAGATTAACTAAAAATGGGACCCTTGAGAACATTTTTGAACAATCAGAGGACACCGATGAAGAAGAAGAAGTTGAAGAAAATGTTCAGGAGGAGGACGTAAACAAGGAGGAACAGGAGGATCCTGTTCCCTCTGCCACTAAGAAGGCAGAGGGGCATTCTGAGGAGGAAGAACAGGAAGAAAACTCTTGTAAGGGGGAAGTAGTAAAGGAACAGGTGAAGGTTGCGGTGGAGGAAGAAGAAAAGAAAAGTGAGAAGGGTTCTTCACCTGGTTTAACCCCTATGAAGAGTAGTAGGCTAGCTTCTAAAGGAAAGAAACATGTTGTTGTTATTGATGATGACTCTACCTCATACACAACAGCACAACCAAGCCAACCTTCCTCACCTAAACCTGCCACACCGTAATTCCATATACCATCACCACCACAATCACCAATACAACCATCTTCACCACCAAATCACATATACCATCACCATCACCAGTACCTTTTTCACTACATCAAGGTTTAGGTGACACTACAGTTCCCACTGACCATCTAACCTCCATTCTCCTGAAACTCAATGATTTGCAGTCCAGCTTTCTTGTTTATAAAGATGAAATTCGTGTCTCTATAGCCTCACTATCTGCTCAAATGGACCAAATGGAAGCACGTTTGGGGGCCAAACTGGACACAGTAGAGGTGGAGACAGAATATGTTGATGATGAAGCTCCTGCAACTTAATTTCTCCTTTTTCATTCCTTCTTATTTGTTGCAACTATCACTCTCATTAAACAATCTTTTTATGTTTTTCAATTTGTACCAGCTGGGGTACTGCTTAATACTCTAGATCATATTTTCCTTTTATGCTACTAACTTTTGTCATTTTAATCATTGTTGATCATGTTTGCATTCATTGCTTATGCTCTTTTAATTTGTGCATCCTTATTCTCTCTTTGACTATAACTATATGTTTAGTGCTGTGGCTTGATTGCTCCATTTCTTTTTGAATGATGTCAAAAGGGGGAATATTTAGCACAAACTTAAATAATGCTTGAGTATGCTTAGTCTGATATACATTTATTCTGTTGAACATTAGGACTGTGGCTATGCTCTGGTGGCTATGCTCTGATGATTAATAAGTTTAGCTCTGATATACATACTGAGATACATACTTTGATTGTTATGATTTATATGCTCTGATGATTACTTGAATATTGTTATGATTTATATGCTCTGATGATTACTTGAATGCTATGATAAAAGTTCTTACAATGCTTAGAATTTTGGTAAGTTTTGTTTTGTTTAATTAATAGAGTAATTTGTTTTTAATGTATGCTTGGTAAATTATATTGTAACGAGTTAATTTACTAAGTAATGTGGAGTTGTTTTAATCTCGAACATGCTCTTCAATATTGGTTTTACTCTATTTTGTTTAAGTTTGTTTAAAAAGTTTGTCATCATCAAAAAGGGGGAATTTGTTGGACCTCTTGAGTTTTAATGATGACTACACTTTATTTAAGCAAATATGTTTCTAGAGATTGTGTGCAGGTCGATATCCGGTCGTGATAATGATCGTTGATAGTACCTATGACTTAGCTTATGGAAACGTACATGTCAAAAGGTTTCAAAAGAGGTTAGGAGAAGCATATCGCTTGGGATGTAAAATAGAGACAGCAGATCTACTGTTCCTAAGTTGGATGTTCTAGCTAAACTGAAGTCTGGAGACAGCGCACTGTTCCTAAGCTGAAGGTTAACTACGTTGACTGAAAATTTTAGTTATTATATTTTAATTATTATTTTTAGTTAATGTATTTGATAAAATTAATTTGTTGCAGTAGTAATTTATTAAAATTAATTGGCAAATCGTTTTTCTTAAATAAAATGAATTAACGTCCTTATTTTCTTAGATCCTTTATTTTAGGATCTATTTTTAGTAAATATTGGATTTACTAAAAATAGAATTAGTTGTTGTTGAATGGGTCTTAGCTATCATTCTTAACCATCTTTATACCTACAAGTTAGTAAGTAACCGTTCGTAATAAGCATAACCGTTTCTATTTATAGCAAACACGTTCCAGAAATTAATACTGGAACAGGAACAGCTATTGAAGAAACTGCTGCTTAAAGGGAACGGAAGTTATTTTAAGGCAAATGGGAACAACGGTTATTTCTGTCTGGTTTGACTTAATCAAATAACCGTATGGTTGCTTTATCCACATTACTCCCATGATCTTTTGATAATGGGATAATGGATTGGAGTATTCCATTTTCTTAGGAATCTTATTTTCTATAAATTGCTATGTTAATTCCGGTTTTTATAGATGAGAAAATCCAACGTTTTGTGCTTAAGTGTTTTCATACGATTTTTGGATTTTACAAGAAATATTTTGTTCTTAAAATTGCCAATTAATTTTATAATATTTTCTTGAGCAACTCATTGATTTTATTTTAGAGAATTATTATTCTTTTTGTAAGCGTTTTTAAGAGAATTTGTAATTAGACTCGAGTGAGTCTAAAGGGGAAGTTAGTTAGCTTTGAGTGAAGCTATTGTGGAGTTTAGCTTTTAGTGAAGCTAAGTTTGTTGCTTTGAGTAAAGCAATTTGAGAGAGAAGAGTTGGCCTAGTTGTTTTGCTTCGAGTGAAGTAAGGTGTTTATTGTGATTGTAACTAATTGCCGTAAACATAGTGGAGTTTTTAGAAATCCCAAGGGGTCGTGGTTTTTCCTTCTGTTTAGGCCCAGAAGGTTTCCACGTAAAAATCTCGTTGTCTCTTTCATTTATTTTGCTCTAAGTTTAAGTTTTATTTATTTTATTCAATTTCGCAAAAACAGGGCAAAAACGCTTAAACTAGTAACAACAACAATTCACCCCCCCTCTTGTTGCTGATCCCGTTCCTAATTGAGTCTACAAAATACATCATCATCAAGTCATCAATAAAGATACAAAAAGCAGTTAAGTTCTCGATAAATAGTAATTGTTGAGGCCTGGATCGGAACCTGAACTAAATCCTGCAAAATGCTAACATCCATGATATGGATGACAGCCGATTGAATTGGTCAGCGCTTAACACCGAGCATAACTTCCTATCCAGCTCAAAATACGAAAATTATACGCTACATTGACAAAATAATAATTTAAGTACGAACTTATAATTAATTGACATCGCCGTATACTTTTACTATATTCTTTTTCTGTTCCATAATTTTAAGTCATTAAGATACCATTCAAAATCCTGACAAAAGTACGTTACTGCCATTTACACAATTCGGTAATCTTAACACTTAAGTAAGTTCATTTGGTTAATACTCATAACCGTACCATGCATCATAGCATTAACACTAATCAAGTTTATCACTGATCAACAAGCACATCAATATGACACCTGATATATGTAAGGGTCTGGTTAGGTGAGGACCGTAGTCCTAAACCCTAACTGTTGTGGGAATCGTCACCCCTCCAATACAATTTATACTCGAGCTCTACAGGATAGGTAGCTAACCCCCGGTCTTACACCGCATTTTACGTGCCGGCCAACACGAGCGCCGGGATTTTACATGTTGGTCCATGGTTCGACATTACCTTACTATCAGGGTCATTCAATTAATATTCATTCACACAAGTACATTGTAACACCCCGAGATTTACTAACGTCATTAATTAATATTTTAATGACTTTTCGGTATTTTATAATTATATTAAATTAATTTTGAAGTAGTCTTAATAAATTCTTTTCACATACAAATTTAAACATTAACTTATTGCGATTACTAAAAGTAAAGAGGTTCGATCAAAATTTTTATTTTATTAGAACTTATGAGCACACATATGTGAGCCTTCTTAGTTGGGAATTTCAAGAGAATTTAGAAAATAAATAAATAAATAAATAAATAAAGGGAAATAATAATAATAATAATAATAATAATAATAATAATAATAATAATAATAATAATAATAACAGTGATAAAAGGGCTTGAAACCCTTGTTGCTCTACTAGCCGTCATTTCCATCCTCCCTCTCTTCTTCTCTCCCTCTCCCTCACTCCTCACGCCACCATCCTCCCACAGCAGCCGGCGGCACCGCCAGTCCCAACAGCCGTGACTTCCTCCCCAAACAACGGCCAAGCTTTGCTGAGTCAGGCTGTGTGTCGCCAGTTAGCAGCGGCTGAGGCAGCCGGCTTTTGCTCTCTTCCAACTGGTTTTGTCCTTGTGCTACCACTTCCACAACCTTCACTTACCTCTTCACCATTGTTTTTGCTAGTTTTGAACCTTGTAAGCCATCTCCTCTTCTTCCATTTGATTCTTCTTGTTTCAATTAGAAGTTTTATAAAGTTTATGTGTGTGATGTTGATTTTTGTGTTGTATTCATTGAATCTTTTTGTGGGTAAGAGTTTGATTGATGAATTGAACATATTTATGATTTAGGGTTTGAAGTGCGATTAGAAATTATGGGTTTTGTTGATTGTTTGTTAGTTTCTTTGAATTTTACTATGAGTAACAATTAAAGGAGTTATCTTTGAAATTAGTAATAGTATGGGCTTTCATGTACATTATGATGGTGTATTAGTTTATTGATTCTTGCTATGGATAATGGTTAAAAGTATTATCTTTGAACATGAAATAACTAGGGTTTGGATTTAGAAATGAAATTACTAATGATGTGTGTTTTATGCTATATTTTGGTGATAACTGATTAAATAACCTTAAAAGTTGTTTTAAAACTTAGTCGATTGGTTATTGTTGTGATAATTAGTAATGGTGATGATTTTAGTTGACTATGGAAGTGATTTTTGGTTGTTAAATTGGGAATAATAGTTACTAATTGTTGCGGTTTGATTGTTGCGAATTACAAGTACTCTTATTAGGTTGTTATGGAAGTCATAATGCATAATGTTAGTAAGCCAAGAGCATAATGTTAACTTTTCGTCGATGGTTGCTAAAGTTACTTGTCGTGTTTTGATTATAATTCTTTCTAGCTTTGGAGAATGTGACAAATGATATCGCGATTCGATAACTCTAAAATTTTCCTTATTGTTGTATAAGTGTTATATTGAAATTTTAAGGCTTAGTTGTGCTAGTGAGAAGTGTGCCTAAGTTAAGTTACCTCAAGGGTATTACAGACTATGATCACACTTACCTTAAGATAGACAAGCTCTATAAGGTCATGTGTTAGGTTTCTGTTAATGCCTTGGTCGAGTTGATACTATACGTGTTTTGCTAGAGTTTATGTTTGAAACGAGGAGCGTGAAGACCTGCATTCTACCCAAGAACACGTGGTTCGGGTTGGAAAGCATGTAATGAAATTAAGAAGTATAAGTGGCCGATAAACGGTTACTATATGTGCTTGTGTCTTATGAAATTATCCTATGTTGTTTTATAATATAATGTTATCTAGTAGTTGGCCTTATTATATTTGATGCTAATTACTGACGTGTACGTGTTTGTGTTTATATTTGATTGTTGATGACTTTCTATGATTGTCCTGCTATAACACATTGGCCTTGGTCTAATGTAGAGTAGTAGGAGGATCATAGACAGGCGTAGCAGGTATTGGAGCTTCTTTTGCATTGCATTGCATTGGGGGACAGTGATGAGGGCGAAGCATAACCTGTGTCATACCGCTATCTTTCGATTTTGTAGCTCTTGTTATCTTTTGTAAACTTTGGTTGTATATGTTTTGTTATGAGGCCTTGTGTCCTCCGTTGTATATTTGTATTTGCGCTGCGTAGTTTATAAATCTGTATGGTTTTAAGGAATTAAGTCTTTTTAAAACGCAAACGTCGACACTGGAACCACGATCCATGCTTGGCATGTTGATTTAAGAAGCCGACGACGAATCATTCTGCCGTGGTGTGAGATTTTAAAGGCAATAATGCCTTAGATTAGTTTAATGTTTTATTGTGCTTATTGCTCTACCACGTGTTCGATTTTTAGAAGAGATGCTGCCGAAATTTCCACTCACCTTTTTAAAGTTAATATTTAACGTTTATCTAAATTCTTTTCCTTTTCTTTTATGTAACACTCGAATTTCCTCCCGTCCTTTACGGTTTGATTTCGTACAAGGGGTCGAAAATTCAGGGGTGTTACAGGTGGTTACCAGAGCCAGTGGTCCCTATTTTCGACGCTTTGTGTCCTCAAATTCGTTGAGAATTGCTTGAAGTTAGAAGTTATTCGTGAGAGTTTAGGTAGATATGGGATAGGTGCACATTACATATTTATGCATCATGATTATCATTGCACATGCATAGATAAAATATATATAGTTTGTTTAGCTTGTTATGAGATCATTCTCATGTGTGTTATTATTATAATTAAAAATTATGATGGTGGTTTGAATGATGACATGATTAAACAAATCAGTAGATTTAAATTATGTATTATCAAGGAATAATGAAATTTTTGAGTATTTGGTTCAACTCATGAGTTGTATTATAAGTAGTCATTATGGAGATATGAAGTATGAATGATGAAATTCTAGAGAAGTTTGTTGCATCGGGAACTTTCTCTTGCTCGTGATGATTATATGAAATTTAGTCTTATGTGTCTGAATATTTGTTCATGTAAATTGTTTTCCTAAAGCTTACGAGTTTTGATATTGATCCTATACATGAACCCACTGTTTATTGATCTGCTTGAGCATTTCATTTGTCAAGTGCATTCGTTCATCATAACATAGAAGGTGGTGATTATAATTCTCTTGAATATGTTTAATGACTGTGCAAGTATGATCAGAAGTAGTTTGAACTAGAATAAGGACAAGAGCTAAAGTGTAATAAGAAGTCGATATATTGTAAATGAAAGAAAGGGGTGTTGTATGCGATACCTTGTAAATAAAGTTTTAATCACCAGTTGATGTTAATAATGCGGTCATAGCTAAAGTATAGATGCGTTAAAACCTAAATATTAAGGAGAAATTCGAGAGCACGTTAAGAGTTTATAGTTTGAGAATTCAACCCCCAATTTCGGGCCATGATCTATAAGAGTATTATTGATATATTCTTCATATAGTAATGAGTTGAAGATAAGAGATTGTTTGCAACGTCTCTAAGTATTTAAAGATAATGCTATATTAGTTGAACCAAATTATCACATTAGTATTGTTGTTCAAACTAGAATCGCCTTAATATTTTCATTTGAAATTACACTAGTGGAAAAAAACGTATCTACTGCTAATCATTTGCTGCGGTTTTTTATATACGGAGCAATAAATAGGAAAAAGAATTAGAAAAAAATAAAAAACAATCAAATATTGCAGTTTTCTTCTTGCCCGCAGCATATATTCACTTGGCATACTTAAATGCTGCAGTTTTTCTCCTGCCCGCAGCATTTAATACTTTCAAAAACGCGCCTTTTAACGTACTCTTCTGTTTCATTAAACATACGTTCATCCTCTTCAAAAAACCCGACCACAGTTTCTTGCTCCTCAAACCCTCTTCTTCATCATCTTAGTTCTTGCTCTTCTTCATCATTCTTGCTCTTAACGTTAACCCTTAAACCCACACGAAGAATTTTCATAAAATACTCAAAAACGGCTACTACTGTTTCATCTTCTTCTTCACGCTGCTACTGTTCATAAAATCGAAATTTCAGACTTTGGTCTTGTTCATCTTCAAAATCCACGAAATTAAGGTATTTTTTCTCTTTTTAATTTGTTAAGCATTTAAGTTTTGCAAGATATTCATGAAAACACTCGAAAATTAGGGCAACTGTTTGTATACTAATTTTGTTTCTCTGTTTTTCGTTGTAGATAACATAACCCACGAAATCAAGTTTATTATATTTATTTTACTAATTTGCAAGTTCATACCTTTATTGTTTAACATGTAATTTAGTAATTTAGTGCTAAAGATATCATTTTATTTGTGAATTTTACATTATTAAAGTTTACGTTATTAGTTTGTTAAATATTTGTGTAATTTGTTAAAAATGTGGTTTTTTGTTATACTTATGTCTTCAACTATTAGAATTAGAATATGATTTTATTTACAATGTAGTGCTTAATATTGAAGTATGAAGTGTAGAATTAGAATATCAAGTATGTATATTTAGGGTTAAATAGATTTGATATAAATAAGTATATATTTTTAGGGTTAAATATGTTTGTTATAAATAAGTATATATGTTAAAAGTTGTGTATTAATTTTGTTTTGAATTAATTAATCACACTAATTAGGATGACAAAAGATCGTTCTTGGATGTATGGAAGCATTGAATCGTCATAATTTATTGATGGCGTATTAGAATTTTGTAGTATTGCGGTTGAACATCAAGTTATGACGGGGGGAGTTGGTTTTTATTGCCATGTGTCACTTGTGGCAATGTATCAAAGGTAGATAGTGTTGATATCCTTAGGGAGCACATACTTCGACGTGAGTTTAGGCCTCAATATCATGTTTGGGTTCGGCATGGTGAGGAGGGAGTTTACAAAGAGAAAAGTGTTGTTGAGGACGTCAATAATGTGGCAGACGTCAATGAGGATGTAGTAGATTATGCTGATAGGTATGAGACAGATGAAAAGAATGTCGATGAGGATGTGGATCGTGTTGATGAGATGATGGAGGGAGTCGAGGATGAGTTAGGAAAACGTCCTCGTGTTTTTGACTTGTTGACAGAGGCTTCTCAAAAGCCTTTGTACCCTGGATGTACAAAGTTCACCAAACTAACAGCAATGTTGACAATTTTCAACATTAAGTCAAAGTTCAATTTTTGGAGTGACGCTAGTTTCACAATGTTATTAGAATCGTTAAGTGAGATGCTTCCTGAGGGAAATGAACTTCCAAAGTCGACATATTATGCCCAAAAGCTCATGTGTGTCCGAATGATTGTGTATTGTATCGGAATGAAAACGAGAACTTAGAAGAGTGTCCTAGGTGTGGGTTATCGCGCTACAAGCGTAAAGGGGCTCGGGATGCTAAAGGGCCGCCGGCTAAGGTATTGTGGTATCTTCCAATAATACCTAGATTCAAGCGCTTGTTTTCTATAAAGAAAGATGCGTTAAATTTGAGGTGGCATGCAGATAGGGTGAAGAAAGGTCACCTGCTCACACATCCATCTGATTCTCCGGAGTGGAAGAGTATTGATAGGTTGCATAAGACTTTTGGGGATGAGGTTCGTAGTTTAAGGCTCGAACTGTGTACGGATGGAATAAACCCATTCGACAATCTTAGTTCTCAACATAGTACTTGGCCGGTACTATTAGTGATCTATAATTTGCCACCTTGGTTGTGTATGAAGCGTAAGTACATTATGCTTTCGCTTCTTATCTCGGATCCTAAACAACCTGGCAATGACATAGATGTATATCTTGCACCTCTCGTTGAGGATTTGAGAAAGAAGTGGGATGAAGGCATTTCCATGTTTGATGCATATGCTAATGAGGAGTTCACCTTGCGTGCAATGCTTTTATGCACCGTTAATGATTTTCCGGCATATGGCAACTTATCGGCGTATAAGAACAAAGGGAAGAAACCATGCCCAATATGTATCGATGACATGGAATCCACGTGGATTTCTAAGTGTAAACACGTATTCATGCACCATCGAAAGTTCCTCCCACGAGATCACCATTATCGTAAGAATAAGAAGATGTTCAATGGGGAGGTTGAGGACCGTGTAGCTCGTCGACCGTTGACCAGTTATGTGGTTTATGAACAGGTTAAGGGAGTTGAGACTGTATTTGGTAAAACAGGGCAAGTGCAAGGGGGTGAAGACCGATTATGGAAAAAAGAATCAATCTGTTGGAAGCTTCCATATTGGAAAGATCTACAGGTTAGGCATTGTCTTGACGTTATGCATATAGAGAAAAATGTATGCGATGCTATACTCGGGACTCTCATGGACATTCCGGGTAAGACAAAGGATGTTAGGGCCGTGTAAGATTGGTTTGAATGTAAGGGTCTTCGTCCGGAGTTGTGGGCACATGTTAAGGTGAGTAAGAAAAGAAATAGAGCTGATGAAGTTGGTGGCAGTAACAAGGGAAAGGGCGGTAAGAAGAAGAAGAAGAGTAATGACAAAGTTTATTTGCCTCCAGCTTGCTATACCTTGTCCAAAGCAGAGACGCGGGCATTTTGTGAGTCTTTGTATGGCATTAAGGTTCCGTCTGGGTACTCATCCAACATGAAGAGATTTGTGACCCTAAATGGTGAGCTGAAGTTGGGAAGCATGAAATCTCACGATTGCCATGTAATGATGCAAGTGTTCTTAACAATTTCAATCCGTGGAATACTGCCAAAACATGTGAGATATGCTATTACCGAGGTATGTTCGTTCTTAAATACAATTTGTAGAAAAGTTCTTGATCCCTTTAAACTTGATGCTCTTCAAGTCGACGTGATTGTAACTTTATGCAAGTTTGAGATGTATTTTCCACCTTCTTTCTTTGACATAATGGTTCATCTTATTGTCCATCTCGTTCGTGAGATCAAGCTATTGGGTCCAGTTTTTTTAAGGTAGTGTTATCCTTTTGAAAGACACATGGGTGTTTTACAAAACAAGGTGAGGAATTCAGCACAACCCGAGGGGAGTATGATTCAAGGCACTATGAGCGATGAGATTAGTAACTTTATAGCCGAGTATCTAGCCATGGCAAAGCCTATTGGACTTCCCACCTCTCGACATGAAGGAAGGCTTGAGGGAAAAGGAACAATTGGCTCCAAATCGATGACACCTCCTCCAGACAGTCTTCTTCAAGCACACTTGTATGTGTTGCATCATCTTATCTACAGAATAGTAGGGTTTCAATTTTAGCGTCATCTACATTTTACGCGAGTGCCAAGGATCAAGTGTTGGTTGATGCTAAATTGGTATACTTCGGGCGGGTACATGAAATATGGGAGCTTGACTACTCTACTTTCACTATTGGTCATTTCAAATGTAAGTGGGTAGATAATAATCGACGATGCATAAAAAATGACGACCCTTGTGGATTCACTCTTGTAGACTTAGCTAGTTTGCGATAGTGAGGAACCATTCATACTAGCCACACAAGCCAAGCAAGTATTCTACATTGTAGACCCGTCTGATAAAAAATGGTCTATTGTTGTACTGGGAAAAGAAGCATCCTTGGTATAGGTGATGTTGAGGATAAGGAAGAATATGAAGCTTTTGAAGACTCCCCGCCCTTTATCAATCCAAAATGAGTGGATCAAGATGATGTAGATGTTGGTTATATGCGTGTAGATCATACAGAAGGAATACATTTGAATTAATGATTCACAAGGTATGAATTTTAATGTTTTTTTAAGCTTTTTTGTCATATATTATTGTGTTGAAGTGGTTAGAATTGTAAATCATAGTCATATTCCTAATATTACTTGGTAAGTTGCGATTTTAAGGGTTTTTAAGCTTTTTCAGCACTTTCGCGCATAAAGTAGCTCAAACTTGGTTTGTTTTGCATGAAACTTTGCACACAACACTATTTGGAATATATTATTGTGTTGAAGTGGTTAGAATTGAAAATCATAGTCATATTCTTAATATTACATGGTAAGTTGCAATTTTAAGGTTTTTTAAACTTTTTTGGCACTTTCGCACACAACACTCTTTTGTTAGAATTGAATTTACATTCCTATGTTCTAATAAATTTGTATTCATACTCTTTTAGGTACTAATATACAATGCATCTTTTTAGAGACGAAATTGTCCCCGAGATTGAGACCTCGGATAATGAGCATCATAGTTATGACACTAAAGAGGACCAAATTGTTAGATACGAGCGTATGGCTGAAGACACTCCACCACTTAACAATGATTATGACACTGAAGACACCCCACTAATGGATGCTCCCACTACCATTAAGAAAAGAAAAGGGCGAGGTCCTACAAAAAACCTCAAAGTCACAGAACCCATGTATTTGGAATACAATGCATTGGGTCAACCCTGTGGAAAATGGAACGAGGTTCCAAAGGGTTTGAAGAACTCTCTATGGAATGATGCTACTCAATCCCGAACGATGCCACCTGATGAAGTAGCAACCCTCCGAGCAGAAATTACGAAGGACGTTCTCGCCAAAGTGGCACTCGTGTTGCAGAAGATGGGAGCACCCACTGTTGACTTGGCAAACCTGATTGTCGAGGATCAGCAAAGTCAACATGGGGATCCTAACGCTTCAGTCGAGCCAACACCCGAGCCCATTACCGCCGTAGCACCCCATCCCATTACTACCCCCGAAGGGCAAAATCCCATACCGAAGACCATGAACTCCGTTGCTCAAAATCCGGAGCCAACTCCCGAGTTAGTGGTACAGGTACATAGTTTTTAAATATATAAGCACTTATTAATTTAAATTGCAACGTGTTTTAATATTTTATTATGATGCTTATTATACTAAACGTCACAATTTCAGGAGGCGACTCCTTGTTCTCTTTTGCTGCCTCAGTTAGGTGTTCTAGTGATGGCGACTTAACTGACGTTGCATATGGTGTGGCACAACCAACCAAAGAGGGCCAAACAGTGCATTCGATGCCTGTTACAAGTGGCCACATCATTATGACCGTGGAAACTATTCTAAAGGGGTTTGAAGATTTCTCACTCCCGGTTCCAATGCCAGAATGGAGCCTTGAGAAACTATCAGACACCCTAGGTAGTTTCGTCACATGGCCATATGCTTGGGTCCGATTCACTACCATGGTAGTAATCATTTGTATCTTATTTATTTTTATTTTTTTAAGTGCATGCTTACACTAATTTAATTGTATAAATTGAAATTAAAAAGAGTCCAAAGGGCTCTAGGAGAGAGATCAGTTTCTCATCAAAGGTGTCGACTGGGTCAAAGTCGATGACAATCACTCTAATTTTGACTGATGCGGAGCTAAAAGATCTATCTCAAGATTGCAAATGGCTGCACACATGTGCATCTCCCCTATGTGAGGAGGACCGAATCGTTCTTACCTTGCAGCAGGAACAATTCTGCTTTGTTGAGAGCCCATTTGTAATTATTGGTCCTAGTGTCATTGGGCAATTTTTGAGAGGAGAAATGTTGAATGTAGCTCTTATCCATGTCTACATGAGGTGATGTGCATTATTTTACAATTTAGGCATTATTGTTTAATTGTATTAACAATCGAATCATTAACAAAATTTTCTTATTTGTGAGTTTAGTGCGGCTTACGAGGAGCTAAATTCTTGCGAACCTCCAATAAAAATTGGATGGTTTTTTCCTGAGTCGATTTCGGGTACTAAAAGCGTAAATGATCCAGATGACGTCAAAGCATACATTGAGACTGCTTTGAATAATTCTCTTGCATCTAAACACACGTTCATTCTTACTCCATATGTGGAAGAGTAAGTTTTATTTTTAAAATTGAACTTATCATTTGATTTTTAAGTTTACATAATCTCTAATTTGTTGATTTTAAATTTGTGTTTGTAGTTTGCATTGGATACTTTTGTTCATATGTCCTTTAACGAACACTGTGCACGTCTTCGACTCATTACAAAAACCTCAAAGCCCGCCTCACAACACAAAATTCAAAGCCTTATTGAATGCGTACGTAATTTTATAAATTTTCCTAATTTTCATTCAATTAAGTGTTATACATATATATATAAATAGTATTACATTAATATTATTACATGAATTGATATATAAATAGTTATACTTTTCCCATGCGTTTCAGCACAATGAAGAAAGTGCGCGTAGAAACGAGATCTATATCCAGAGCCACATTTTCGAAATGGACAGCAGTAAAGATACACAACACTATTCGATTTTATGGGTTTTTTTAGCTTTTTTGGCACTTTCGCGCATGAAATAGCTCAAACTTGGTTTGTCTTGCATGAAACTTGGCACACAACACTATTTGGTTTATATTATTGTGTTGAAGTGGTTATAATTGAAAATCATAGTCATATGCTAAAAATTACGTGCTAAGTTGCAATTTTATGGGTTTTTAAGCTTTTTTGGCACCTTCGCGCATAAAGTAGCTCAAACTTGGTTTGTTTTGCACGAAACTTGGCACACAACACTATTTGTTATATATATTATTGCGATGAAGTGGTTAGAATCTAAAATAATAGTCATATGCTAGAAATTACGTGCTAAGTTGCGATTTTATGAGTTTTTAAGCTTTTTTTGGACTTTCGCGCATAAAGTAGCTCATACTTGGTTTGTTTTGCACGAAACATGGCACACAACACTATTTGGTATATATTATTGCGTTGAAGTGGTTAGAATTGAAAATAATAGTCATATGCTAGAAATTACATGCTAAGTTGCAACATTATGGGTTTTTAAGCTTCTTTTGGACTTTCGCGCATAAAGTAGCTCAAACTTGGTTTGTTTTGCACGAAACTTGGCACACAACACTATTTGGCACTAACATCTATTTTCTCTTAGTGTTTTCGGCATGCTGATAATACCGTTGATTGCGGCTACTACACTCTCAAATACATAGATGATATCTTACAATCCATGAAGAAGGTTGGAGTCGAAAACATTAACGCCGTAAGTATTTTTGTTACGTTCTAATTAAATTATAATATTATATATTTACTATTGGTAAAATGTAATGTTTATGTATCATTTAATTTAATATTATATTATAGGTTTTATACGACATTCTAAGGGAAACACGCCCTTTGAGAGATGGAGAAATGTGCCAATTGAAAGACAAGATTGCCGCGTATCTTGCTAATTTTTGTTCTTGGTAAATAATGTAATTAGTTTAGATTTAGAACTTTAATTTGTATATGTATATATTATTATATATACTATCGAGAGTTTACAAAGAGGTTAATGGTGATAATTGGTGATTATCTTTGGATTATTGGATTAATCATTGTTTACATTGTAAATTATTGGATTATTTATTAGTATTAAACGAAAAAAGAAAAATAAAATAAAATAAAATATATGTTGTGGGCCTCCAATAAACCGCAGCATATAGTGCAAAACCTCCAAAAAAATAATATATATGCTGCAAGGCTTCAAAAAACCGCAGCATATAGTGCAACACTATATGCTGCGGTTTTGTGGGGGCCCGCAGCATATAGTGTTGCACTATATGCTGCGGTTCTATGGAGTCCCGCAGCATATAGTGTTGCACTATATGCTGCGGTTCTATGGAGTCCCACAGCATATAGTGCACTTTTCTGCTGCTGTTTAAAACCGCAGCATTTAAAATAGGCCATCTACTACTATCACTAATGCTTGGGGCCAGAACTGCAGCATATTATGGCCAAAAAAACGTAGCAAATGAGGTTTATTCCACTAGTGTTATAATTCTTACTAGATTGAGGCTCTCGACCTTTGTAATTAGCTATAGTAATGTTGGTGTTGAGTTTTAGTGTGGCATAATCGTGTCTACCAATAAACATTTTGAATCTCATACGGTGATTGAGACAGATGCTTTAAATTGGTCAATTTAATATATATTTGATAGTTTTAAGCCCAACATCTTATGCTTGTAGTGAGACCTTAAGAATCAGTTGAGAGTAAAAACTGTAGTCAACCTACTAGCCTGAGTTAATCACTTTATATTTACTTTGATGAATTATTTACTATAAGGGTCCCCTGTCATTGATTTTGATTTTTGTAAGCATCCAACTCTCATCATAATGAATATAGTAGTTCATATTTGTCGAGTGATAACGACCTTTAAATCACTATTTGTTGTAAAAAAAAAATAGTTGAAGTGGTTCTTTGGATAAAATATGGGTGATTTCTTTTCCTTCTTAAAGACACATGAGTTTGAGTATCAAAGGAGAAAATTATGATTCAAGGGAGCACTATTGAGTTAAGACTTATAATTTTGTCTTATTAAATATTTATATGGAGTGATGAATGTTTTAATCGGATGATAATGTGAAGAAGAATCGTGAGGATTTTAAAGTGTTAGCTGGATAGAATGATAATTGAAATTTAAAAGGAACCAGTGATATTATAACTTGTTTTTTCATGGCCTTCTGGGCAGTTATAAAATATAAGAATAAAATAATCTGATGATGAGGTGGAATGAGCGTCTTTGTGCACATAAGATACAGTTAAATGTTGTAAGTATTTTAGAGTATCTCATTGATCACCAATTTAATAGTCCTTCCAGTGCATTGAAATGATAAGACTTAGATGAGTTTCCAAATGAAGTTGACTTTACATAGGTTACTGTTTTAATAATGATTGATGTGATAAGTGGTAAATTAAGTTGGAGAGTTACTAAAAATAATGTGGTCCTAATAAAAGCCAAGAGGAGTTTTAAATCTAAACATTAAAGAAATGACTATGAGTATGCGAATAGTTATAATTTGAGAGATGAATCGAGATAATGGATTATGTCTTAAACGATTATTATACAAAATCATTATTATGCAATAAATAGAGTTAAATAATATTAGCGCTTGTGTTATGAATAGTTTTAATTTGATGTTACTAAATCATTGGATCGTAATAAGCATTTGGTGAAAAGAGTTTTGAAATTTTGACATGTTTTAATACAAACGGTTATGTTATATTTGTTAGTTCTAAGTTTCGCATCTTAGGTCGAAGGGTGATTGAATCCCAATGGTTTGCGAAGGAATAATTGTAATGCATAATCTCAAGTGTTGCGTTATTTTGTTAGCTTTGTGTTTTTGTACTTTAGTATAGTGTTAGGATCATTAATGTAACAAGCATAGGGTTGCGATAACGGTGTTATAGTTAGTTAGAGGTAGTGTTGTGGTGGAAATGTTATGAAGTAGATTGGATATTGTGAATTAGTGTTGGTATCACAACTTTATCAAATTGTTTGCTATTCATGTTGGAAATTGCGATGATGTAGCTGTGTTCATCAGTTATTTTATCTTGCATTTTTTTTCTTAGTATACATAAAATGTCATCTTTGTTGATCATTACTACTATTATTACCCTATTAGTATCATCAGCACCATCGTTATATAAGTACATGATGCATTACTTTAGTCATATATGAGTTCGTGATCTTAATTGATATAAATTCTATACTTTCAACATATCTAGTCGTATGGTAAGTGAATAGCTGAAAAATGTTGGTAACCTTTGACATTGCCCTTCATGATTTTAAATTATCCTCATATTTTCGTAATTAGAATTTGATATTATGATGGATAATGGATGTTATTATTAAACAATTACGATGTGTATTAGTATCGTGGCTGTGAACATATAATTATTAACTACAATAAGTTGCTAAAATGTGGTATATATGATTGGATTATATAGTTGAAACATGTATTATGTTATGAGTTATTAATTTGAGTTGTTAATTTACTAATCAAGTCATGATGTATGATTTAATATGTTATAAAATGGTTTGATCATATATGATTAGTGAAAAGAGCATTTCATTTTAAGTAAAAGCTTAGGATTATGGTATGATAAGTAAAGTTAGCGGTGAATCAATTTGGGAGTTGATAACCAACCAGTTTTGTAAGATTCATATATCCTTAGGTCTAGGGTGTCTAATTGTAATACGAGTTAAGTGTTGATCAACTTCGTGCACTTTACTTTTAGGACTTTGTTGTTTTGATATTTTACCCCCATTTATAGTTCAAATTATAATAGTTAAACCTTTCGTACATTACAAGATTATCACAAAGTACGACCTTAGGTGGTCACGTAGAGGTGGAAAAGTTGTTTGAAGAATTACATTAGATAACAGGACATTTCATGTTTTACGATCTCAAGTTATACACTTTTTATAAGCAACATGTGCTAGATCCTTTACTTTTGTAAACATTGAGGAGAGTTGTCTTACTAAGAGAACATATTGAGACCTAGATACTAAGATGTGTAGTACTGAGATCAGAGATATTAAATAATTAGAGTTCCATGGTCTAACCACACTATCCCTGCCTATGTTTCGAGGTTAGTGAGTTACGGGGTCGTAACTAAGTTTTAAGGGGGGTAGAATGAGATAGAATTTCGCGTGTTTACACGCATTTTCTCCTGCGCTTTCACGCATTTTTGCGTCTATGATAACAACCTCTTACAAACTTACATGCTTTTGATTGATTGTTTAAACCTATCTGTGTGATATCTACATGCTTTTGATTGATTGTTTGAATCAATTGGTGTGATATTTACATGCTTTTGATTAATCGTTTGAGCCAATTTAGGTGATTATAAATACTCGAAATGAAAAATGCATGAAAATAATGATAGATAGAGTCTCTTTTTGTTAATAGTGTCAATAAAGTCACGACCCTTGAGTCAATTTTGGAGCTTAAAATCGTTAAAACACCTTCATGAGTTATTAGAAATACAATTTTCATGAATTGTACTCTTATTACTCTAGTTTCGAGGACGAAACTCCTTTTAAGGAGGGGTAGGCTGTAGCACCCCGAGATTTTCTGACGTCATTAATTAATATTTTAATGACTTTTGGGTATTTTATAATTATATTAAATTAATTTTGAAGTAGTCTTAATAAATTCCTTTCACATACGAATTTAAATATTAACATACGTATATTAAAAATTGTCATGGTAACATTTATTTGAGTTATTTATTTATATAAATTATTAATGTAATATTACCTTGATACCCTTTGACCTTTTGGGTTGACCTTGACTTTCGGTCAAGGGGCTTTTTTCTGAATTCTCTAATCTCCTTAATTAGCCCATGAGCTAGTAACCCACAAAACCCTAACTCCCTCCAGGGAAATAACCTCCTGTTTGATCCAACTTCCCACTCTCCCTCATTGCTTGGTTATCCTTCTTCCAAGGCTGGCAATTGCCCACTACTCCCATGATATTCAACCTCCCATCTGAAATAACTTCCTTCTTCACCATTATAAATAGGGACATCCATCAGAGAGGAAGGGATCATAAAAAAATAATCCTCCTAAGTATCCTTACTCCACTTCATTAGCCTACCCCAATTCCAGCAATATTAACCCCGACATCTTCTTGCATTCAGTTTATAATCTTCCACTCTATAATCTCATATAGACGTTCTAACTTGAGCGTCGGAGGGGTTTTCCGGGAGATTACCCCCCGGACAAGGCTAACGTGTTGTGTTGCAGGAATTCAGGTCTCCCTTTATTCCGCGAATTGCTGCTCCCGACAACGCTTCCACTTCCGGTATTCCAAGTGTCTCGCACTTCATCGTTTCATTACCGAAACAGTTTGGCACCGTCTGTGGGGAGTTAACAAAAAGCCATGGCTCCCAAAAGAAATCCAACACAAACCGCTACCGTGCACAGCACAGATACAGACACTTCAGCGGGTCACGCTAACAATCAAGCCGTGACTCGCCGTGATCTGGACATGCTAGCACGAAACCTCACTGCCGCCTTCTCCGAACAACTCCGCGCCGTCGTAAATAATACCCCCACTCAACAACGAGCGTTGGAGGACATGGCGGACCAAATAAAAATCCCATGGATCCCAAGAGGAGAACTCGAGAATGTCACATTCCGGTAGACGCAATAAGAACAGGCGGGAGAGATCAAAGACCCATACAAGTTTCAACAGGAGTGACTCTCGAGATGGGGAATCTAAAACCGCCTCTCGAGATGCTCGCACCTACTTGGAAAGCAAAAGGCAAAAGACATCCGAAAGCATTCAATCACTGGTGGATAAAAGGACGGAAGAAAGGAGAAAAGCACAACTCACAGGATCTAGTCATCCCACCAGCCCCGCCGTGATGCCGCGGAAAGAAGCTGGCCAGGTTAATCCTCCCGAAGACCCCATGCCAATTAGTTCCCCGCTGGCTTTGGAAGTACTGAATACTCCCAATCCCAGCGAAAATAAAAATTCCAAATATGACGGCCTTTGACGGAACGTCCTGCCCGGAAGAACACTTGATGGCGTACAAAAATTTGATGTTACTTTACACCACTAACCCTGCGTTGTGGTGCAAATTCTTCCCAACTACTCTCACTGGGGTAGCTTTGACGTGGTATACCTCCCTTCTAGGGGAAAGTATCCACACTTTTGCCCAGTTAGAAGGCAAATTCTTGGGTCACTTTGTAGCATCCAGAAGGCAGGAGAAATCAAACTTTCACTTACTCAGCATAACGCAATTGGAAGGAGAATCCATATCATCATATCTGAAAAAGTTTCATGAGGCGGTGCTGGAAGTCACTGATTTAGAGGAATCGGTCGCCCTAAACGCACTGATCAACGGTATGAAGGCTCAAAAGCTGATGTTCCAGTTGGTCGAGAGTCAAGTGAAGACATACGCGGAGGCCATGAAACAATGCCAAAATTATGTGACGGCCTCCGAAATATGTCAGGCACATGACCCTAAAAAACGAAGATCAGAGAAGAAGGATCCAACATCCTCCCATCAATCCTCACGAAACAGGGAGGAACATTCATCGAGAGCAGGAGCTACAGGCCTCTTCGTCCAGAACCCCCATCAGACATGAGGCCTCCCCGGTCCAGACATGTATATGTCACGGAAGGGGAACCCAGGACGCGGAATTTGCTCGACAGAGGCAATGACCCGTTGTTCAACCGCAATAGAAAAACATATTCTTCGCCATTCAAGACGAGTTGCCAACTCCACCTCCTACTACCACCCCTTCTGATCGCCACAACTTCAATTTGTGGTGCGACTACCACAAAGAACATGGCCACACTTTGGCCCAATGCCGCGAACTCAAACGTGTCCTACATCAATTGGCCGACGAAGGAAAGCTATCGAGGTTCATCAACCGGAAGGACTATGATGCGAGAGGGGAAGCGGACAGGAGGCCGTGGAATCAAAGACGCAGATCCCCCAAGAGGGACGAGGCCAGGCGTGAAAGTTCCAACACGCAAGGAACTATCCATGTGATTTTTGGAGGATACACTGAAGAGTATCCTACTATTCGAGCTGCGAAAGATAGCGTCCATACTCTGCTTAAAGGACCTCCAAAAACCGTGTCAAGCGGACCGATCATGAGATTCGATGCCACTACCTCCCAACCGCTGCAACAACCACACACTGACCCACTAGTGGTTACCCTCAAGATTGGGCAAATGAAGGTCAAGAGAGTACTGGTGGACACCGGAAGCACAGCCGACCTCATTACCATGGAATGTCCGAGAAAAATGAAGTTCGAAGAAAAGCACTTACAACCCCTCGACAAACCCCTTATCGGATTCGGCGGAAATTAGGTCATTTCACTGGGAACGATCATACTCCCTGTACGGGTGGGGGAAAGAAACAAAGGCAGAACAGTACCCATACGATTTACAGTAGTGGATCTGGCCTTCCCCTACAACGCCATCATGGGGCTCCCACTCATCAACAAGATCAAAGCCGCGATCTTTCCTCATCAACTACTGTTACAATTCGAACAGGATGATGGTCAAGTAGGCGTCCTTAAGGGGGACCAAATAACAGCCCGTCAATGTCTCGTGAACACCTTGAAGCGAGAAACTTCCGCCATTCCCTCCAAAAGAGAGAGGGAAAAAGAGTCCCCAACTGTCATGAGTGTGTATACGGACAATCCCAATGACCACAGAAGGCCTCATCCAGTGGAGCGATACGAGGAGGTGGAGATATTTGACGGGAAGCAGATCAAAATCGGAAAAGACCTTCCTAACGCAATCAAGCAGGATATCATGGCCACCATCGCCGAATTCCGCGACGTCTTCGCTTTTTCCACGGAAGAAATGCCTGGCATCCCTACAAGTGTCATGTGCTACAAACTTGACATAAAACCAGGCTACAAACCCGTGAAGCAAAAGCTGCGACATCAAGGGAAAGAGCGAATTAAGGCCGCCAAAGAAGAGGTGGAAAATTGCTGAAAGCCGGATTCATCAGGGAATGCAAATACTTCGATTGGCTCTCCAACGTTGTTCTCGTTAAAAAAACCGAATGGGAAGTGGAGGATGTGCGTCGATTTTACAGATCTGAACAAGGCTTGTCCGAAAGACGATTATCCCCTCCCCAAGATAGATCGTCTAGTAGACTCAACGGCAGGCCACGCCCTATTAAGTTTCATGGATGCTAACGCGGGTTATCATCAAATGCCATTAGCCACGGAAGACCGGCCACATACGGCATTCATTACAAATGCTAGAGTATATTGCTACAAAGTCATGCCCTTCGGTTTAAAAAATGTCAGAGCCACCTATCAGAGGATGGTCAACAAAGTCTTCCGGTCTCAGATAGGCCGAAACTTGGAGGTATACGTAGATGACATGATCACAAAAAGCAAACGGGCGTCTGAGCATGCCGCGGACTTACGTGAAACTTTCTTAACCCTCCGGGAACACCGAATGCGACTCAATCCTGACAAGTGCCTGTTTGGGGTCACTGGAGGGAAATGTCTCGGCTTTCTCGTGGATGAGAGGGGCATTGAAGCAAACCCCGACAAGATCCGGGCAATCCAAGACGCGAAGTCCCCCAGATCCGTAAAAGAAGTCCAGAAACTAACAGGGTGCCTAGCCGCCTTAGGGAGATTCCTATCCAAATCCGCGGATAAATGCTCACCTTTTTTCAAGACTCTTAAACAGAGCAAGTTCGAATGGACTAGCGAAGTGGAGGAATCGTTCAATCAGTTCAAGGAGCATTTATCATCACTGCCAAAACTAGTTTCACCCATCGATGGGGAAGAACTCATCCTATATGTCTCGGTCTCCCAATATTCCCTGTCAGGAGTATTAACCGCTGAAAGAGAGAAGAAGCAACTCCCTGTGTACTACATTAGTCACGCCTTCTGAGGCTGAGAAGGAAACTATAGTGAAGTGGAGAAGGTCTTGTTCGCAGTCGTAATGGCAAGCAGGAAGTTGAAATCGTACTTCCAATCCCACCAGATCATCGTCCGGACCAACCAACCCCTGAAAAAGATTCTGGAAAAGGAAAAACTAATCGAGCCGCATCACTGATTGGGCTAATCAACTTGCAGATTTCGGCATTGAATATGAGCCACGAGCAGCAATCAAAGCCCAAGCCCTTGCTGACTTCATAGCCGAAAGCACTATCCCTCATCATCCTGATCCCAATCAAGAATGGAAATTGTATGTAGATGGGTCCTCAACACAATCAGCAAGTGGAGCCGGACTTCTGATTGTATCTTCCGCCAGGGTCCGTATGGAAAGAGCAGTTAGATTCGAGTTCGCGGCCTCTAACAATGAAGCAGAATACGAGGCATTACTAATGGGGCTCAAAATCTGCTATGAAGCAGGGGCTAAAATATTATCCACCTTCTCTGACTCTCAACTGATAGTCGGACAAGTAAATAGGGAATTCGAAGCCAAGGATGATAGCATGAAGATGTTCTTACAACGAGTAAGAGAATTTGTCAAGAAATTCAACAAGTTTACATTAGCTCACATCCCAAGATCCCAAAATGCAGTTTCAGACTCTCTGGCAAAACATGCCAGCTTAGTTGAATCATTCGTGGCTCGTGACATTATCTGAGAAGTACTTCCTAACCCCAGCATCAATTTCATGGTCAATACCATTGATAGATCAGAAACGTGGATGGAACCATACATCAAGTACTTGCAAAATCAAACGCTCCCCCAAGATGAGAATCAGGTGAAAATGCTACAAAAGAAGGCCGGATGGTTCAAACTCCACGAAGGAACGCTCTACAAAAAATCATATACACATCCCCTTCTGAAGTGTGTTTCTCCTGAAGAAGGAAACTACATCCTTCGTGAAATACACGAAGGCAGATGTGGAATACATCAAGGGGTACAAACAGTAATAGGCAAAGTCCTTAGAAGTGGATACTACTGGCCCTCACTCAGAGGTGACGCGGAAGCACTGATCAAACGGTGTCCCACTTGCCAGTACCATTCAAAGATAGGAAGAAAGCCATCAAACTACTTGTCCGCCATTCAAGCAGTCTTGCCCTTCGATAAATGGGGAATAGATCTTCTCAGTCCCTTCCCTCCGGCAAAGGGACAGCGCAAGTTCATTATCGTGGCCATCGATTACTTTACCAAGTATGTGGAAGCCGAGGCTCTTAGCTCCATCACATATAAGCAAATCTGTCAGTTCATATGGCGAAATATCATCACGAGATACGGCATTCCTCGTATAATCATCACAGACAATGGGAGACAGTTCGTTAGCAAGAACACAATAGAGTACTGCGACAGGTTCAACATTCAAATCCGATTCAGTTCAGTATCTCGACCTCAAACCAATGGCCAAGTAGAGTCAGCAAACAAAGAAATTCTGAATGGCATCAAAAAGAAAATAGAAGGGGCAAAAGGTACTTGGGATGAAGAACTACCCGGCATCTTATGGACAAGTCGAACGACCATCAAAGAAGCGACCGGACATACCCCATTCTCCTTGGTTTGAGGGTCCGAAGCAGTCCTTCCAGTAGAAATAGGTATACCCTCCACAAGGGTCACCTATTACTCACACAGCGAAAATGAACAAGAAAAAAGAGCAAACTTAGATCTGCTTTCGGAAACAAGGGGGAATGCATTATTAAGGTCCATGGCCCAAAAACAAAAGATGATTCGCAGCTTCAACCGACACGTCAAAACTAAACGCATTCAAGTCGACGACCTCATCCTCCGTAAAGTTGAAGCCACGGGAAAAATCGTAGATAAAGGAAAACTAGGAGCCAACTGGGATGGCCCATTCAAAATTATCCGCGTCATCAAACCCGGGACGTTCGAACTAGAAGATATGAAAGGGAAAAAACTACCCCGTCCATGGAATGGAGATCACTTGAAGAAATACTTCATTTAATAAGATTCGCAAGAGGCCAATCAATAATCATTAGTTTCAATCCGCGGCGTAGTCAGTCAATAATCATTGGTTTCAATCCGTGGTGTAGTCACATCATCATTTACATTTTCTTAGTATCGTCACCTGTCTGTTGTCATTTCCAAATATCAATATATCAGAAGTTTCATTTTCAGATTATCATGCACCAACATTCACAAGTATTCGGTTATATTCTACTTCCTCTATCATTATTACAAATCTCATTAAAATCAGTAATATCTATAAGTCGGACCCCTTGAGAGGGGTCCCATAATAAAACTTATTCTAAGTTATCTTGAATCAGTAACATTGATAAGTCGGACCCTCAGTAGTCCCCAAAATCAGAAAAATCAGTAAAATCTATAAGTCGGACCCCTTGAGAGGGGTCCCAAAATCAGAAAAATCAGTTATCTTGAATCAATGACATCCATAAGTCGGACCCTTCGAAAGGGGTCTCAAGGTCAAAATTATTCTAAGTTAAAATCAACAATTTCCGTCAATACCAGTCAATGACAAGCCGGACCCCTTAATAAGGGTCCGGTGATCAAATTTGTTCCAAGTGAGATTGGAACTCAACGTCCTAAGTAAAACGGGGATCTGCGACTCACAAACCGGAGATTCAAAGTACATATCCTGGCCATAAACATTGAAAACGTCAGAAATCATCGAAATATATAAGCTAACAAATCGCTGTTCAAAATTACAAGGCCCAAAGGTTTATAAAATTACAATTCAAATTAAACATCATTTAGGAAGGCGTCGACATCCCCTTCTGGATCTTGAGGCGGCAATTGCGGAGACCCGGCCATCCCCTCGCCGAGACTCGAGGTGAAGCTTACAAAGTCTTCAACATTAAACGGCTCCACCTCGATCTCAGATAAATCCCTGGATAAGCCCTGGAGGTTCTTTCCCTCATCAATCAGCAGATTTGACAAATCCAAGCATAGACTCTCTAGCTTAGAGAGCACCAAATTCTTCGGGATGTCTGGGGTTGAAGGGGGGGGAGAGAGTCAGCTTGTCTAGGTCGAGGCACAATGCCTCCTTCTCAGCCGCAGTATCGACTCTCTCCGACCAAACTCTCTCCTCCTCCACTTCTCAATTGGGATCAACCAGCACCGCTAACTCCCGTTCCAAAATCGAAGCTAGGTTGGTCAAGGCTTCGTCTCCCTTTTGATTAGCCATTTGTCGTAGAGAATCGAAGTCGACGCCTAACTCCACGGCAGCCAGACGATATTTCTCATCACTGATTTTAGAATTGGCGTCCATCATCTCAGCGGTCAGATCTTCCAAAAAACTCGACGCCTCTCGCTCATCCGAGGTCAGCCAATCCCTCGCTATCCGGGCCCGCCTTTCCGAGCGAATTTTGCCGCGGACAGTAAGGTCTTGAACTGGGCAGGTCATCCGACACCTGTTGAATAAGAAACTAGTTTTGATGAACCAGTCTGGCATGAACGTCCATCAGGAAACCGACCTCATGGCCGAGGTTAGCAGACATATTAGAGGCCACGTCCAAGCTTCCGATGACCCCTTCAAGCTGCTTCTTGGCCCCTTCCCGCCACTGCTCAGTCTTGACTAAGCGCTCTTTCAGCTCAGTGCACTTAGCCAACTTTTCTTTTAAGCCCGGCAGTTGTCCAAGATCTTCTCGGAGCTTTTTTAACTCCTCGTTCTTCTCATCGCAGCGGGAGGCTAGAGCAGCCAGAGTCTCCTTATCCGCGGCACTCTGACGGCTTAAGTTCAGCTCAAAGGACAACCTTAAAAACGCCTGCAAAATAACCAAGATTAAAATTCCATACGTAGAAATCGAAAGAAAAATGACAGTATGGATATTAACTCAGCCGCGGAAGCTTGGAATTGACGCACTCTATCGCTGGGGGACAGGGACTCTAAATGATCGACATCAACCTTGCTGATCAAGTGTGATGTCGCCCTGTTAAAACGAATGATCATGCCCTTATGCCCCAAGACTATAAACAAGGTATCGTGTCGAAAGGGCAAGACTCGGCAATGACGATACACCTCGGCAATGGGAGATCCCGGGGCCGCGACCGACTCCCCCACCTTCTCCTTCCCCTTGTCGGATACAGGTGACGCCTTACCTTGAGGAGTAGACACCTCCCCCTGTGCCGACCTCATTTGTAGAGGCACGGCGGTCCTAATTGTGTCCACGGAAGCTCGTTTCGTGGCACTTTCGGCTTGGGAAGAGGAGTCCCTCTTCCTCTTCTTCTCCGTTTTCCCCCCCCTTTTCCTTCGCCCCCTGGTCCGGGGAGATCACCCTCTTGGATTCATCAGGGATGTGAATCCTCTTCCTCTCCTCGAGGAGTCAGAGAGCCTCCTCGTTGTCGGGAACCTCGTCCAGCCCCTTTTCCACCGTGGCCGAATCCTACGAAGAGAAAAAGTCAGAAAATTCCCCAGGGCTCTCTTACAAGAAACATGAATATATACCTTGGAAGGAAGTGGCAAAGGCTTCTCCGCGGCCCTCTGATTGGCCCCCTGGGCAAATCGCATGACGCTGAACTTCTTCATCAGGTCTAGATTTTTAGCTCTCAAGTTTTCCTTGGCGATCCCTGAAAATTCCAAAGTTAGAGGAGATTCTGAATGTTGAATGCTGATGCTGAATGCTGAGAGGAGATTCTCGCTCTCCAACTCAGCACGACCTGGTATCCAGTTGAGCTGGACGTTCATGGGTTTCCTTCCCAATTGCACGTCCATCTTTGCGTATTCTATAATCACCGCGTCAGTAAATGAACATTGCGAGACTCCATTATTGAAACCCGAAAGGTTGGGTTTAATGTCAAAAGAAGTTTTAATATTCCTTCCCCCGGAACTATACAAGTAAGCGAACTTTGTCCTGTAACCCTTCTGGTTGTCAGGGAGGTCGTGGACTATCATCAGCCCACGACGGTGTGTAAATGTTATCCATCCGCAACCGTGTAACTCGGAATTACACAGCCGGGCTCTAAAGATGTATCTAAACGCTGTTAGAGTGGGAGGCATGCCCAAGACTTTGCACAAAATTAAAAACGCCACCATACAACCCCAAGCATTCGGGTATAATTCGGCCACAGAAACGTTCAAAGAATCTAATACTTCCCGGAAAAAGGGATGAAGAGGGAACCTAAGTCCTAATTCAAAAGAAATAAAATATACAGCTATACAATGTGGGGGAGGAAACCTAACAGTATCATAATTCCCCGGAGTAATGATGTTGATGTCATCTTTCAAACCCCATTTTAGAGAGATGGCATCCCGTCGCTTGTCCAAATCTCTTTTGGTTTGTAAATCTATGAAGTAATTAAGGGGCCCGCCGCTCGGGATATAAAGTGGAGGAGGCACAGGCGTCGCACTTTCTCTTTCGGAAGACTCAATTGCCTCGATCTTTTCCATATCTACACACAATAACCCTTCCAGGTCAGGATTTATTCGCGGCAAGTAATTTGGGAAGAAAGCAATGCTCACCTCCCAAGGAGCCGATTTCATTTTCTCAGGTGTATATATAGGGGATATAGATGACTCTTCCTCGGTCTTTATTGATTCGTAATGAGGAGTAATTCTCACTGAACTGCTATCATCCGAATCATTTATTAGCAATCCCTCCTTATTAAAACGCCTACATACTACCAAAGGAATTTTCGCCGGGTTAGCAGAGTTAATGTCCAAGTTAGCTATTTTCTCATGAGTAGCCGCGACATCCCTATTAATGAGTCGTAAAGTAGTAGGCAAAACTTGCAAAGAATAATGACTAATTGCATAAAACTAATTCAAAGCTTTAATCATTCAAGAACACGAAGAACAGTTTGAAGAATAATTTGAAGAAATTCAAGAATTTGAGGAAAAATTTGAATACCTTGAAGAAATTTTGAAGATTTGTCAGAAATTTGATGAAGATTTGTCAGAGGCCTTGAAGATCTTCGAGAATTATGTCAGAAGTTTGAAGGATGTTTGATGATTGTCAGAGCGTTTTCTCTTTAATCTCTCTCTAACAACTTGAAGGAATGAGGGAATTAATGAAGGTTAGGTGAGAGAGAACAGTTCCAACAACCCTATTTATTGTAGCAATAAATGCTCCAACTCAGACCATAACACCCCTTAACGAAAAGGGGAATCTCCAAACTAAAACCGGGAAGTCGACAAGTCAGACCCTCACTGAGAGGGGAAACGGCGAGGATTTTTCAAAGTATTTACCTAGCGTCATCCGTGAAGTCGGAAAGTCGGACTCCCAATAAGAGGGGAGATATATAAATTTTGATTAAGTACCTCAGTGCATAAAAATGTCCGGGAAGTCGATAAGTCGGACCCTCAAGATGTGCCAAAACGTTTATAATTTCTCTAAGTTATCAAGTTTCCTCATAAAGACGTAGGGTCGATAAGTCTGAAATAATGCTTATTCTACCGTCCGACTTATAGATGTGGTGGATCTTTAGTCACGTCACCCATGATAGCCGCGTCATCCTCCTCCTCGTTACGAACCCCTGCATGATCAACTTAATTTTTCAAAAGTAAATCATCAATATTCTTTTTGGGAAAAGATGTCCGTATGGTCGATAAGTCGGACCCCCATTTGCTCCCAATTATTTGTGAAAAATTCTAAGTATGGATGAATTCTCGTATTGTCCGTATGATTGAAGACACGGACCTTTGTGCTCATTTCGCGTCATAAAAGAATAAGGGGCTTGTTAAGACGAGTAAGTCGGACTCCCTTAAGTATAAATCTAAGCCGCGTCATCAACACGCGTGATTTACTGTTTGGACTTCAATGTGTGAGGGTCGACTTGCTCGTGCCGCGGCATGGTATCCCCCGAAGAATCCACGGCGTATAATATAGCGAGAAGGATAATTGAGCAAAATAAGATTAATATCTTGTCCGTAGGGTCCAAAATTCGAACCCCCCTTGGTGGTGACCTTGCCCCAAAAATATTCTAAGTCTTAAAAAATTTCGTGGCCTTATATATATGATAGTCCGAATTGGAATAGAGAAAACCTTCATGTTATTCGCGAGGTTGAAAAGTCGGACCCCCTTGAGTGGGTCAAATTCCAAAAAGCATTCTAAGTATTGCTTTTTCCGCGGCATGGTAATAGTGGAAGCTGAACTAAGGGTATTGATATACGAAACCGTGCGTTATGCCACACAAGGAACTAGTTGTCTCAGTTGGTTTGAAGTGCTACACTGTGTATTAGAGGTTGCGGCATCGAACCTCAACAATTACATTTTTGCTACTAAATATAGATGGCTAAGGTAATCCCACGACATTCTATGAGCCGCGAGATATCATGTAAAATTCTTCATGTTGTCCGCGAGGTCGACAAGTCGGACCCCCTTGTGTGGGTCAAAATTCGAAAATATTCTAAGTAGCGAAAATAGTCATGGCATCCAAGTATTAACAGCTGGACTGGAAGCATCAACTTATAAAAAGTCCGCGCGATATGATACACAAGTAGATAGCAGTCTCAGTTGGTTCTAAGTAACGCATGCTATCCCGGAGGTCGCAAGATCAAACCCTTGTATCTGCATTTTGTTGCTGACTAAGGCTACTCCGCGGCGTGCCACGTGTCGCGGCTCGATTTGTTCGCTTGTCTCTTAGATTCAAGACGTCTTACATGACTATTTTGAAAAGGTCATAACTTTTTCTGTACAACTCGGAATTCGACATGTGAACAGTCGATTCGAAGCTTACGAGCCCAATTTTCATAAAGAAAGATGTTTCAAGTCGTTGGGGCTCCCTTTTCACATCATCCTTCATGCGTGGGGCTAAATGTCATGGTAACATTTATTTGAGTTATTTATTTATATAAATTATTAATGTAATATTACCTTGATACCCTTTGACCTTTTGGGTTGACCTTGACTTTCGGTCAAGGGGCCTTTTTCTGAATTCCCTAATCTCCTTAATTAGCCCATGAGCTAGTAACCCACAAAACCCTAACTCCCTCCAGGAAAATAACCTTTTGTTTGACCCAACTTCCCACTCTCCCTCATTGCTTGGTTATCCTTCTTCCAAGGCTGGCAACTGCCCAGTACTCCCATGATATTCAACCTTATATCTGAAATAACTTCCTTCTTCACCATTATAAATAGGGACATCCATCAGAGAGGAAGGGATCATAAAAAAAATAATCCTCCTAAGTATCCTTACTCCACTTCATTAGCCTACCCCAATTCCAGCAATATTAACCCCGACATCTTCTTGCATTCAGTTTATAATCTTCCACTCCATAATCTCATATCAACGTTCTAACTTGAGCGTCGGAGGGGTTTTCCGGGAGATCACCCCCGAACAAGGCTAACGTGTTGTGTTGCAGGAATTCAGGTCTCCCTTTATTCCGCGAATTGCTGCTCCCTACAACGCTTCCACTTTCGGTATTCCAAGTGTCTCGCACTTCCTCGTTTCATTACCGAAACAAAAATAAATTTGCGATTACTAAAAATAAAGAGGTACGAATCAAAATTTTTATTTTATTAGAACTTGTGAGCACACATATGTGAGCCTTCTTAGTTGGGCATTTCAAGAGAATTTAGAAAATAAATAAATAAATAAATAAATAAATAAAGGGGAATAATAATAATAATAATAATAATAATAATAATAATAATAATAATAATAATAATAATAATAATAATAATAATAATAATAATAATAATAATAATAGTGATAAAAGGGCTTGAAACCCTTGTTGCTCTACTAACCGTCATTTCCATCCTCCCTTTCTTCTTCTCTCCCTCTCCCTCACTCCTCACGCCACCATCCTCCCACAGCAGCTGGCGGCACCGCCAGTCACAGCAGCCGTGACTTCCTCCCCAAACAACGGCCAAGCTTTGCTGAGCCAGGTTGTGTGTCGCCAGTTAGCAGCGGCTGAGGCAGCCGGCTTTTGCTCTCTTCCAACCGGTTTTGGCCTTGTGCTACCACTTTCACAACCTTCACTTACCTCTTCACCATTTTTTTTTTTGCTAGTTTTAAACCTTGTAAGCCATCTCCTCTTCTTCCATTTGATTCTTCTAGTTTCAATTAGATGTTTTATAAAGTTTATGTCTGTGATGTTGATTTTTGTGTTGTATTCATTGAATCTTTTTGTGGGTAAGAGTTTGATTGATGAATTGAACATATTTATGATTTAGGGTTTGAAGTGTGATTAGAAATTATGGGTTTTGTTGATTGTTTGTTAGTTTCTTTGAATTTTACTATGAGTAACAATTAAAGGTGTTATCTTTGAAATTATTAATAGTATGGGATTTCATGTACATTATGATGGTGTATTAGTTTATTGATTCTTGCTATGGATAATGGTTAAAAGTATTATCTTTCAACATGAAATGACTAGGGTTTGGATTTAGAAATAAAATTACTAATGATGTGTGTTTTATACTATATTTTGGTGATAACTGATTAAATAACCTTAAAAGTTGTTTTAAAACTTAGTCGATTGGTTATTGTTGTGATGATTAGTAATGGTGATGATTTTAGTTGACTACGGAAGTGATTTTTGGTTGTTAAATTGGGAATAATAGTTACTAATTGTTGTGGTTTGATTGTTGCGAATTACAAGTACTCTTATTCGGTTGTTATTGAAGTCATAATGCATAATGTTAGTAAGCCAAGAGCATAATGTTAACTTATCATCGATGGTTGCTAAAGTTACTTGTCGTGTTTTGATTATAATTCTTTCTAGCTTTGGAGAATGTGACAAATGATATCGCAATTCGATAACTCTAAAATTTGCCTTATTGTTGTATAAGTGTTATATTAAAATTGTAAGGCTTAGTTGTGATTAGTTATTTATGGGTAACGCGAACCGATATACTCATAATTTGTTGATAAAACGGAACGATTCACATATGCTTTTACTTTTAAATTGGTGAAAAGACTTATGCTGTGTTGAGTTAATAATTTTGACTTGTATTGAATGAATTGTGTATGTGCTAGAGTAATCGAAAAACTCATGTTGAATAAGTGATAGTGGTTACTTTGGTATTTAGTTGGTATGACAAAGTAGTTAAGGGGATTTATTAGTTTTATTCCTAACTTGTATAGATTTCCAGTTCATAAGAGAAAAATAGAACCTTAGTTGGGTGAATTTTGTAACTTTTGGTCGTGCAGTGACGCTTACAGGTACGTACACGCATTAACGAACCCTTATATGCAATTTTATTTAAGACATTATTGTTTATTGTAATAATATGCATTGCATCAAAACTATGAGATACTAGTGTGTACGCCTTATACGAAAAGTTGTAGACTATGAAATCCTTGCGCTTAGAATAGTTATAGAGAATAAGAGTGTTAGTACGAGGCGGGGACCACCCCCTTATTTATCTAAGAATTAGATTATGCCTTAATTAGAGTTAGAATAACTCCTTTATAGGTGAATTTCATATTTTGTTGAGTAGCTCAATGGGTTTTGGCGTGCTGCTATCCCAGGGCGCTCATTAATAGTCAAAAGTGGAGGTTATTCCCATCTGATAAAGTATTAGATTATGATTAGCTGGCGTGACTCAATTGGATTACGTCCGGTTGATTTAGTAGTCCACCGTAAGGGGGATATGAGCATGCTTTAATCATTGGGCGCCGGGTGGCCGATACCGCCCCTTGACCGAGGTGTTATCATGCAGGCCTTGCAAACCCCAATATGGTGGCCTCTTCACTGGTTTAGTACCCCAGTGTGTTATTTTTTCCCGAAGGTAGGACCCGGGAGGGTAAGCTGGAGGGGGCATGAGCTCATACTTTGCCATCGGCGCTGGGTGACCGATAACGCCCTTGGCCGTGTCAGTATGCCAGGAAGTAGAGAAAAGATCCACTGATAGAAAGCTATTCAGTGATAGAAATCTTATTCGTTGATCGAAAGTTATTTAATGATAGAAGGTTCATTCTTTGGTAGCAAGCTTACACATTGATAAAACGTTTACTTATTGATAGAACATCTACTTATTGATAGAATAGTTTATGCTAGTGAGAAGTATGCCTAAGTTAAGTTACCTCAAGGTACTACAGACTATGATCACACTTACCTAAATTCTTTTAATTCACCATATACCACACGAAATGTTTTAATTCACCATGTACCATTGAGTTTGCGTCCGTTAGCAAAGAATACCATTAATGACAACTGCCGTCAGTGTGCCGTTTGCGGTAAATTACCAGTATGCCCTTACGCATTCAACTGGCGCCATTGTTAGGCTTAACTTCCCCAAACACAACGTATTTCTTCAAAAAATTGATCCTCAAGGTATTACAGACTATTTAACGTTTATCTAAATTCTTTTCCTTTTCTTTTATGTAACACCCGAATTTCCTCCCATCCTTAACGGTTTTGGTTTCGTACAAGGGGTTGAAAATTCAGGGGTATTACATACATCACATTTTTATTACTACAATTTGACTTTGACTTTGACTTTGATTAACTTAGGTGATAACCTCTTTTATTTAATAAAATTCTTAATCATAATGTAAAATTAACCTTTATGTCTTTATACATTCATTATTAAATATTTACACATTAAATTTTATTTATAACTTTATTTTTACGGATATTTCATGATATACCACTGAGTTTCTTTTTAATTCACCATATACCACACGAAATGTTTTAATTCACCATGTACCATTGAGTTTGCGTCCGTTAGCACAGAATACCATTAATGACAACTGCCGTCAGTGTGCCGTTTGCGGTAAATTACCAGTATGCCCTTACGCATTCAACTGGCGCCATTGTTAGGCTTAACTTCCCCAAACACAACGTATTTCTTCAAAAAATTGATCCTCAAGGTATTACAGACTATTTAACGTTTATCTAAATTCTTTTCCTTTTCTTTTATGTAACACCCGAATTTCCTCCCATCCTTAACGGTTTTGGTTTCGTACAAGGGGTTGAAAATTCAGGGGTGTTACATACATCACATTTTTATTACTACAATTTGACTTTGACTTTGACTTTGATTAACTTAGGTGATAACCTCTTTTATTTAATAAAATTCTTAATCACAATGTAAAATTAACCTTTATGTCTTTATACATTCATTATTAAATTTTTACACATTAAATTTTATTGATAACTTTGTTTTTACGGATATTTCATGATATACCACTGAGTTTCTTCAAAATTCACCATATACCACACGAAATGTTTTAATTCACCATGTACCATTGAGTTTGCGTCCGTTAGCACAGAATACCATTAATGACAACTGCCGTCAGCGTGCCGTTTGTGGTAAATTACCAGTATGCCCTTACGCATTCAACTGGCGCCATTGTTAGGCTTAACTTCCCCAAACACAACGTATTTCTTCAAAAAATTGATCCTCAAGGTATTACAGACTATTTAACGTTTATCTAAATTCTTTTTCTTTTCTTTTATGTAACACCCGAATTTCCTCCCATCCTTAACGGTTTTGGTTTCGTACAAGGGGTTGAAAATTCAGGGGTGTTACATACATCACATTTTTATTACTAGAATTTGACTTTGACTTTGACTTTGATTAACTTAGCTGATAACCTCTTTTATTTAATAAAATTCTTAATCACAATGTAAAATTAACCTTTATGTCTTTATACATTCATTATTAAATTTTTACACATTAAATTTTATTGATAACTTTGTTTTTACGGATATTTCATGATATACCACTGAGTTTCTTCGAAATTCACCATATACCACACGAAATGTTTTAATTCACCATGTACCATTGAGTTTGCGTCCGTTAGCACAGAATACCATTAATGACAACTGCCGTCAGTGTGCCGTTTACGGTAAATTACCAGTATGCCCTTACGCATTCAACTGGCGCCATTGTTAGGCTAAACATGCCCAAACACAACGTATTTCTTCAAAAAATTGATCCTCATGGTATTACAGACTATTTAACGTTTATCTAAATTCTTTTCCTTTTCTTTTATGTAACACCCGAATTTCCTTCCATCCTTAACGGTTTTGGTTTCGTACAAGGGGTTGAAAATTCAGGGGTGTTACATACATCACATTTTTATTACTACAATTTGACTTTGACTTTGACTTTGATTAACTTAGGTGATAACCTCTTTTATTTAATAAAATTCTTAATCACAATGTAAAATTAACCTTTATGTCTTTATACATTCATTATTAAATTTTTACACATTAAATATTATTGATAACTTTGTTTTTACGGATATTTCATTATATACCACTGAGTTTCTTCGAAATTCACCATATACCACACGAAATGTTTTAATTCACCATGTACCATTGAGTTTGCGTCCGTTAGCACAGAATACCATTAATGACAACTGCCGTCAGTGTGCCGTTTGCGGTAAATTACCAGTATGCCCTTACGCAGTCAACTGGCGCCATTGTTAGGCTAAACATGCCCAAACACAACGTATTTCTTCAAAAAATTGATCCTCATGGTATTACAGACTATTTAACGTTTATCTAAATTCTTTTCCTTTTCTTTTATGTAACACCCGAATTTCCTTCCATCCTTAACGGTTTTGGTTTCGTACAAGGGGTTGAAAATTCAGGGGTGTTACATACATCACATTTTTATTACTACAATTTGACTTTGACTTTGACTTTGATTAACTTAGGTGATAACCTCTTTTATTTAATAAAATTCTTAATCACAATGTAAAATTAACCTTTATGTCTTTATACATTCATTATTAAATTTTTACACATTAAATATTATTGATAACTTTGTTTTTACGGATATTTCATTATATACCACTGAGTTTCTTCGAAATTCACCATATACCACACGAAATGTTTTAATTCACCATGTACCATTGAGTTTGCGTCCGTTAGCACAGAATACCATTAATGATAACTGCCGTCAGTGTGCCGTTTGCGGTAAATTACAAGTATGCCCTTACGCATTCAACTGGCGCCATTGTTAGGCTAAACTTCCCCAAACACAACGTATTTCTTCAAAAAATTGATCCTCAAGGTATTACAGACTATTTAACGTTTATCTAAATTCTTTTCCTTTTCTTTTATGTAACACCCGAATTTTCTCTCATCCTTAACGGTTTTGGTTTCGTACAAGGGGTTGAAAATTCAGGGGTGTTACGTACATCACATTTTTATTACTACAATTTGACTTTGACTTTGACTTTGATTAACTTAGGTGATAACCTCTTTTATTTAATAAAATTCTTAATCACAATGTAAAATTAACCTTTATGTCTTTATACATTCATTATTAAATTTTTACACATTAAATTTTATTGATAACTTTGTTTTTACGGATATTTCATTATATACCACTGAGTTTGTTCGAAATTCACCATATACCACATGAAATGTTTTAATTCACCATATACCATTGAGTTTGCGTCCGTTAGCACAGAATACCATTAATGACAACTGCCGTCCGTGTGCCGTTTGCGGTAAATTACCAGTATGCCCTTACGCATTCAACTGGCGCCATTGTTCGGCTAAACCTCCCCAAACACAACGTATTTCTTCAAAAAATTGATCCTCAAGGTATTACAGACTATTTAACGTTTATCTAAATTCTTTTCCTTTTCTTTTATGTAACACCCGAATTTCCTCCAATCCTTAACGGTTTTGGTTTCGTACAAGAGGTTGAAAATTCAGGGGTGTTACATACATCACATTTTTATTACTACAATTTGACTTTGACTTTGACTTTGATTAACTTAGGTGATAACCTCTTTTATTTAATAAAATTCTTAATCACAATGTAAAATTAACCTTTATGTCTTTATACATTCATTATTAAATTTTTACACATTAAATATTATTGATAACTTTGTTTTTACGGATATTTCATTATATACCACTGAGTTTCTTCGAAATTCACCATATACCACACAAAATGTTTTAATTCACCATGTACCATTGAGTTTGCGTCCGTTAGCACAGAATACCATTAATGACAACTGCCGTCAGCGTGCCGTTTGCGGTAAATTACCAGTATGCCCTTACGCATTCAACTGGTGCCATTGTTAGGCTTAACTTCCCCAAACACAACGTATTTCTTCAAAAAATTGATCCTCAAGGTATTACAGACTATTTAACGTTTATCTAAATTCTTTTTCTTTTTATGTAACACCCGAATTTCCTCCCATCCTTAACGGTTTTGGTTTCGTACAAGGGGTTGAAAATTCAGGGGTGTTACATACATCACATTTTTATTACTACAATTTGACTTTGACTTTGACTTTGATTAACTTAGGTGATAACCTCTTTTATTTAATAAAATTCTTAATCACAATGTAAAATTAACCTTTATGTCTTTATACATTCATTATTAAATTTTTACACATTAAATTTTATTTATAACTTTGTTTTTACGGATATTTCATGATATACCACTGAGTTTCTTCGAAATTCACCATATACCACACGAAATGTTTTAATTCACCATGTACCATTGAGTTTGCGTCCATTAGCACAGAATACCATTAATGACAACTGCCGTCAGTGTGCCGTTTGCGGTAAATTACCAGTATGCCCTTACGCATTCAACTGGCGCCATTGTTAGGCTAAACTTCCCCAAACACAACGTATTTCTTCAAAAAATTGATCCTCAAGGTATTACATACTATTTAACGTTTATCTATATTCTTTTCCTTTTCTTTTATGTAACACCCGAATTTCCTCCCATCCTTAACGGTTTTGGTTTCGTACAAGGGGTTGAAAATTCAGGGGTGTAACATACATCACATTTTTATTACTACAATTTGACTTTGACTTTGACTTTGATTAACTTAGGTGATAACCTCTTTTATTTAATAAAATTCTTAATCACAATGTAAAATTAACCTTTATGTCTTTATACATTCATTATTAAATTTTTACACATTAAATTTTATTGATAACTTTGTTTTTACGGATATTTCATTATATACCACTGAGTTTCTTCGAAATTCACCATATACCACACGAAATGTTTTAATTCACCATGTACCATTGAGTTTGCGTCCGTTAGCACAGAATACCATTAATGACAACTGCCGTCAGTGTGCCGTTTGCGGTAAATTACCAGTATGCCCTTACGCATTCAACTGGCGCCATTGTTAGGCTAAACTTCCCCAAACACAACGTATTTCTTCAAAAAATTGATCCTCAAGGTATTACATACTATTTAACGTTTATCTATATTCTTTTCCTTTTCTTTTATGTAACACCCGAATTTACTCCCATCCTTAACGGTTTTGGTTTCGTACAAGGGGTTGAAAATTCAGGGGTGTTACATACATCACATTTTTATTACTACAATTTGACTTTGACTTTGACTTTGATTAACTTAGGTGATAACCTCTTTTATTTAATAAAATTCTTAATCACAATGTAAAATTAACCTTTATGTCTTTATACATTCATTATTAAATTTTTACACATTAAATATTATTGATAACTTTGTTTTTACGGATATTTCATTATATACCACTGAGTTTCTTCGAAATTCACCATATACCACACGAAATGTTTTAATTCACCATGTACCATTGAGTTTGCGTCCGTTAGCACAGAATACCATTAATGATAACTGCCGTCAGTGTGCCGTTTGCGGTAAATTACAAGTATGCCCTTACGCATTCAACTGGCGCCATTGTTAGGCTAAACTTCCCCAAACACAACGTATTTCTTCAAAAAATTGATCCTCAAGGTATTACAGACTATTTAACGTTTATCTAAATTCTTTTCCTTTTCTTTTATGTAACACCCGAATTTTCTCTCATCCTTAACGGTTTTGGTTTCGTACAAGGGGTTGAAAATTCAGGGGTGTTACATACATCACATTTTTATTACTACAATTTGACTTTGACTTTGACTTTGATTAACTTAGGTGATAACCTCTTTTATTTAATAAAATTCTTAATCACAATGTAAAATTAACCTTTATGTCTTTATACATTCATTATTAAATTTTTACACATTAAATTTTATTGATAACTTTGTTTTTACGGATATTTCATTATATACCACTGAGTTGGTTCGAAATTCACCATATACCACATGAAATGTTTTAATTCACCATATACCATTGAGTTTGCGTCCGTTAGCACAGAATACCATTAATGACAACTGCCGTCCGTGTGCCGTTTGCGGTAAATTACCAGTATGCCCTTACGCATTCAACTGGCGCCATTGTTCGGCTAAACCTCCCCAAACACAACGTATTTATTCAAAAAATTGATCCTCAAGGTATTACAGACTATTTAACGTTTATCTAAATTCTTTTCCTTTTCTTTTATGTAACACCCAAATTTCCTCCAATCCTTAACGGTTTTGGTTTCGTACAAGAGGTTGAAAATTCAGGGGTGTTACATACATCACATTTTTATTACTACAATTTGACTTTGACTTTGACTTTGATTAACTTAGGTGATAACCTCTTTTATTTAATAAAATTCTTAATCACAATGTAAAATTAACCTTTATGTCTTTATACATTCATTATTAAATTTTTACACATTAAATATTATTGATAACTTTGTTTTTACGGATATTTCATTATATACCACTGAGTTTCTTCGAAATTCACCATATACCACACAAAATGTTTTAATTCACCATGTACCATTGAGTTTGCGTCCGTTAGCACAGAATACCATTAATGACAACTGCCGTCAGCGTGCCGTTTGCGGTAAATTACCAGTATGCCCTTACGCATTCAACTGGTGCCATTGTTAGGCTTAACTTCCCCAAACACAACGTATTTCTTCAAAAAATTGATCCTCAAGGTATTACAGACTATTTAACGTTTATCTAAATTCTTTTTCTTTTTATGTAACACCCGAATTTCCTCCCATCCTTAACGGTTTTGGTTTCGTACAAGGGGTTGAAAATTCAGGGGTGTTACATACATCACATTTTTATTACTACAATTTGACTTTGACTTTGACTTTGATTAACTTAGGTGATAACCTCTTTTATTTAATAAAATTCTTAATCACAATGTAAAATTAACCTTTATGTCTTTATACATTCATTATTAAATTTTTACACATTAAATTTTATTTATAACTTTGTTTTTACGGATATTTCATGATATACCACTGAGTTTCTTCGAAATTCACCATATACCACACGAAATGTTTTAATTCACCATGTACCATTGAGTTTGCGTCCATTAGCACAGAATACCATTAATGACAACTGCCGTCAGTGTGCCGTTTGCGGTAAATTACCAGTATGCCCTTACGCATTCAACTGGCGCCATTGTTAGGCTAAACTTCCCCAAACACAACGTATTTCTTCAAAAAATTGATCCTCAAGGTATTACATACTATTTAACGTTTATCTATATTCTTTTCCTTTTCTTTTATGTAACACCCGAATTTCCTCCCATCCTTAACGGTTTTGGTTTCGTACAAGGGGTTGAAAATTCAGGGGTGTAACATACATCACATTTTTATTACTACAATTTGACTTTGACTTTGACTTTGATTAACTTAGGTGATAACCTCTTTTATTTAATAAAATTCTTAATCACAATGTAAAATTAACCTTTATGTCTTTATACATTCATTATTAAATTTTTACACATTAAATTTTATTGATAACTTTGTTTTTACGGATATTTCATTATATACCACTGAGTTTCTTCGAAATTCACCATATACCACACGAAATGTTTTAATTCACCATGTACCATTGAGTTTGCGTCCGTTAGCACAGAATACCATTAATGACAACTGCCGTCAGTGTGCCGTTTGCGGTAAATTACCAGTATGCCCTTACGCATTCAACTGGCGCCATTGTTAGGCTAAACTTCCCCAAACACAACGTATTTCTTCAAAAAATTGATCCTCAAGGTATTACATACTATTTAACGTTTATCTATATTCTTTTCCTTTTCTTTTATGTAACACCCGAATTTACTCCCATCCTTAACGGTTTTGGTTTCGTACAAGGGGTTGAAAATTCAGGGGTGTTACATACATCACATTTTTATTACTACAATTTGACTTTGACTTTGACTTTGATTAACTTAGGTGATAACCTCTTTTATTTAATAAAATTCTTCATCACAATGTAAAATTAACCTTTATGTCTTTATACATTCATTATTAAATTTTTACACATTAAATTTTATTTATAACTTTGTTTTTACGGATATTTCATTATATACCACTGAGTTTGTTCGAAATTCACCATATACCACACGAAATGTTTTAATTCACCATGTACCATTGAGTTTGCGTCCGTTGGCACAGAATACCATTAATGACAACTGCCGTCAGTGTGCCGTTTGCGGTAAATTACCAGTATGCCCTTACGTATTCAACTGGCGCCATTGTTAGGCTAAACCTCCCGAAACACAACGTATTTCTTCAAAAAATTGATCCTCAAGGTATCAAAGACTATTTAATGTTTATCCATATTCTTTTCCTTTTCTTTTATGTAACACCCGAATTTCCTCCCATCCATAACGGTTTTGGTTTCGTACAAGGGGTTGAAAATTCAGTGGTGTTACATACATCACATTTTTATTACTAGAATTTGACTTTGACTTTGACTTTGATTAACTTAGGTGATAACCTCTTTTATTTAATAAAATTCTTAATCATAATGTAAAATTAACCTTTATGTCTTTATACATTCATTATTAAATTTTTACACATTAAATTTTATTGATAACTTTGTTTTTACGGATATTTCATTATATACCACTGAGTTTCTTCGAAATTCACCATATACCACACGAAATGTTTTAATTCACCATGTACCTTTGAGTTTGCGTCCGTTAGCACAGAATACCATTAATGACAACTGCCGTCAGTGTGCCGTTTGCGGTAAATTACCAGTATGCCCTTACGCATTCAACTGGCGCCATTGTTAGGCTAAACTTCCCCAAACACAACGTATTTCTTCAAAAAATTGATCCTCAAGGTATTACATACTATTTAACGTTTATCTATATTCTTTTCCTTTTCTTTTATGTAACACCCGAATTTACTCCCATCCTTAACGGTTTTGGTTTCGTACAAGGGGTTGAAAATTCAGGGGTGTTACATACATCACATTTTTATTACTACAATTTGACTTTGACTTTTACTTTGATTAACTTAGGTGATAACCTCTTTTATTTAATAAAATTCTTAATCACAATGTAAAATTAACCTTTATGTCTTTATACATTCATTATTAAATTTTTACACATTAAATTTTATTTATAACTTTGTTTTTACGGATATTTCATTATATACCACTGAGTTTCTTCGAAATTCACCATATACCACACGAAATGTTTTAATTCACCATGTACCATTGAGTTTGCGTCCGTTGGCACAGAATACCATTAATGACAACTGCCGTCAGTGTGCCGTTTGCGGTAAATTACCAGTATGCCCTTACGTATTCAACTGGCGCCATTGTTAGGCTAAACCTCCCCAAACACAACGTATTTCTTCAAAAAATTGATCCTCAAGGTATCAAAGACTATTTAACGTTTATCCATATTCTTTTCCTTTTCTTTTATGTAACACCCGAATTTCCTCCCATCCATAACGGTTTTGGTTTCGTACAAGGGGTTGAAAATTCTGTGGTGTTACATACATCACATTTTTATTACTAGAATTTGACTTTGACTTTGACTTTGATTAACTTAGGTGATAACCTCTTTTATTTAATAAAATTCTTAATCATAATGTAAAATTAACCTTTATGTCTTTATACATTCATTATTAAATTTTTACACATTAAATTTTATTTATAACTTTGTTTTTACGGATATTTCATGATATACCACTGAGTTTCTTCGAAATTCACCATATACCACATGAAATGTTTTAATTCACCATGTACCATTGAGTTTGCGTCCGTTAGCACAGAATACCATTAATGACAACTGCCGTCATTGTGCCGTTTGCGGTAAATTACCAGTATGCCCTTACGCATTCAACTGGCGCCATTGTTAGGCTAAACTTCCCCAAACACAACGTATTTCTTCAAAAAATTGATCCTCAAGGTATTACAGACTATTTAAAGTTTATCTAAATTCTTTTCCTTTTCTTTTATGTAACACCCGAATTTCCTCCCATCCTTAACGGTTTTGGTTTCGTACAAGGGGTTGAAAATTCAGGGGTGTTACATACATCACATTTTAATTACTACAATTTGACTTTGACTTTGACTTTGATTAACTTAGGTGATAACCTCTTTTATTTAATAAAATTCTTAATCACAATGTAAAATTAACCTTTATGTCTTTATACATTCATTATTAAATTTTTACACATTAAATTTTATTTATAACTTTGTTTTTACGGATATTTCATGATATACCACTGAGTTTCTTCGAAATTCACCATATACCACACGAAATGTTTTAATTCACCATGTACGATTGAGTTTGCGTCCGTTAGCACACAATACCATTAATGACAACGGCCGTCAGTGTGCCGTTTGCGGTAAATTACCAGTATGCCCTTACGCATTCAACTGGCGCCATTGTTAGGCTTAACTTCCCCAAACACAACGTATTTCTTCAAAAAATTGATCCTCAAGGTATTACAGACTATTTAACGTTTATCTAAATTCTTTTCCTTTTCTTTTATGTAACACCCGAATTTCCTCCCATCCTTAACGGTTTTGGTTTCGTACAAGGGGTTGAAAATTCAGGGGTGTTACATACATCACATTTTTATTACTACAATTTGACTTTGACTTTGACTTTGATTAACTTAGGTGATAACCTCTTTTATTTAATAAAATTCTTAATCACAATGTAAAATTAACCTTTATGTCTTTATACATTCATTATTAAATTTTTACACATTAAATTTTATTTATAACTTTGTTTTTTTGGATATTTCATGATATACCACTGAGTTTCTTCGAAATTCACCATATACCACACGAAATGTTTTAATTCACCATGTACCATTGAGTTTGCGTCCGTTAGCACAGAATACCATTAATGACAACTGCCGTCAGTGTGCCGTTTGCGGTAAATTACCAGTATGCCCTTACGCATTCAACTGGCGCCATTGTTAGGCTTAACTTCCCCAAACACAACGTATTTCTTCAAAAAATTGATCCTCAAGGTATTACAGACTATATAACGTTTATCTAAATTCTTTTCCTTTTCTTTTATGTAACACCCGAATTTCATCCCATCCTTAACGGTTTTGGTTTCGTACAAGGGGTTGAAAATTCAGGGGTGTTACATACATCACATTTTTATTACTACAATTTGACTTTGACTTTGACTTTGATTAACTTAGGTGATAACCTCTTTTATTTAATAAAATTCTTAATCACAATGTAAAATTAACCTTTATGTCTTTATACATTCATTATTAAATTTTTACACATTAAATTTTATTTATAACTTTGTTTTTTCGGATATTTCATGATATACCACTGAGTTTTTTCGAAATTCACCATATACCACATGAAATGTTTTAATTCACCATGTACCATTGAGTTTGCGTCCGTTAGCACACAATACCATTAATGACAACTGCCGTCAGTGTGCCGTTTGCGGTAAATTACCAGTATGCCCTTACGCATTCAACTGGCGCCATTGTTAGGCTTAACTTCCCCAAACACAACGTATTTCTTCAAAAAATTGATCCTCAAGGTATTACAGACTATTTAACGTTTATCTAAATTCTTTTCCTTTTCTTTTATGTAACACCCGAATTTCCTCCCATCCTTAACGGTTTTGGTTTCGTACAAGGGGTTGAAAATTCAGGGGTGTTACATACATCACATTTTTTTACTACAATTTGACTTTGACTTTGACTTTGATTCATTTAGGTGATAACCTCTTTTATTTAATAAAATTCTTAATCACAATGTAAAATTAACCTTTATGTCTTTATACATTCATTATTAAATTTTTACACATTAAATTTTATTGATAACTTTGTTTTTACGGATATTTCGTGATATACCACTGAGTTTCTTCGAAATTCACCATATACCACACGAAATGTTTTAATTCACCATGTACCATTGTGTTTGCGTCCGTTAGCACAGAATACCATTAATGACAACTACCGTCAGTGTGCCGTTTGCGGTAAATTACCAGTATGCCCTTACGCATTCAACTGGCGCCATTGTTAGGCTAAACTTCCCAAAACACAACGTATTTCTTCAAAAAATTGATCCTCAAGGTATTACAGACTATTTAACATTTATCTAAATTCTTTTCCTTTTCTTTTATGTAACACCCGAATTTCCTCCCATCCTTAACGGTTTTGGTTTCGTACAAGGGGTTGAAAATTCAGGGGTGTTACATACATCACATTTTTATTACTACAATTTGACTTTGACTTTGACTTTGATTAACTTAGGTGATAACCTCTTTTATTTAATGAAATTCTTAAGGACAATGTAAAATTAACCTTTATGTCTTTATACATTCATTATTAAATTTTTACACATTAAATTTTATTTATAACTTTGTTTTTACGGATATTTCATGATATACCACTGAGTTTCTTCGAAATTCACCATATACCACACGAAATGTTTTAATTCACCATGTACCATTGAGTTTGCGTCCGTTAGCACAGAATACCATTAATGACAACTGCCGTCAGCGTGCCGTTTGCGGTAAATTACCAGTATGCCCTTACGCATTCAACTGGTGCCATTGTTAGGCTTAACTTCCCCAAACACAACGTATTTCTTCAAAAAATTGATCCTCAAGGTATTACAGACTATTTAACGTTTATCTAAATTCTTTTTCTTTTTATGTAACACCCGAATTTCCTCCCATCCTTAACGGTTTTGGTTTCGTACAAGGGGTTGAAAATTCAGGGGTGTTACATACATCACATTTTTATTACTACAATTTGACTTTGACTTTGACTTTGATTAACTTAGGTGATAACCTCTTTTATTTAATAAAATTCTTAATCACAATGTAAAATTAACCTTTATGTCTTTATACATTCATTATTAAATTTTTACACATTAAATTTTATTTATAACTTTGTTTTTACGGATATTTCATGATATACCACTGAGTTTCTTCGAAATTCACCATATACCACACGAAATGTTTTAATTCACCATGTACCATTGAGTTTGCGTCCATTAGCACAGAATACCATTAATGACAACTGCCGTCAGTGTGCCGTTTGCGGTAAATTACCAGTATGCCCTTACGCATTCAACTGGCGCCATTGTTAGGCTAAACTTCCCCAAACACAACGTATTTCTTCAAAAAATTGATCCTCAAGGTATTACATACTATTTAACGTTTATCTATATTCTTTTCCTTTTCTTTTATGTAACACCCGAATTTCCTCCCATCCTTAACGGTTTTGGTTTCGTACAAGGGGTTGAAAATTCAGGGGTGTAACATACATCACATTTTTATTACTACAATTTGACTTTGACTTTGACTTTGATTAACTTAGGTGATAACCTCTTTTATTTAATAAAATTCTTAATCACAATGTAAAATTAACCTTTATGTCTTTATACATTCATTATTAAATTTTTACACATTAAATTTTATTGATAACTTTGTTTTTACGGATATTTCATTATATACCACTGAGTTTCTTCGAAATTCACCATATACCACACGAAATGTTTTAATTCACCATGTACCATTGAGTTTGCGTCCGTTAGCACAGAATACCATTAATGACAACTGCCGTCAGTGTGCCGTTTGCGGTAAATTACCAGTATGCCCTTACGCATTCAACTGGCGCCATTGTTAGGCTAAACTTCCCCAAACACAACGTATTTCTTCAAAAAATTGATCCTCAAGGTATTACATACTATTTAACGTTTATCTATATTCTTTTCCTTTTCTTTTATGTAACACCCGAATTTCCTCCCATCCTTAACGGTTTTGGTTTCGTACAAGGGGTTGAAAATTCAGGGGTGTTACATACATCACATTTTTATTACTACAATTTGACTTTGACTTTGACTTTGATTAACTTAGGTGATAACCTCTTTTATTTAATAAAATTCTTAATCACAATGTAAAATTAACCTTTATGTCTTTATACATTCATTATTAAATTTTTACACATTAAATTTTATTTATAACTTTGTTTTTACGGATATTTCATTATATACCACTGAGTTTGTTCGAAATTCACCATATATCACACGAAATGTTTTAATTCACCATGTACCATTGAGTTTGCGTCCGTTGGCACAGAATACCATTAATGACAACTGCCGTCAGTGTGCCGTTTGCGGTAAATTACCAGTATGCCCTTACGTATTCAACTGGCGCCATTGTTAGGCTAAACCTCCCCAAACACAACGTATTTCTTCAAAAAATTGATCCTCAAGGTATCAAAGACTATTTAATGTTTATCCATATTCTTTTCCTTTTCTTTTATGTAACACCCGAATTTCCTCCCATCCATAACGGTTTTGGTTTCGTACAAGGGGTTGAAAATTCAGTGGTGTTACATACATCACATTTTTATTACTAGAATTTGACTTTGACTTTGACTTTGATTAACTTAGGTGATAACCTCTTTTATTTAATAAAATTCTTAATCATAATGTAAAATTAACCTTTATGTCTATATACATTCATTATTAAATTTTTACACATTAAATTTTATTGATAACTTTGTTTTTACGGATATTTCATTATATACCACTGAGTTTCTTCGAAATTCACCATATACCACACGAAATGTTTTAATTCACCATGTACCATTGAGTTTGCGTCCGTTAGCACAGAATACCATTAATGACAACTGCCGTCAGTGTGCCGTTTGCGGTAAATTACCAGTATGCCCTTACGCATTCAACTGGCGCCATTGTTAGGCTAAACTTCCCCAAACACAACGTATTTCTTCAAAAAATTGATCCTCAAGGTATTACATACTATTTAACGTTTATCTATATTCTTTTCCTTTTCTTTTATGTAACACCCGAATTTACTCCCATCCTTAACGGTTTTGGTTTCGTACAAGGGGTTGAAAATTCAGGGGTGTTACATACATCACATTTTTATTACTACAATTTGACTTTGACTTTGACTTTGATTAACTTAGGTGATAACCTCTTTTATTTAATAAAATTCTTAATCACAATGTAAAATTAACCTTTATGTCTTTATACATTCATTATTAAATTTTTACACATTAAATTTTATTTATAACTTTGTTTTTACGGATATTTCATTATATACCACTGAGTTTGTTCGAAATTCACCATATACCACACGAAATGTTTTAATTCACCATGTACCATTGAGTTTGCGTCCGTTGGCACAGAATACCATTAATGACAACTGCCGTCAGTGTGCCGTTTGCGGTAAATTACCAGTATGCCCTTACGTATTCAACTGGCGCCATTGTTAGGCTAAACCTCCCCAAACACAACGTATTTCTTCAAAAAATTGATCCTCAAGGTATCAAAGACTATTTAACGTTTATCCATATTCTTTTCCTTTTCTTTTATGTAACACCCGAATTTCCTCCCATCCATAACGGTTTTGGTTTCGTACAAGGGGTTGAAAATTCAGTGGTGTTACATACATCACATTTTTATTACTAGAATTTGACTTTGACTTTGACTTTGATTAACTTAGGTGATAACCTCTTTTATTTAATAAAATTCTTAATCATAATGTAAAATTAACCTTTATGTCTTTATACATTCATTATTAAATTTTTACACATTAAATTTTATTTATAACTTTGTTTTTACGGATATTTCATGATATACCACTGAGTTTCTTCGAAATTCACCATATACCACATGAAATGTTTTAATTCACCATGTACCATTGAGTTTGCGTCCGTTAGCACAGAATACCATTAATGACAACTGCCGTCATTGTGCCGTTTGCGGTAAATTACCAGTATGCCCTTACGCATTCAACTGGCGCCATTGTTAGGCTAAACTTCCCCAAACACAACGTATTTCTTCAAAAAATTGATCCTCAAGGTATTACAGACTATTTAAAGTTTATCTAAATTCTTTTCCTTTTCTTTTATGTAACACCCGAATTTCCTCCCATCCTTAACGGTTTTGGTTTCGTACAAGGGGTTGAAAATTCAGGGGTGTTACATACATCACATTTTAATTACTACAATTTGACTTTGACTTTGACTTTGATTAACTTAGGTGATAACCTCTTTTATTTAATAAAATTCTTAATCACAATGTAAAATTAACCTTTATGTCTTTATACATTCATTATTAAATTTTTACACATTAAATTTTATTTATAACTTTGTTTTTACGGATATTTCATTATATACCACTGAGTTTCTTCGAAATTCACCATATACCACACGAAATGTTTTAATTCACCATGTACGATTGAGTTTGCGTCCGTTAGCACACAATACCATTAATGACAACTGCCGTCAGTGTGCCGTTTGCGGTAAATTACCAGTATGCCCTTACGCATTCAACTGGCGCCATTGTTAGGCTTAACTTCCCCAAACACAACGTATTTCTTCAAAAAATTGATCCTCAAGGTATTACAGACTATTTAACGTTTATCTAAATTCTTTTCCTTTTCTTTTATGTAACACCCGAATTTCCTCCCATCCTTAACGGTTTTGGTTTCGTACAAGGGGTTGAAAATTCAGGGGTGTTACATACATCACATTTTTATTACTACAATTTGACTTTGACTTTGACTTTGATTAACTTAGGTGATAACCTCTTTTATTTAATAAAATTCTTAATCACAATGTAAAATTAACCTTTATGTCTTTATACATTCATTATTAAATTTTTACACATTAAATTTTATTTATAACTTTGTTTTTACGGATATTTCATGATATACCACTGAGTTTCTTCGAAATTCACCATATACCACACGAAATGTTTTAATTCACCATGTACCATTGAGTTTGCGTCCGTTAGCACAGAATACCATTAATGACAACTGCCGTCAGTGTGCCGTTTGCGGTAAATTACCAGTATGCCCTTACGCATTCAACTGGCGCCATTGTTAGGCTTAACTTCCCCAAACACAACGTATTTCTTCAAAAAATTGATCCTCAAGGTATTACAGACTATTTAACGTTTATCTAAATTCTTTTCCTTTTCTTTTATGTAACACCCGAATTTCCTCCCATCCTTAACGGTTTTGGTTTCGTACAAGGGGTTGAAAATTCAGGGGTGTTACATACATCACATTTTTATTACTACAATTTGACTTTGACTTTGACTTTGATTAACTTAGGTGATAACCTCTTTTATTTAATAAAATTCTTAATCACAATGTAAAATTAACCTTTATGTCTTTATACATTCATTATTAAATTTTTACACATTAAATTTTATTTATAACTTTGTTTTTTCGGATATTTCATGATATACCACTGAGTTTTTTCGAAATTCACCATATACCACATGAAATGTTTTAATTCACCATGTACCATTGAGTTTGCGTCCGTTAGCACACAATACCATTAATGACAACTGCCGTCAGTGTGCCGTTTGCGGTAAATTACCAGTATGCCCTTACGCATTCAACTGGCGCCATTGTTAGGCTTAACTTCCCCAAACACAACGTATTTCTTCAAAAAATTGATCCTCAAGGTATTACAGACTATTTAACGTTTATCTAAATTCTTTTCCTTTTCTTTTATGTAACACCCGAATTTCCTCCCATCCTTAACGGTTTTGGTTTCGTATAAGAGGTTGAAAATTCAGGGGTGTTACATACATCACATTTTTTTACTACAATTTGACTTTGACTTTGACTTTGATTCATTTAGGTGATAACCTCTTTTATTTAATAAAATTCTTAATCACAATGTAAAATTAACCTTTATGTCTTTATACATTCATTATTAAATTTTTACACATTAAATTTTATTGATAACTTTGTTTTTACGGATATTTCGTGATATACCACTGAGTTTCTTCGAAATTCACCATATACCACACGAAATGTTTTAATTCACCATGTACCATTGTGTTTGCGTCCGTTAGCACAGAATACCATTAATGACAACTACCGTCAGTGTGCCGTTTGCGGTAAATTACCAGTATGCCCTTACGCATTCAACTGGCGCCATTGTTAGGCTAAACTTCCCAAAACACAACGTATTTCTTCAAAAAATTGATCCTCAAGGTATTACAGACTATTTAACATTTATCTAAATTCTTTTCCTTTTCTTTTATGTAACACCCGAATTTCCTCCCATCCTTAACGGTTTTGGTTTCGTACAAGGGGTTGAAAATTCAGGGGTGTTACATACATCACATTTTTATTACTACAATTTGACTTTGACTTTGACTTTGATTAACTTAGGTGATAACCTCTTTTATTTAATGAAATTCTTAATGACAATGTAAAATTAACCTTTATGTCTTTATACATTCATTATTAAATTTTTACACATTAAATTTTATTTATAACTTTGTTTTTACGGATATTTCATGATATACCACTGAGTTTCTTCGAAATTCACCATATACCACACGAAATGTTTTAATTCACCATGTACCATTGAGTTTGCGTCCGTTAGCACAGAATACCATTAATGACAACTGCCGTCAGTGTGCCGTTTGCGGTAAATTACCAGTATGCCCTTACGCATTCAACTGGCGCCATTGTTAGGCTTAACTTCCCCAAACACAACGTATTTCTTCAAAAAATTGATCCTCAAGGTATTACAGACTATTTAACGTTTATCTAAATTCTTTTCCTTTTCTTTTATGTAACACCCGAATTTCCTCCCATCCTTAACGGTTTTGGTTTCGTACAAAGGGTTGAAAATTCAGGGGTGTTACATACATCACATTTTTATTACTACAATTTGACTTTGACTTTGACTTTGATTAACTTAGGTAATAACCTCTTTTATTTAATAAAATTCTTAATCACAATGTAAAATTAACCTTTATGTCTTTATACATTCATTATTAAATTTTTACACATTAAATTTTATTTATAACTTTGTTTTTACGGATATTTCATGATATACCACTGAGTTTCTTCGAAATTCACCATATACCACACGAAATGTTTTAATTCACCATGTACCATTGAGTTTGCGTCCGTTAGCACAGAATACCATTAATGACAACTGCCGTCAGTGTGCCGTTTGCGGTAAATTACCAGTATGCCCTTACGCATTCAACTGGCGCCATTGTTAGGCTTAACTTCCCCAAACACAACGTATTTCTTCAAAAAATTGATCCTCAAGGTATTACAGACTATTTAACGTTTATCTAAATTCTTTTCCTTTTCTTTTATGTAACACCCGAATTTCCTCCCATCCTTAACGGTTTTGGTTTCGTACAAAGGGTTGAAAATTCAGGGGTGTTACATACATCACATTTTTATTACTACAATTTGACTTTGACTTTGACTTTGATTAACTTAGGTGATAACCTCTTTTATTTAATAAAATTCTTAATCACAATGTAAAATTAACCTTTATGTCTTTATACATTCATTATTAAATTTTTACACATTAAATTTTATTTATAACTTTGTTTTTACGGATATTTCATGATATACCACTGAGTTTCTTCGAAATTCACCATATACCACACGAAATGTTTTAATTCACCATGTACCATTGAGTTGGCGTCCGTTAGCACAGAATACCATTAATGACAACTGCCGTCAGTGTGCCGTTTGCGGTAAATTACCAGTATGCCCTTACGCATTCAACTGGCGCCATTGTTAGGCTTAACTTCCCCAAACACAACGTATTTCTTCAAAAAATTGATCTCAAGGTATTACAGACTATTTAACGTTTATCTAAATTCTTTTCCTTTTCTTTTATGTAACACCCGAATTTCCTCCCATCCTTAACGGTTTTGGTTTCGTACAAGGGGTTGAAAATTCAGGGGTGTTACATACATCACATTTTTATTACTACAATTTGAATTTGACTTTGACTTTGATTAACTTAGGTGATAACCTCTTTTATTTAATAAAATTCTTAATCATAATGTAAAATTAACCTTTATGTCTTTATACATTCATTATTAAATTTTTACACATTAAATTTTATTTATAACTTTATTTTTACGGATATTTCATTATATACCACTGACTTTCTTCGAAATTTACCATATACCACACGAAATGTTTTAATTCACCATGTACCATTGAGTTTGCGTCCGTTAGCACAGAATACTATTAATGACAACTGCCGTCAGTGTGCCGTTTGCGGTAAATTACCAGTATGCCCTTACGCATTCAACTGGCGCCATTGTTAGGCTTAACTTCCCCAAACACAACGTATTTCTTCAAAAAATTGATCTCAAGGTATTACAGACTATTTAACGTTTATCTAAATTCTTTTCCTTTTCTTTTATGTAACACCCGAATTTCCTCCCATCCTTAACGGTTTTGGTTTCGTACAAGGGGTTGAAAATTCAGGGGTGTTACATACATCACATTTTTATTACTACAATTTGACTTTGACTTTGACTTTGATTAACTTAGGTGATAACCTCTTTTATTTAATAAAATTTATAATCACAATGTAAAATTAACCTTTATGTCTTTATACATTCATTATTAAATTTTTACACATTAAATTTTTTTTATAACTTTGTTTTTACGGATATTTCATGATATACCACTGAGTTTCTTCGAAATTCACCATATACCACACGAAATGTTTTAATTCACCATGTACCATTGAGTTTGCGTCCGTTAGCACACAATACCATTAATGACAACTGCCGTCAGTGTGCCGTTTGCGGTAAATTACCAATATGCCCTTACGCATTCAACTGGCGCCATTGTTAGGCTTAACTTCCCCAAACACAACGTATTTCTTCAAAAAATTGATCCTCAAGGTATTACAGACTATTTAACGTTTATCTAAATTCTTTTCCTTTTCTTTTATGTAACACCCGAATTTCCTCCCATCCTTAACGGTTTTGGTTTCGTACAAGGGGTTGAAAATTCAGGGGTGTTACATACATCACATTTTTATCACTACAATTTGACTTTGACTTTGACTTTGATTAACTTAGGTGATAACCTCTTTTATTTAATAAAATTCTTAATCACAATGTAAAATTAACCTTTATGTCTTTATACATTCATTATTAAATTTTTACACATTAAATTTTATTTATAACTTTGTTTTTTCGGATATTTCATGATATACCACTGAGTTTTTTCGAAATTCACCATATACCACATGAAATGTTTTAATTCACCATGTACCATTGAGTTTGCGTCCGTTAGCACACAATACCATTAATGACAACTGCCGTCAGTGTGCCGTTTGCGGTAAATTACCAGTATGCCCTTACGCATTCAACTGGCGCCATTGTTAGGCTTAACTTCCCCAAACACAACGTATTTCTTCAAAAAATTGATCCTCAAGGTATTACAGACTATTTAACGTTTATCTAAATTCTTTTCCTTTTCTTTTATGTAACACCCGAATTTCCTCCCATCCTTAACGGTTTTGGTTTCGTACAAGGGGTTGAAAATTCAGGGGTGTTACATACATCACATTTTTTTACTACAATTTGACTTTGACTTTGACTTTGATTCATTTAGGTGATAACCTCTTTTATTTAATAAAATTCTTAATCACAATGTAAAATTAACCTTTATGTCTTTATACATTCATTATTAAATTTTTACACATTAAATTTTATTGATAACTTTGTTTTTACGAATATTTCGTGATATACCACTGAGTTTCTTCGAAATTCACCATATACCACACGAAATGTTTTAATTCACCATGTACCATTGTGTTTGCGTCCGTTAGCACAGAATACCATTAATGACAACTACCGTCAGTGTGCCGTTTGCGGTAAATTACCAGTATGCCCTTACGCATTCAACTGGCGCCATTGTTAGGCTAAACTTCCCAAAACACAACGTATTTCTTCAAAAAATTGATCCTCAAGGTATTACAGACTATTTAACGTTTATCTAAATTCTTTTCCTTTTCTTTTATGTAACACCCGAATTTCCTCCCATCCTTAACGGTTTTGGTTTCGTACAAGGGGTTGAAAATTCAGGGGTGTTACATACATCACATTTTTATTACTACAATTTGACTTTGACTTTGACTTTGATTAACTTAGGTGATAACCTCTTTTATTTAATGAAATTCTTAATGACAATGTAAAATTAACCTTTATGTCTTTATACATTCATTATTAAATTTTTACACATTAAATTTTATTTATAACTTTGTTTTTACGGATATTTCATGATATACCACTGAGTTTCTTCGAAATTCACCATATACCACACGAAATGTTTTAATTCACCATGTACCATTGAGTTTGCGTCCGTTAGCACAGAATACCATTAATGACAACTGCCGTCAGTGTGCCGTTTGCGGTAAATTACCAGTATGCCCTTACGCATTTAACTGGCGCCATTGTTAGGCTTAACTTCCCCAAACACAACGTATTTCTTCAAAAAATTGATCCTCAAGGTATTACAGACTATTTAACGTTTATCTAAATTCTTTTCCTTTTCTTTTATGTAACACCCGAATTTCCTCCCATCCTTAACGGTTTTGGTTTCGTACAAAGGGTTGAAAATTCAGGGGTGTTACATACATCACATTTTTATTACTACAATTTGACTTTGACATTGACTTTGATTAACTTAGGTAATAACCTCTTTTATTTAATAAAATTCTTAATCACAATGTAAAATTAACCTTTATGTCTTTATACATTCATTATTAAATTTTTACACATTAAATTTTATTTATAACTTTGTTTTTACGGATATTTCATGATATACCACTGAGTTTCTACGAAATTCACCATATACCACACGAAATGTTTTAATTCACCATGTACCATTGAGTTTGCGTCCGTTAGCACAGAATACCATTAATGACAACTGCCTTCAGTGTGCCGTTTGCGGTAAATTACCAGTATGCCCTTATGCATTCAACTGGCGCCATTGTTAGGCTTCACTTCCCCAAACACAACGTATTTCTTCAAAAAATTGATCCTCAAGGTATTATAGACTATTTAACGTTTATCTAAATTCTTTTCCTTTTCTTTTATGTAACACCCGAATTTCCTCCCATCCTTAATGGTTTTGGTTTCGTACAAAGGGTTGAAAATTCAGGGGTGTTATATACATCACATTTTTATTACTACAATTTGACTTTGACTTTGACTTTGATTAACTTAGGTGATAACCTCTTTTATTTAATAAAATTCTTAATCACAATGAAAAATTAACCTTTATGTCTTTATACATTCATTATTAAATTTTTACACATTAAATTTTATTTATAACTTTTTTTTTACGGATATTTCATGATATACCACTGAGTTTCTTCGAAATTCACCATATACCACACGAAATGTTTTAATTCACCATGTACCATTGAGTTTGCGTCCGTTAGCACAGAATACCATTAATGACAACTGCCGTTAGTGTGCCGTTTGCGGTAAATTACCAGTATGCCCTTACGCATTCAACTGGCGCCATTGTTAGGCTTAACTTCCCCAAACACAACGTATTTCTTCAAAAAATTTATCCTCAAGGTATTACAGAATATTTAACGTTTATCTAAATTCTTTTCCTTTTCTTTTATGTAACACCCGAATTTCCTCCCATCCTTAACGGTTTTGGTTTCGTACAAAGGGTTGAAAATTCAGGGGTGTTACATACATCACTTTTTTATTACTACAATTTGACTTTGACTTTGACTTTGATTAACTTAGGTGATAACCTCTTTCATTTAATAAAATTCTTAATCATAATGTAAAATTAACCTTTATGTCTTTATACATTCATTATTAAATTTTTACACATTAAATTTTATTTATAACTTTGTTTTTACGGATATTTCATGATATACCACTGAGTTTCTTCGAAATTCACCATATACCACACGAAATGTTTTAATTCACCATGTACCATTGAGTTTGCGTCCGTTAGCACAGAATACCATTAATGACAACTGCCGTCAATGTGCCGTTTGCGGTAAATTACCAGTATGCCCTTACGCATTCAACTGGCGCCATTGTTAGGCTTAACTTCCCCAAACACAACGTATTTCTTCAAAAAATTGATCTCAAGGTATTACAGACTATTTAACGTTTATCTAAATTCTTTTCCTTTTCTTTTATGTAACACCCGAATTTCCTCCCATCCTTAACGGTTTTCGTTTCGTACAAGGGGTTGAAAATTCAGGGGTGTTACATACATCACATTTTTATTACTACAATTTGAATTTGACTTTGACTTTGATTAACTTAGGTGATAACCTCTTTTATTTAATAAAATTCTTAATCATAATGTAAAATTAACCTTTATGTCTTTATACATTCATTATTAAATTTTTACACATTAAATTTTATTTATAACTTTATTTTTACGGATATTTCATTATATACCACTGACTTTCTTCGAAATTCACCATATACCACACGAAATGTTTTAATTCACCATGTACCATTGAGTTTGCGTCCGTTAGCACAGAATACTATTAATGACAACTGCCGTCAGTGTGCCGTTTGCGGTAAATTACCAGTATGCCCTTACGCATTCAACTGGCGCCATTGTTAGGCTTAACTTCCCCAAACACAACGTATTTCTTCAAAAAATTGATCTCAAGGTATTACAGACTATTTAACGTTTATCTAAATTCTTTTCCTTTTCTTTTATGTAACACCCGAATTTCCTCCCATCCTTAACGGTTTTGGTTTCGTACAAAGGGTTGAAAATTCAGGGGTGTTACATACATCACTTTTTTATTACTACAATTTGACTTTGACTTTGACTTTGATTAACTTAGGTGATAACCTCTTTTATTTAATAAAATTCTTAATCATAATGTAAAATTAACCTTTATGTCTTTATACATTCATTATTAAATTTTTACACATTAAATATTATTTATAACTTTGTTTTTACGGATATTTCATGATATACCACTGAGTTTCTTCGAAATTCACCATATACCACACGAAATGTTTTAATTCACCATGTAACATTGAGTTTGCGTCCGTTAGCACAGAATACCATTAATGATAACTGCCGTCAGTGTGCCGTTTGCGGTAAATTACCAGTATGCCCTTACGCATTCAACTGGCGCCATTGTTAGGCTTAACTTCCCCAAACACAACGTATTTCTTCAAAAAATTGATCCTCAAGGTATTACAGACTATTTAACGTTTATCTAAATTCTTTTCCTTTTCTTTTATGTAACACCCGAATTTCCTCCCATCCTTAACGGTTTTGGTTTCGTACAAAGGGTTGAAAATTCAGGGGTGTTACATACATCACATTTTTATTACTACAATTTGACTTTGACTTTGACTTTGATTAACTTAGGTGATAACCTCTTTTATTTAATAAAATTCTTAATCACAATGTAAAATTAACCTTTATGTCTTTATACATTCATTATTAAATTTTTACACATTAAATTTTATTTTTAACTTTGTTTTTACGGATATTTCATGATATACCACTAGGTTTCTTCGAAATTCACCATATACCATACGAAATGTTTTAATTCACCATGTACCATTGAGTTTGCGTCCGTTAGCACAGAATACCATTAATAACAACTGCCTTCAGTGTGCCGTTTGCGGTAAATTACCAGTATGCCCTTACGCATTCAACTGGCGCCATTGTTAGGCTTAACTTCCCCAAACACAACGTATTTCTTCAAAAAATTGATCCTCAAGGTATTACAGACTGTTTAACGTTTATCTAAATTCTTTTCCTTTTCTTTTATGTAACACCCGAATTTCCTCCCATCCTTAACGGTTTTGGTTTCGTACAAAGGGTTGAAAATTCAGGGGTGTTACATACATCACATTTTTATTACTACAATTTGACTTTGACTTTGACTTTGATTAACTTAGGTGATAACCTCTTTTATTTAATAAAATTCTTAATCACAATGTAAAATTAACCTTTATGTCTTTATACATTCATTATTAAATTTTTACACATTAAATTTTATTTATAACTTTGTTTTTACGGATATTTCATGATATACCACTGAGTTTCTTCGAAATTCACCATATACCACACGAAATGTTTTAATTCACCATGTACCATTGAGTTTGCGTCCGTTAGCACAGAATACCATTAATGACAACTGCCGTCAGTGTGCCGTTTGCGGTAAATTACCAGTATGCCCTTACGCATTCAACTGGCGCCATTGTTAGGCTTAACTTCCCCAAACACAACGTATTTCTTCAAAAAATTGATCTCAAGGTATTACAGACTATTTAACGTTTATCTAAATTCTTTTCCTTTTCTTTTATGTAACACCCGAATTTCCTCCCATCCTTAACGGTTTTGGTTTCGTACAAGGGGTTGAAAATTCAGGGGTGTTACATACATCACATTTTTATTACTACAATTTGAATTTGACTTTGACTTTGATTAACTTAGGTGATAACCTCTTTTATTTAATAAAATTCTTAATCATAATGTAAAATTAACCTTTATGTCTTTATACATTCATTATTAAATTTTTACACATTAAATTTTATTTATAACTTTATTTTTACGGATATTTCATTATATACCACTGACTTTCTTCGAAATTCACCATATACCACACGAAATGTTTTAATTCACCATGTACCATTGAGTTTGCGTCCGTTAGCACAAAATACTATTAATGACAACTGCCGTCAGTGTGCCGTTTGCGGTAAATTACCAGTATGCCCTTACGCATTCAACTGGCGCCATTGTTAGGCTTAACTTCCCCAAACACAACGTATTTCTTCAAAAAATTGATCTCAAGGTATTACAGACTATTTAACGTTTATCTAAATTCTTTTCCTTTTCTTTTATGTAACACCCGAATTTCCTCCCATCCTTAACGGTTTTGGTTTCGTACAAAGGGTTGAAAATTCAGGGGTGTTACATACATCACTTTTTTATTACTACAATTTGACTTTGACTTTGACTTTGATTAACTTAGGTGATAACCTCTTTTATTTAATAAAATTCTTAATCATAATGTAAAATTAACCTTTATGTCTTTATACATTCATTATTAAATTTTTACACATTAAATATTATTTATAACTTTGTTTTTACGGATATTTCATGATATACCACTGAGTTTCTTCGAAATTCACCATATACCACACGAAATGTTTTAATTCACCATGTAACATTGAGTTTGCGTCCGTTAGCACAGAATACCATTAATGATAACTGCCGTCAGTGTGCCGTTTGCGGTAAATTACCAGTATGCCCTTACGCATTCAACTGGCGCCATTGTTAGGCTTAACTTCCCCAAACACAACGTATTTCTTCAAAAAATTGATCCTCAAGGTATTACAGACTATTTAACGTTTATCTAAATTCTTTTCCTTTTCTTTTATGTAACACCCGAATTTCCTCCCATCCTTAACGGTTTTGGTTTCGTACAAAGGGTTGAAAATTCAGGGGTGTTACATACATCACATTTTTATTACTACAATTTGACTTTGACTTTGACTTTGATTAACTTAGGTGATAACCTCTTTTATTTAATAAAATTCTTAATCACAATGTAAAATTAACCTTTATGTCTTTATACATTCATTATTAAATTTTTACACATTAAATTTTATTTTTAACTTTGTTTTTACGGATATTTCATGATATACCACTAGGTTTCTTCGAAATTCACCATATACCATACGAAATGTTTTAATTCACCATGTACCATTGAGTTTGCGTCCGTTAGCACAGAATACCATTAATAACAACTGCCTTCAGTGTGCCGTTTGCGGTAAATTACCAGTATGCCCTTACGCATTCAACTGGCGCCATTGTTAGGCTTAACTTCCCCAAACACAACGTATTTCTTCAAAAAATTGATCCTCAAGGTATTACAGACTGTTTAACGTTTATCTAAATTCTTTTCCTTTTCTTTTATGTAACACCCGAATTTCCTCCCATCCTTAACGGTTTTGGTTTCGTACAAAGGGTTGAAAATTCAGGGGTGTTACATACATCACATTTTTATTACTACAATTTGACTTTGACTTTGACTTTGATTAACTTAGGTGATAACCTCTTTTATTTAATAAAATTCTTAATCACAATGTAAAATTAACCTTTATGTCTTTATACATTCATTATTAAATTTTTACACATTAAATTTTATTTATAACTTTGTTTTTACGGATATTTCATGATATACCACTGAGTTTCTTCGAAATTCACCATATACCACACGAAATGTTTTAATTCACCATGTAACATTGAGTTTGCGTCCGTTAGCACAGAATACCATTAATGATAACTGCCGTCAGTGTGCCGTTTGCGGTAAATTACCAGTATGCCCTTACGCATTCAACTGGCGCCATTGTTAGGCTTAACTTCCCCAAACACAACGTATTTCTTCAAAAAATTGATCCTCAAGGTATTACAGACTATTTAACGTTTATCTAAATTCTTTTCCTTTTCTTTTATGTAACACCCGAATTTCCTCCCATCCTTAACGGTTTTGGTTTCGTACAAAGGGTTGAAAATTCAGGGGTGTTACATACATCACATTTTTATTACTACAATTTGACTTTGACTTTGACTTTGATTAACTTAGGTGATAACCTCTTTTATTTAATAAAATTCTTAATCACAATGTAAAATTAACCTTTATGTCTTTATACATTCATTATTAAATTTTTACACATTAAATTTTATTTTTAACTTTGTTTTTACGGATATTTCATGATATACCACTAGGTTTCTTCGAAATTCACCATATACCATACGAAATGTTTTAATTCACCATGTACCATTGAGTTTGCGTCCGTTAGCACAGAATACCATTAATAACAACTGCCTTCAGTGTGCCGTTTGCGGTAAATTACCAGTATGCCCTTACGCATTCAACTGGCGCCATTGTTAGGCTTAACTTCCCCAAACACAACGTATTTCTTCAAAAAATTGATCCTCAAGGTATTACAGACTGTTTAACGTTTATCTAAATTCTTTTCCTTTTCTTTTATGTAACACCCGAATTTCCTCCCATCCTTAACGGTTTTGGTTTCGTACAAAGGGTTGAAAATTCAGGGGTGTTACATACATCACATTTTTATTACTACAATTTGACTTTGACTTTGACTTTGATTAACTTAGGTGATAACCTCTTTTATTTAATAAAATTCTTAATCACAATGTAAAATTAACCTTTATGTCTTTATACATTCATTATTAAATTTTTACACATTAAATTTTATTTATAACTTTGTTTTTACGGATATTTCATGATATACCACTGAGTTTCTTCGAAATTCACCATATACCACACGAAATGTTTTAATTCACCATGTACCATTGAGTTTGCGTCCGTTAGCACAGAATACCATTAATGACAACTGCCGTCAGTGTGCCGTTTGCGGTAAATTACCAGTATGCCCTTACGCATTCAACTGGCGCCATTGTTAGGCTTAACTTCCCCAAACACAACGTATTTCTTCAAAAAATTGATCTCAAGGTATTACAGACTATTTAACGTTTATCTAAATTCTTTTCCTTTTCTTTTATGTAACACCCGAATTTCCTCCCATCCTTAACGGTTTTGGTTTCGTACAAGGGGTTGAAAATTCAGGGGTGTTACATACATCACATTTTTATTACTACAATTTGAATTTGACTTTGACTTTGATTAACTTAGGTGATAACCTCTTTTATTTAATAAAATTCTTAATCATAATGTAAAATTAACCTTTATGTCTTTATACATTCATTATTAAATTTTTACACATTAAATTTTATTTATAACTTTATTTTTACGGATATTTCATTATATACCACTGACTTTCTTCGAAATTCACCATATACCACACGAAATGTTTTAATTCACCATGTACCATTGAGTTTGCGTCCGTTAGCACAAAATACTATTAATGACAACTGCCGTCAGTGTGCCGTTTGCGGTAAATTACCAGTATGCCCTTACGCATTCAACTGGCGCCATTGTTAGGCTTAACTTCCCCAAACACAACGTATTTCTTCAAAAAATTGATCTCAAGGTATTACAGACTATTTAACGTTTATCTAAATTCTTTTCCTTTTCTTTTATGTAACACCCGAATTTCCTCCCATCCTTAACGGTTTTGGTTTCGTACAAAGGGTTGAAAATTCAGGGGTGTTACATACATCACTTTTTTATTACTACAATTTGACTTTGACTTTGACTTTGATTAACTTAGGTGATAACCTCTTTTATTTAATAAAATTCTTAATCATAATGTAAAATTAACCTTTATGTCTTTATACATTCATTATTAAATTTTTACACATTAAATTTTATTTATAACTTTGTTTTTACGGATATTTCATGATATACCACTGAGTTTCTTCGAAATTCACCATATACCACACGAAATGTTTTAATTCACCATGTAACATTGAGTTTGCGTCCGTTAGCACAGAATACCATTAATGATAACTGCCGTCAGTGTGCCGTTTGCGGTAAATTACCAGTATGCCCTTACGCATTCAACTGGCGCCATTGTTAGGCTTAACTTCCCCAAACACAACGTATTTCTTCAAAAAATTGATCCTCAAGGTATTACAGACTATTTAACGTTTATCTAAATTCTTTTCCTTTTCTTTTATGTAACACCCGAATTTCCTCCCATCCTTAACGGTTTTGGTTTCGTACAAAGGGTTGAAAATTCAGGGGTGTTACATACATCACATTTTTATTACTACAATTTGACTTTGACTTTGACTTTGATTAACTTAGGTGATAACCTCTTTTATTTAATAAAATTCTTAATCACAATGTAAAATTAACCTTTATGTCTTTATACATTCATTATTAAATTTTTACACATTAAATTTTATTTTTAACTTTGTTTTTACGGATATTTCATGATATACCACTGAGTTTCTTCGAAATTCACCATATACCACACGAAATGTTTTAATTCACCATGTACCATTGAGTTTGCGTCCGTTAGCACAGAATACCATTAATGACAACTTCCGTCAGTGTGCCGTTTGCGGTAAATTACCAGTATGCCCTTACGCATTCAACTGGCGCCATTGTTAGGCTTAACTTCCCCAAACACAACGTATTTCTTCAAAAAATTGATCTCAAGGTATTACAGACTATTTAACGTTTATCTAAATTCTTTTCCTTTTCTTTTATGTAACGCCCGAATTTCCTCCCATCCTTAACGGTTTTGGTTTCGTACAAGGGGTTGAAAATTCAGGGGTGTTACATACATCACATTTTTATTACTACAATTTGAATTTGACTTTGACTTTGATTAACTTAGGTGATAACCTCTTTTATTTAATAAAATTCTTAATCATAATGTAAAATTAACCTTTATGTCTTTATACATTCATTATTAAATTTTTACACATTAAATTTTATTTATAACTTTATTTTTACGGATATTTCATTATATACCACTGACTTTCTTCGAAATTCACCATATACCACACGAAATGTTTTAATTCACCATGTACCATTGAGTTTGCGTCCGTTAGCACAAAATACTATTAATGACAACTGCCGTCAGTGTGCCGTTTGCGGTAAATTACCAGTATGCCCTTACGCATTCAACTGGCGCCATTGTTAGGCTTAACTTCCCCAAACACAACGTATTTCTTCAAAAAATTGATCTCAAGGTATTACAGACTATTTAACGTTTATCTAAATTCTTTTCCTTTTCTTTTATGTAACACCCGAATTTCCTCCCATCCTTAACGGTTTTGGTTTCGTACAAAGGGTTGAAAATTCAGGGGTGTTACATACATCACTTTTTTATTACTACAATTTGACTTTGACTTTGACTTTGATTAACTTAGGTGATAACCTCTTTTATTTAATAAAATTCTTAATCATAATGTAAAATTAACCTTTATGTCTTTATACATTCATTATTAAATTTTTACACATTAAATTTTATTTATAACTTTGTTTTTACGGATATTTCATGATATACCACTGAGTTTCTTCGAAATTCACCATATACCACACGAAATGTTTTAATTCACCATGTAACATTGAGTTTGCGTCCGTTAGCACAGAATACCATTAATGATAACTGCCGTCAGTGTGCCGTTTGCGGTAAATTACCAGTATGCCCTTACGCATTCAACTGGCGCCATTGTTAGGCTTAACTTCCCCAAACACAACGTATTTCTTCAAAAAATTGATCCTCAAGGTATTACAGACTATTTAACGTTTATCTAAATTCTTTTCCTTTTCTTTTATGTAACACCCGAATTTCCTCCCATCCTTAACGGTTTTGGTTTCGTACAAAGGGTTGAAAATTCAGGGGTGTTACATACATCACATTTTTATTACTACAATTTGACTTTGACTTTGACTTTGATTAACTTAGGTGATAACCTCTTTTATTTAATAAAATTCTTAATCACAATGTAAAATTAACCTTTATGTCTTTATACATTCATTATTAAATTTTTACACATTAAATTTTATTTTTAACTTTGTTTTTACGGATATTTCATGATATACCACTGAGTTTCTTCGAAATTCACCATATACCACACGAAATGTTTTAATTCACCATGTACCATTGAGTTTGCGTCCGTTAGCACAGAATACCATTAATAACAACTGCCTTCAGTGTGCCGTTTGCGGTAAATTACCAGTATGCCCTTACGCATTCAACTGGCGTCATTGTTAGGCTTAACTTCCCCAAACACAACGTATTTCTTCAAAAAATTGATCCTAAAGGTATTACAGACTATTTAACGTTTATCTAAATTCTTTTCCTTTTCTTTTATGTAAATCCCGAATTTCCTCCCATCCTTAACGGTTTTGGTTTCGTACAAAGGGTTGAAAATTCAGGGGTGTTACATACATCACATTTTTATTACTACAATTTGACTTTGACTTTGACTTTGATTAACTTAGGTGATAACCTCTTTTATTTAATAAAATTCTTAATCACATTGTAAAATTAACCTTTATGTCTTTATACATTCATTATTAAATTTTTACACATTAAATTTTATTTATAACTTTTTTTTTACGGATATTTCATGATATACCACTGAGTTTCTTCGAAATTCACCATATACCACACGAAATGTTTTAATTCACCATGTACCATTGAGTTTGCGTCCGTTAGCACAGAATACCATTAATGACAACTGCCGTTAGTGTGCCGTTTGCGGTAAATTACCAGTATGCCCTTACGCATTCAACTGGCGCCATTGTTAGGCTTAACTTCCCCAAACACAACGTATTTCTTCAAAAAATTTATCCTCAAGGTATACAGACTATTTAACGTTTATCTAAATTCTTTTCCTTTTCTTTTATGTAACACCCGAATTTCCTCCCATCCTTAACGGTTTTGGTTTCGTACAAAGGGTTGAAAATTCAGGGGTGTTACATACATCACTTTTTTATTACTACAATTTGACTTTGACTTTGACTTTGATTAACTTAGGTGATAACCTCTTTTATTTAATAAAATTCTTAATCACAATGTAAAATTAACCTTTATGTCTTTATACATTCATTATTAAATTTTTACACATTAAATTTTATTTATAACTTTGTTTTTACGGATATTTCATGATATACCACTGAGTTTCTTCGAAATTCACCATATACCACACGAAATGTTTTAATTCACCATGTACCATTGAGTTTGCGTCCGTTAGCACAGAATACCATTAATGACAACTGCCGTCAGTGTGCCGTTTGCGGTAAATTACCAGTATGCCCTTACGCATTCAACTGGCGCCATTGTTAGGCTTAACTTCCCCAAACACAACGTATTTCTTCAAAAAATTGATCTCAAGGTATTACAGACTATTTAACGTTTATCTAAATTCTTTTCCTTTTCTTTTATGTAACACCCGAATTTCCTCCCATCCTTAACGGTTTTGGTTTCGTACAAAGGGTTGAAAATTCAGGGGTGTTACATACATCACATTTTTATTACTACAATTTGAATTTGACTTTGACTTTGATTAACTTAGGTGATAACCTCTTTTATTTAATAAAATTCTTAATCATAATGTAAAATTAACCTTTATGTCTTTATACATTCATTATTAAATTTTTACACATTAAATTTTATTTATAACTTTATTTTTACGGATATTTCATTATATACCACTGAGTTTCTTCGAAATTCACCATATACCACACGAAATGTTTTAATTCACCATGTACCATTGAGTTTGCGTCCGTTAGCACAGAATACCATTAATGACAACTGCCGTCAGTGTGCCGTTTGCGGTAAATTACCAGTATGCCCTTACGCATTCAACTGGCGACATTGTTAGGCTTAACTTCCCCAAACACAACGTATTTCTTCAAAAAATTGATCTCAAGGTATTACAGACTATTTAACGTTTATCTAAATTCTTTTCCTTTTCTTTTATGTAACACCCGAATTTCCTCCCATCCTTAACGGTTTTGGTTTCGTACAAGGGGTTGAAAATTCAGGGGTGTTACATACATCACATTTTTATTACTACAATTTGAATTTGACTTTGACTTTGATTAACTTAGGTGATAACCTCTTTTATTTAATAAAATTCTTAATCATAATGTAAAATTAACCTTTATGTCTTTATACATTCATTATTAAATTTTTACTCATTAAATTTTATTTATAACTTTATTTTTACGGATATTTCATTATATACCACTGACTTTCTTCGAAATTCACCATATACCACACGAAATGTTTTAATTCACCATGTACCATTGAGTTTGCGTCCGTTAGCACAGAATACCATTAATGACAACTGCCGTCAGTGTGCCGTTTACGGTAAATTACCAGTATGCCCTTACGCATTCAACTGGCGCCATTGTTAGGCTTAACTTCCCCAAACACAACGTATTTATTAAAAAAATTGATCTCAAGGTATTACAGACTATTTAACGTTTATCTAAATTCTTTTCCTTTTCTTTTATGTAACACCCGAATTTCCTCCCATCTTTAACGGTTTTGGTTTCGTACAAGGGGTTGAAAATTCAGGGGTGTTACATACATCACATTTTTATTACTACAATTTGACTTTGACTTTGACTTTGATTAACTTAGGTGATAACCTCTTTTATTTAATAAAATTCTTAATCATAATGTAAAATTAACCTTTATGTCTTTATACATTCATTATTAAATTTTTACACATTAAATTTTATTTATAACTTTATTTTTACGGATATTTCATGATATACCACTGAGTTTCTTCGAAATTCACCATATACCACACGAAATGTTTTAATTCACCATGTACCATTGAGTTTGCGTCCGTTAGCATAGAATACTATTAATGACAACTGCCGTCAGTGTGCCGTTTGCGGTAAATTACCAGTATGCCCTTACGCATTCAACTGGCGCCATTGTTAGGCTTAACTTCCCCAAACACAACGTATTTCTTCAAAAAATTCATCTCAAGGTATTACAGACTATTTAACGTTTATCTAAATTCTTTTCCTTTTCTTTTATGTAACACCCGAATTTCCTCCCATCCTTAACGGTTTTGGTTTCGTACAAAGGGTTGAAAATTCAGGGGTGTTACATACATCACTTTTTTATTACTACAATTTGACTTTGACTTTGACTTTGATTAACTTAGGTGATAACCTCTTTTATTTAATAAAATTCTTAATCATAATGTAAAATTAACCTTTATGTCTTTATACATTCATTATTAAATTTTTACACATTAAATTTTATTTATAACTTTGTTTTTACGGATATTTCATGATATACCACTGAGTTTCTTCGAAATTCACCATATACCACACGAAATGTTTTAATTCACCATGTAACATTGAGTTTGCGTCCGTTAGCACAGAATACCATTAATGATAACTGTCGTCAGTGTGCCGTTTGCGGTAAATTACCAGTATGCCCTTACGCATTCAACTGGCGCCATTGTTAGGCTTAACTTCCCCAAACACAACGTATTTCTTCAAAAAATTGATCCTCAAGGTATTACAGACTATTTAACGTTTATCTAAATTCTTTTCCTTTTCTTTTATGTAACACCCGAATTTCCTCCCATCCTTAACGGTTTTGGTTTCGTACAAAGGGTTGAAAATTCAGGGGTGTTGCATACATCACATTTTTATTACTACAATTTGACTTTGACTTTGACTTTGATTAACTTAGGTGATAACCTCTTTTATTTAATAAAATTCTTAATCACAATGTAAAATTAACCTTTATGTCTTTATACATTCATTATTAAATTTTTACACATTAAATTTTATTTTTAACTTTGTTTTTACGGATATTTCATGATATACCACTGAGTTTCTTCGAAATTCACCATATACCACACGAAATGTTTTAATTCACCATGTACCATTGAGTTTGCGTCCGTTAGCACAGAATACCATTAATAACAACTGCCTTCAGTGTGCCGTTTGCGGTAAATTACCAGTATGCCCATACGCATTCAACTGGCGCCATTGTTAGGCTTAACTTCCCCAAACACAACGTATTTCTTCAAAAAATTGATCCTCAAGGTATTACAGACTATTTAACGTTTATCTAAATTCTTTTCCTTTTCTTTAATGTAACACCCGAATTTCCTCCCATCCTTAACGGTTTTTGTTTCGTACAAAGGGTTGAAAATTCAGGGGTGTTACATACATCACATTTTTATTACAACAATTTGACTTTGACTTTGACTTTGATTAACTTAGGTGATAACCTCTTTTATTTAATAAAATTCTTAATCACAATGTAAAATTAACCTTTATGTCTTTATACATTCATTATTAAATTTTTACACATTAAATTTTATTTATAACTTTTTTTTTACGGATATTTCATGATATACCACTGAGTTTCTTCGAAATTCACCATATACCACACGAAATGTTTTAATTCACCATGTACCATTGAGTTTGCGTCCGTTAGCACAGAATACCATTAATGACAACTGCCGTTAGTGTGCCGTTTGCGGTAAATTACCAGTATGCCCTTACGCATTCAACTGGCGCCATTGTTAGGCTTAACTTCCCCAAACACAACGTATTTCTTCAAAAAATTTATCCTCAAGGTATACAGACTATTTAACGTTTATCTAAATTCTTTTCCTTTTCTTTTATGTAACACCCGAATTTCCTCCCATCCTTAACGGTTTTGGTTTCGTACAAAGGGTTGAAAATTCAGGGGTGTTACATACATCACTTTTTTATTACTACAGTTTGACTTTGACTTTGACTTTGATTAACTTAGGTGATAACCTCTTTTATTTAATAAAATTCTTAATCATAATGTAAAATGAACCTTTATGTCTTTATACATTCATTATTAAATTTTTACACATTAAATTTTATTTATAACTTTGTTTTTACGGATATTTCATGATATACCACTGAGTTTCTTCGAAATTCACCATATACCACACGAAATGTTTTAATTCACCATGTACCATTGAGTTTGCGTCCGTTAGCACAGAATACCATTAATGACAACTGCCGTCAGTGTGCCGTTCGCGATAAATTACCAGTATGCCCTTACGCATTCAACTGGCGCCATTGTTAGGCTTAACTTCCCCAAACACAACGTATTTCTTCAAAAAATTGATCTCAAGGTATTACAAACTATTTAACGTTTATCTAAATTCTTTTCCTTTTCTTTTTTGTAACACCCGAATTTCTTCCCATCCTTAACGGTTTTGGTTTCGTACAAGGGGTTGAAAATTCAGGGGTGTTACATACATCACATTTTTATTACTACAATTTGAATTTGACTTTGACTTTGATTAACTTAGGTGATAACCTCTTTTATTTAATAAAATTCTTAATCATAATGTAAAATTAACCTTTATGTCTTTATACATTCATTATTAAATTTTTACACATTAAATTTTATTTATAACTTTATTTTTACGGATATTTCATTATATACCACTGACTTTCTTCGAAATTCACCATATACCACATGAAATGTTTTAATTCACCATGTACCATTGAGTTTGCGTCCGTTAGCACAGAATACCATTAATGACAACTGCCGTCAGTGTGCCGTTTGCGGTAAATTACCAGTATGCCCTTACGCATTCAACTGGCGCCATTGTTAGGCTTAACTTCCTCAAACACAACGTATTTCTTCAAAAAATTGATCTCAAGGTATTACAGACTATTTAACGTTTATCTAAATTCTTTTCCTTTTCTTTTATGTAACAGCCGAATTTCCTCCCATCCTTAACGGTTTTGGTTTCGTACAAAGGGTTGAAAATTCAGGGGTGTTACATACATCACATTTTTATTACTACAATTTGAATTTGACTTTGACTTTGATTAACTTAGGTGATAACCTCTTTTATTTAATAAAATTCTTAATCATAATGTAAAATTAACCTTTATGTCTTTATACATTCATTATTAAATTTTTACACATTAAATTTTATTTATAACTTTATTTTTACGGATATTTCATTATATACCACTGACTTTCTTCGAAATTCACCATATACCACACGAAATGTTTTAATTCACCATGTACCATTGAGTTTGCGTCCGTTAGCACAGAATACCATTAATGACAACTGCCGTCAGTGTGCCGTTTGCGGTAAATTACCAGTATGCCCTTACGCATTCAACTGGCGCCATTGTTAGGCTTAACTTCCCCAAACACAACGTATTTCTTCAAAAAATTGATCTCAAGGTATTACAGACTATTTAACGTTTATCTAAATTCTTTTCCTTTTCTTTTATGTAACACCCGAATTTCCTCCCATCCTTAACGGTTTTGGTTTCGTACAAGGGGTTGAAAATTCAGGGGTGTTACATACATCACATTTTTATTACTACAATTTGAATTTGACTTTGACTTTGATTAACTTAGGTGATAACCTCTTTTATTTAATAAAATTCTTAATCATAATGTAAAATTAACCTTTATGTCTTTATACATTCATTATTAAATTTTTACTCATTAAATTTTATTTATAACTTTATTTTTACGGATATTTCATTATATACCACTGACTTTCTTCGAAATTCACCATATATACCACACGAAATGTTTTAATTCACCATGTACCATTGAGTTTGCGTCCGTTAGCACAGAATACCATTAATGACAACTGCCGTCAGTGTGCCGTTTGCGGTAAATTACCAGTATGCCCTTACGCATTCAACTGGCGCCATTGTTAGGCTTAACTTCCCCAAACACAACGTATTTATTCAAAAAATTGATCTCAAGTTATTACAGACTATTTAACGTTTATCTAAATTCTTTTCCTTTTCTTTTATGTAACACCCGAATTTCCTCCCATCTTTAACGGTTTTGGTTTCGTACAAGGGGTTGAAAATTCAGGGGTGTTACATACATCACATTTTTATTACTACAATTTGAATTTGACTTTGACTTTGATTAACTTAGGTGATAACCTCTTTTATTTAATAAAATTCTTAATCATAATGTAAAATTAACCTTTATGTCTTTATACATTCATTATTAAATTTTTACACATTAAATTTTATTTATAACTTTATTTTTACGGATATTTCATGATATACCACTGAGTTTCTTCGAAATTCACCATATACCACACGAAATGTTTTAATTCACCATGTACCATTGAGTTTGCGTCCGTTAGCACAGAATACCATTAATGACAACTGCCGTCAGTGTGCCGCTTGCGGTAAATTACCAGTATGCCCTTACGCATTCAACTGGCGCCATTGTTAGGCTTAACTTCCCCAAACACAACGTATTTCTTCAAAAAATTGATCTCAAGGTATTATAGACTATTTAACGTTTATCTAAATTCTTTTCCTTTTCTTTTATGTAACACCCGAATTTCCTCCCATCCTTAACGGTTTTGGTTTCGTACAAGGGGTTGAAAATTCAGGGGTGTTACATACATCACATTTTTATTACTACAATTTCAATTTGACTTTGACTTTGATTAACTTAGGTGATAACCTCTTTTATTTAATAAAATTCTTAATCATAATGTAAAATTAACCTTTATGTCTTTATACATTCATTATTAAATTTTTACACATTAAATTTTATTTATAACTTTATTTTTACGGATATTTCATTATATACCACTGACTTTCTTCGAAATTCACCATATACCACACGAAATGTTTTAATTCACCATGTACCATTGAGTTTGCGTCCGTTAGCACAGAATACCATTAATGACAACTGTCGTCAGTGTGCCGTTTGCGGTAAATTACCAGTATGCCCTTACGCATTCAACTGGCGCTATTGTTAGGCTTAACTTCCCCAAACACAACGTATTTCTTCAAAAAATTGATCCTCCATCTTTCTTCTTCTCCATTCAACAAACTTTGAATTCGTCTACATTGATCTGGAACCCTTAAAATCCATCAAAAATCCTTAAAATCCCTAAAATCGATTTGTGTAAAGTGAATTGCAAGTTTGTGAAGTGATTTAGCACCCAAACACGGGTGGTCGTGACTGAATTTCGCACAAAGTTTGCTAATTCGGTTGATTAAGCATACGTAAGGTACCTATTCTTATCCATTTGCATTTCGAGTTCTGATTTTGTATTTTTTTTGCAAAATTGAGTTAGGGTTAGGGTTAAGTGTGATAAGTTGCATGCGAATTTGAATTATGCTACTGTTTTCTGTTTTTGTTTTGTTTATAATTTGGATTGTGATGTAATGTGTTGTTGGTAAATGTTGTTGTTAGGATGAGTACAATGTGGTTGTTAGTTCGTTCTCCAGGGGGTACTTTTGATGTGAGGGTGGATGACACTGATAATACCAATTTGATGGAGTTAATTGAGTATATGTTTGAGGATTCAGTGATTACTGCATACAATAGGGCTTCTCTGTTACAGTTGACCATGTTGATAGTAAGAGGTACATAGCAAGGTGTTTGATGAGGGATTGCACTTAGAGGAATCATGCTTCAGTTTTAAGAGACAAAGTCAGTTGGGCCATAAAGAAGCTAGAAGGAGAGCATGCAACTTGTGGGAGGCTGGAAGAGAATCCTATGGTCTCTTCAGCATGGCTATGCAGACAATTGTTACAAGACTTAGAGACAAACCTAGATGTCCCAGTTGATTCATTGCAGAGGCTGTGCATGGAAAGGTACAAGATCCATGTGAAGTTGAGATTGTTATACAAAGTCAAGAGTTTAGCGAGGGAGCAATTACATGGTGGGTTTGCTGAGTCCTATCCACCTCTTCCAAAGTATGCTGAAATGATAAAGTCCATAAATCCTGGGTCTTATGCTCTGGTTACATGGACTGACAGTTTGCAATTTAAGGCTTGTTTCATATCTTTCGCAGCTCAAGTGAGAGGATTCTTAGGTGGTTGTAGACCAATCATAGGAATTGATGGTGCACATTTAAGTGGGTATTACAAAGGGGTTATGCTCACTGCAGTTGCAATAGATGGGAATAATGAGATCTTTGTGTTAGCCTATGGGATTGTTGACACAGAGAGCATAGATTCCTGGACTTATTTTTTCAGAAACTTGAGGTGCTTGTTTGCTCAGTATGAATCTCAGAAGGATGACTGGACTTTTATCATTGACAGGATGAGGGTAAGTTTCTTCTTTGTCTTTAATTTGAGATTATGAAGTTGTTTATTAACTTAGTCTTGTTTTTTAGGGGGTTGATTCAGCATTGTTTGAGGTGTTCCCAAGAGCTACAAGGAGAATATGCTGCCAGCATTTGTACTCAAATTGCGAGGCTGCAGGATGGAGTGGGGCAGCATTTCATAAGATGTTTTGGATTGCGGCAAATGCCTACAATGAGTACGTTTTTGAAAAAGCTATGTCCAAGATAAAAGAGTTTGATGCAGCAGCATATGACTATCTCAAAAATGTAGAAGAGCAGTGGAGTGTGCACATGTTTGACAGGACAGTTTGTTGTGATCATAACACAACAAACTTCGTAGAGTCATTCAATGCAATAACAAAGGCCAACAGGGACATGCCTGTGTTGACATTGCTGGAAGGTAAATTTGTATCCCTGTTTTGCTCATTTAAATGCAAAAAAATTATTGTTGCTTACTGTGTTTTTTTTTTTGGTTTTGTTTTTTGAATAATTAAGATGTTAGGAATTGGTGCATGAAAAGGATGGGTTCCAGGTTCGATAAAGCAGTAAGCATGGAACCTAATGATCTAACAGAGCATGCAAAGGGGTGATGGCGACTAAGACTAATGATTCTAGGTTCTGCCATGTCACTGCAGCTGGTGCTGGAGAGTTTGAGGTGAGGGATGGTCATGTCAAGTTCCCTGTCACCCTTGGAAATATGACTTGTGGGTGTGGGAAATGGCAAGGATCAGGGATCCCTTGCAAGCATGGGCTAAGGGTCATTTACAACCAGAGACTTGATCCTAGGGACTTTGTCTCACCTTTCTACAAGGGGGCTTCTTACAAACTCACTTATGGAGACCACATCCACCTCATGCTGATCCAACTCACTGGCCTTCACTAGATGTGCCAGAAATTGCACCACCCCAAGGGAAAAGAAATGCTGGCAGACCACCTAAGCAAAGGAAAAGAGCTGCTCATGAAGCAAAAAAAGGAAAGAGGCATAAGAATAACAAATGCAGCCTATGCAAAGAACTAGGCCACAATGCAGTGACATGCAAGGCAAAAAAGCATCATCAAAGAAGGCAGCACATGCAGCTTCCTCTTCACAGCCAGGCAACACTAGGAGGAAGAGAAAGGCTGCTACTTAGCATTGTTTAGTGTCATTTTTTTGTTGAACAGTGTTTATTATAAAGTTGTTTTTGAACAAAATGTTAACTACTTGGTTTGTATGACACTTCTTTTGTTTATCATAATTCCAACGGGTATATTTTTAAAAAAAATGGTATTTGATGCAAAAAAAAAAAGTAAATGGTATATGGTGAATTATTAATTTACCATAAACGGCACACTGACGGTAGTTGTCATTAATGGTATTCTGTGCTAACAGACATAAACTCAATGGTATATGGTGAATTAAAACATTTTGTGTGGTATATGGTGAATTTCGAAGAAACTCAGTGGTATATCATGAAATATCCTTTATTTTTAATAGTTCGCTAAATTCACACTAATAACTTATTATTCTATCAATAGTCTTCAAATATATTTCTCTTTAAATAAGTTCCCAAAATCAACATTTCCAACTTTACAATAAATAAAACTTTATTCTCTTCAAAAAAAAATCAAATATTCTAATTAAAATTCAAGTTAAAATTGCATCCCTTGGATAAGTTTTCAAAATTCTACAAGTTTAGAAAAATAAGTAAACTTATTAGGTTTGCAAAAATCAACATTCTAGTTATAAAATAAATAAAACTTATAATTTCACAAAAATCAATATTTCTAGTTTTAAAACAAGTTAAACTTATAATTTTCACAAAAGTCAATATTTCTAATTATAAAACAAATAAAACTCCTAATCTCACAAAATCAATATTTCACACATAGTTTGAGCGGCAAGTATACTAAAAATACTTTTGCATCAGTTTACATAAATTTTGGTCAAAAAGTTAGCAAAAAAAATTTTGTACTAAATAGTGGTTAAAAGTTACTTTTATTATGAAATCTCATATACTCAAGAAAAACACTTCAATATTTAATAACTTATAAAAATTTACAAAACTATCTTTTTAAATAGTTATTTTATTATTATCAAAAATATAGTTGTAATAATTTAAAATAGTAAATCAAACTCTTTTTTTTTCTATATGAAAGTGGTCGAATGGCCTATGAGTGTTTTGGGCCCTTTTCACATAAAAAAGACGACTTAATTTAATTTATCATACTAAATCCTAGATTTAAATAATTAACATAACCACTTAAAAAAGTAAAAACTTTACACAATAAATTAGAAATTTACTTTAACCTTAAGGATAAACTTAAATCTCAAAATAAAGTATAATAACAATATTCTTAATGTAACCATACTTAATAAAAATAAGTTCATAAAATAACTTACTACCTTAAAAACTAATTTGAAGGCTAACATAAACATATTAATAAAGTTTTAACATAAAAATTCTTTAATATAATAACATTCTTAATGTAACACATAACTCATAAACATATTAGCACTAGTTTATAACATGAATCATACTTAATATCACTAGAATATAATTTTGCACCCAACTTTTTAAACTTATTCAAAGATTATTAAATTAACATACTAAAAAATAGTTTTAGCATACACATACTTAATATAATCTTGGTCATAATTTTCATTAAACTAACATTCCACTAAAACATATTAGCATATTTCATACTTTGCATATTATAAAGTAAATATAATGTAAAATTCCACAAAAAAAAAGTAGGGTAAGAAGTTATACCATACTAACACCAAGAATTAGTACTAAGTACTAATTAGGAAAATAATAAGAAATAAGACCCTCCAACATAGACAATAATGCTCCAAAGATAATTAATCCAAACTCCCAAAATAATGATGATCTTCTAAGCTCCCAAAATAATTTAATCTAAACTCCAAAAATAATGATACATTAAGTACCCAAAGTAATAACCCAATAATGCTCCATAATGATGATGATTTAAGCTAAATAAAGAGTGTTCTAAGCTTCATGTTCTTGAATTTCTTCAATTAATAATAAAGGTATTAACGTAGTAAGATTTTAATGAAGTGAAAATATAAGAAAGAATGTCAGAACGATTTGATGATGGTGATGTAAGTGATCTAATGGCTAAGGGGGTATTTATAATGGGTTTGGGCAACTTTGTAGTTCACTAGATTGTATGAAAAAGAGTCTTAGGAGTATAAAAGAAGGTTAACTTGTGTAAGTGATTTAAAATGTGTAAGTGAATGTGTAAGAGTTTGGAGTGTAGAAGAAAGTTAGCTTGTGTAAGGAAATGGTGATAGCTTGTGTAAGCGATGAACATCATGCGTTACTATAGAAAGGATTTTGGTTCATCAAATTTTTGTTCTAGTATGTACAAGTAAATATAATTTAAAATAATGGGTAAATTTGATAATGAAAATATGTAGTTTACTTAGAAAATTTTGCTTAAACTATAAGTTAATAATAAAAATACGACTTATTTTTATATATAAAATAATTAAATCAAAGTTATAAGATTAAAATAATAAGTAGTAATGTTAGTTTAAGGAATAAAGTTAAAACATAGTGTTTTACAAAACCGTGAATGTAATAAAAAAATTTTACTTTTCGTACTATAAAATAATAAAAAAATATTTTAGTGCTTATAAAAAGATTTTAAACAAAATAATTTTTTTTTAAGTTTAATATTTGAAAGAAATTACAAAATCAGGAAAGGTTTAGGAATTAAAGATGGTTTGAAATAGAAAACCAAAGGATTAGAGATTTGAATTGAAAATTCAGAATAATTAATCGGAAGATTATGATTAAAAATTTTGAGTCTGATACAAGATTCTTTATTATGTTAGCTGCTAAAGGTGTGGGAATGCGGAAAGCCTTTTGCATTTGCTTCATGAGCATCCGTGGGCGTCTGAATTTTGGAAGATGGCTCCAATTGATCCTCCTTACCCTATGACCGCTTCCTTCAATGATATGATGCACTGGGTTTTGATTGGTAAGGGAAGAGTGGAAGCTGAAAAATTTGTGACTTTGTGTTGGCAATTTTGGAAGGCGAGAAATGAGGCAATCTTCGACGAATTTTTTACTCCTTTATTGTGTGTGCGAGAAGATTTAGATTGGCTCCTCGAATAGTTGTATATAACTTAAGTTCGATTGTCCACAAATTTAAATATATTTTATCTTATTATAACTTGCTAAATATAGTAAGTGGTAAATAGCAGTCAATCTCACAGAAATTGTGATTACTAATTTAAAAGATACTTTCAATTTATTTATTTAAATAGAAAATATGCATAGTAAAAGGATGGGGTGGAAATGAGTTTTGATTACATTACTAAGAACTTAAAAATAAAATAAACTTAAAAATAAAATATGTAAAGTAAATGAAAGAGTAAATCAATTAGAGATTGTAGTAGCAATATATATTTTAGTCATTGACAAGATTATTTTTAATCATTGATAAATTATAACTTTTATATGAATAGGCAATTGTGGGATTTATATTACCCTCATAAATTCTCTGCCAACTCTTTTATATGAGCTTACTATTTGTACCCAAGATAGTAAAGTTCTAGTGTTCATTAATCTGGTTTTAATGAATTGACTACTTTAATTTTAAAAAGACTTCACTAACCATTAAACTCAATTAAGAAGATATTCTATAAGCTATAGCCCAACTAAATTTAATATTATGTAAACTCTAATAATAAAACTACATGCAGTTATTATTACTAGTTGTTTCTTTCATAAAACTAACTCAACAAAGTTCAATTAATTTTAAAACATTAACTTATACAAGAATAATTAAGTGTACCCAACAAAATTAATCTTTTATGAATTTAGAAATAAAAACTAGTTTACATAAATACTCAATAACAAAGTTGCTAAATCAAAGACCCATTTCAAATCTCATAAAAATAATATATCAAGACATTAATATATGTTACTACAAATAAAATTACTTTAAATTAAATATAATAAAGTAGGGAGAATAAGAGAAATTGATTAAGTAAATAAATTTAATACAAACTAAGAGACTTCAATCTATCTTTTCTCTCTACTTAATCTTATATTAGTAGTATATTACACACCCTTTGTTGGTTGGAGACTTGGAGTTTACAAGTATTTATAGAAGAATGAATTGGGAAAGAACAAATGTTCAAGCAAGTGAAGTAGACCACTTGAAGACATGCACCGTTCTTAGTCTGATATCCGTAATCAATTGTATTTATCAAATGTTCAAGTAAAAATTGTGATCATATTGAATTAATTAATGTTGCCAAATTTTTCTACAGCTTTTTATCAAATACTTGTCTTTTAGTCAACTTTGGCAACTTTATTATTATTACATAGCTTTAGGCATGGCCACAGGGCGGGTTACCCGGAACCGAACCGGTCCCGAACCGCTTGGAATCGGAACCGTTTGCGACAGGTTCCGAACCGCCCCGAACCGCGAAACCGCCGGAAAAAGTCGCCGGAACCGTGAAACCGCCGGAAAAAACCCGCGGGTTGGAACCGGAACCGGTTCTGGAACCGGAACCGGGACCAGTCCGGTTGAACCGGCTCAACGGTTCCATGGAACCGGAACCGGGACCGGTCCGGTTGAACCGGCCCACCGGTTCCATGGAACCGTTGAGCCAAACTAGCCGTTACTAGCCGTTAGAGAGCCGTTGGGATATTTCCTATAAATACTCATCAATTTCAATCATTTTCATTCACAACTCATCTCTTCTCCTACTCTCTCTACTTACTCTCTCTACTTAATTCTTTAATTACGCAATTATTCTCTTAATTACATAATTAGTCTTCTAATTATTTCTTAATTTAGTTAGTTACATAATTAATCATTTATTTATTTCTTAATTCTATATTTCTATTTTTACTTCTATACTATCAATCATGTCTTCATTTTTGAAAAAAGCCACAAAAAAAGTTACTAAAGTGGCAAAATCATTAGGAGGTTCCAGTTCCTCCAAAAGAAAGGCCACTTCTACTCCGTCGGTATCAACAACACCCTCCATTAGTAATTATAATTATGAACCTAATTATCCGGAAGGGTACGACCCGGAGTTACATCAATATGCAGAAGAAGTGGAAAAAGATATACAAATTGAAGAAGAAGAAGAACAAGAAGAAGAACAAGCTCGACAGTCATCAACAAGATCAGATGAAGAACAAGGAGAACAACAACAACAAAGACAAGCTCGTGGTAAACGAGTCAATTTCCAAACTATCGGTTAGTTTTATAATTTTATTCTTCAAATTAATTAAACTTTAAATTATTTATTTATTTAATTATAGTTTTATAATTTTAAATTATTTATTTAGATGAAGATGAACCAGTAAGACAACCTTTTCCGGCAATGCCACCTCCTAGTGGTAGAGCTGTTTCACATGTGTGGTCGTATTTCACAAAAGAACCAACCGAGAATCCAGATATTTTCCTATGCACTTGTCAAATTTGTGAAAGTCAAGGAGTAAAGCCCTTAGTTTCATACAATTTCGCCAGAGGTAAATACTTTTTAAGTTTTTTATACATACATAATAGATTCATACATTATATATTCATATTTTATAAACATTTATTTATTGTGTTTTGTGAATACGTGTTAGGTGGTGGAACGGGATCTTTTAACAAACATTTGGCAAAGAAGCATGGAATCACAAAAGAAACTCATGCAGCAAGCGGCAGCAGGACCACAAGTGGAAGCCGACAGACACAATGGGACATTCCCAACACAGGTATGCCTTTTAGATATAATCGTAATGACATGATTGATGAATTTTCTAGGTATGTAATTTGCGATGAATTGCCTTTTAACCACGGTGAAAGTAGGGCATATGAGCGTCTCACTAGACAACAATTGCAACCACAATTTAGAGCAATCCCTAGGAGCACTCTTAAAAGACGAACAATTAAATTATACGAATCAATGCGCTATGACCTAGTTGAAATGTTTAAATCGTTTAATGGTAGGGTTAGCATAACAACTGACATATGGTCTGCTCCCCCACATTTAGAATCTTATATGTGTGTAACAGCACACTAGATAGATCGAAATTGGATTATTCAAAAAAGAATAATTGCTTTTGAGACTATGCCAGAAAGACATACCGGCGAAAACATAAAATATAGATTAATAGAGATATGTAGGGAATGGAACTTATTAGATAAAATATTTTGTTGTTCAACAGATAATGCAACCGCAAACATAAAATGTATAGAACTTTTATTTAACGAACCCGCCTTTAGTTTAATCCTTGGGGGTAGCTTATTACACATACGTTGTTGTGCGCACATAGTTAACTTATCTTGTCAAGTAGGTATAAAACAATTAAGTGAATTATTAGAACCAATTAGGGATATAGTAAAATGGCTTAGGATCGGAAAGATTAAAAGAAGATATAAACAATTATGTGACCAATATTAACTTAAAAAAGTGTATTGGTCATTAGATACTCCTACACGTTGGGGGTCAACGAACGATTTATTAAGAAAGGCGATTGCTTATCGCCCAGTAATAACACAACTATATAGTGAGTGTACAGATAGTTTCATAGCTGATGAAACTTGGGAATTAGCAATAGGTGTACATAACATATTAGAAGCGTATGACCACGCGACTAAGATTTTTTCTTATGTTTATGAACCGAACGTTCACTTAGTAATAAGTGAATGTATTACTATTTTTTATCACCTGCTTAAACATACACAAGAAGATACTAACCCACAATTAAGGCCGATTCTTGCTGAAATGATGGAAAAATGGAAATCATATTTTACCGATTTTCCTTACATTTATGGAATCGCAACCATTTTGGACCCACGTTTTAAAACCGAGGTCCTAACCAAAGTAATAGGATTTTATTATCAAGCGTTAGATCGCCCGTCTTCCGATGTAGCTTATTATGTCGGAACATGTAAAAAATATTTAGCTGAACTGTATGATTTTTACGCTAGTGTATATAACCCGAAACGCGATATGTCTAGGCGTGCTAGCGTTTCGGCTCGTCCCACTTTCTATAATTCAGTAATTGCTAACATAATGACGCAAGATGATAGTTATGTAGGATCTTCTTCTTCCTCGACCACATATTTAGAACTTGATAGTTATCTAAAACACCACTTTGAAATAGACCCAAGTGTCTATAATATTTTGGAGTGGTGGAAAGAAAAATCTTTTAAATTTCCCATTTTATCGAGAATTGCAAAGGATATCCTTGCAATTCCCGCGTTCACTATTGCGTCGGAGTCTGCTTTTAGTGCAGGTAGAAGAGTTCTGGATGAAAAGCGATCTCGTCTTGCTCCACATAGTATTCAAATATGTGTTTGCAAGAAAGATTGGGACCAAGCGGAGATACGAACACAAGGACTAAGGAACGATGATGATCAAGACGACGATGATGATCCATGGATGATGATGGATACAACTTCATCATCGTCAGGAGGAGAGTCAGCGGAAGCATCTAATCAACCACATGATGATGACGAAGACGAATAGGATCAATCCGACAAGCGACAACGATGAATCAACACTCAACAACTATAAATAAAAGGTATGACAAAGAACTCCGTGGGCTTTGATTCCTTCGGGATACGTAGGCAGCTTAGTATTCATTTGGGTACTAGGTTCAAGTCCATTTTCTCCCTCTTTTTTTATTAATCATCTTTATCGACATTATCATTGATTCGTTTCTTATTAATTTATTTTTTTCCATTCTTTTTAGTAAATATTTCAATAACGATGACAACTTGACATGCAATGAATTTCGCTAATAATCAAGTAATCATCAAAGGTACGTCCGCGATATTATAGTATTTTTTTATTATACAAAAATTTAAAGAAAAAATTAAAATGGAACCCATGGTCCGACCCGCCCGTCCCGTGAGTTGGAACCACCGGAACCGCCTCATGAACCGCCAAGGAACCGTTTGGATCCGCCCGGAACCGGAATCGTTCGCGACAGGTTCCAAATGGAACCGGAACCGGGTGGAACCGGAACCGGATGGAACCGGAACGGAACCGGACCAACCCGGACCGTGGCCATGTCTACATAGCTTGCATCATCAATCCTTAACTAATGTAGATGCATTCAGCACTTGTAGCACCGCCATAGTCATTGTCCCTTCATTAATTATTTTGCATCCAAGAAATAATTCTGCTGTATTGATAATTTTCCAGCCGGTTTTAACTGCCGTTTTACCACTGATAAAATCTGAATTAGCTCTTTTACACGACATAAAAGTTATAGAACATTTCAAGTAGATGTCCGTAGCCTTAAAAAATACTTAATTTGGCATTCGTATGAGTGAGATATATCCATTTTAAAACTGAAACGTAAAGTAATTCGCGAATTACAATTTTTTCCATTCGGCTTTCAATTTTCTCAATTCATCCAACTTTATTTTTAATCAAAAATCCAACAAAATATTAATAAAATTATATAAGTGTAGATATTAACTCATAAATTAAATATATACTAAACATTATATATTATTTAATAAACGTAGTAAAATCATACGTAAAGAGAATAAATATAATATAACTTTTAACCCTTAATAAATTCCCCCACACTTATCCTTTGATCATCCTCGATCAAATTAAATATTTAATAATGTTAAACCATTATCGAATTTGCATTTAGCATTTAGCATTTAGCATATGCAACAAGCCATTTAAACTCCTAGGTTACCCCTAGTGGACGAGTTTTAATCTCGTGAGGCTTTACAGAAGATATACCCACAAAATCTCAAAATTTTTCTTCCAAGAAATCTTTTTATAAAAGTATGACAAATTTCAAAAGTAATTTTCTTAATTAGAAAGAAACATAATATATAGATATATTACCAAATTCACACATAATCATATATTCCTATTGAAACCCATAAATATTCAACAAACTAATAGAAAATGTTATTTATGTTAAAACTTGTAATATCCTCTTTTTAATTCTTGTCATGACATCACAATTTTCAAACCAAGTTTTCAAACCCATATAGAAACATGGTACTAAAAATCCATTGGTTGATCACTCTTCTATATTAAATAACACCATATTTTGTTTCGTTTTGAACTTCTTCGTTCATAATTTATTCATTGTCCTTTTAGGACCTACTTATGCCTCTCTTGAGCCATGATCTACCAATAGGATATATATATATATATAAGATTGATTTTTGACCTATTGGCACAAGGTTTTCCTTGTTTTTCACATCGGTTTCTCAAGGTATATACTTTTTTCTTTTCCTTTTTTTTCACTTCTGTTTTTTACACTTCACATTTCATCCTCTTCATCATTCAAGTAATGCACCATGGTTTTTATTGGAACAGATCCTTTCAACATAGATATCGTAGTAAACGAGTAAAAACTTCATAGTATGAGTGATACATAAATTACTTTAAATTAATTTTAATTAGTTTTTGTTTATTTTAAGGGTAAGTAGCATAACACTAAAAATTAGTAACTTGAAACCAAGGAATACTTATAACAAATATGATGTAAGTCAATTAAAATAATATAGAAAGATATAAATGTAACAATCCGACTTACCGTTGACTAGGTAAACAGGGTCATCACTGGGTTCGTTTCCCAAGAAACTGAAAATACACTTCCAAAACTCGAGCAAAGGGATCACAAGCTCTTCAACTTGACTAAATCAGCTAAATCTCAAAACCAACATCTAACTAATACACAAGATAATCATACAATTCTCTACAAGTCCGATTTAACCAGCACAGCCAAAACAAATTTAAATTTATCCAAAATCCTAATACAAATCTACAAATTCCTACGTGCTCAGCTCAATATACATCCTTGGAACGCTATTCAACACCGTTAACCCATCGTTCCCGACCGGTTCCGATCTGTACTCAAACTAAAAGATGGAAACAACAGAAGGTCAGATTAAACTGAATGAGAAGTAACAATCCAAACAACAAAACACAGTAATTCAAATCATAGGTTTATAAGCAACATCAGTTTCCTAGATCTATGTGACTAGTTGAGAGGCTCATCCATAGCTCTAAGGCTATGTCACTCTCGGGTGAAGCTAGTCAATATCTCAATGACAATTCGCTTCAAACAAGGAGCAGGGAACAATTTTCCTCAACTCCGTCAATGACCAGCTCGCAAGCCCGATCCATTGACCATATCATAATATCAGCATAAATGTAACACCCCGTAATATATCGGGATTAAAAATAAATAAAATTTTATAAAATAAAGTATAATAAAATTAAATAAATAAGTAATATTGAATTATACTATTATACATAGTTAATTATAAGAAATAAAGTAAGTTAAAATTTTAACGGTAACGCGTTTTATCGCGTACGCTGTTGTCATGTAGCGTTTCTTTTCTGTTTTCAAAAAAAAATAAAAATAAAACGATAACTTAATTAATTAATTAATTAACAAAAAAAATTAAGGAGGGAATGGGAACGGGGCAGCCGGTTGAGTGTAGGTGAATGGGAGGAGTTTTGTAACTCCTCTCATAATTGGGTTTTATGGCACAATAAGTGATTATTAATTCCTATTAATCCTTTAAACCTCATTTGAAGTCTTCACATTCTTAATCCCCAAAAGTGATCACAAAAATCAGAAAAATTTCCTTCCCTTGCTCCTGGTTTCGGTTGTCACAAAGAAAAAAAAATTTGGTTTGTTCAATTCAATCTTTTGATCAAAGGGGTAAGTTTAATTGAAATTGCTAGTTATAGATTTTATATACAAGGCTTTCTAAGATGAATTATATTTTTATGTAAGATGATATCCTATGACTTTGAGGAGGATTGAGTATATTTTTTTTATGTAATTTTCTCTAATAATCCTTTAATAAACTTTAATTTTGTTAAAAGGATTAAGTTATGTTCTTGATTTATATTCTTTAACAAAGTTTAAATTTGTTATAAGAATTGAGTTTTGTTGATATTCAAATAAATTTCTTTTATGGTTTAAAATTCTCTAACTAAATTTCAATTTGTTAGTATAAATTAAGTTGGTATGGATTAAGTTATGTAGTCATCCAAGGGTTTAATAATCCTTTAGCAAAATTTGAATTGTTAGAAGGATTGTGTTATATTTATATATATATGTGTCTTGATTTTTTTTTTAAAAGGGTGATTAGGTTTTATAATTTTCTACAAAATTTAATTTGTTAAGAGAATTAAGTATTTAATTTAGTTATCATAATTTATGAAATTTCAAGTCTCTTGAAGGATTTTGTGGATGTGTTCTTGCTAGAATTATTTTGGTCATGAGTTTTAAAAGAAAAGAGGGTTGATAATGTATATATAAAATAATAATAATGAGGAATTTAAATATATATATATATATATATATATATATATATATATATATATATATATATATATATTATATATATATATATATATATATATATATATATATATATATATATATATATATATATATATATATATATATATATATATGTATTCGGGCAGCAGCTGATCTGCCTCGTTAAAGGTGCCGACCCGGAAACGTTAGTTATTTTCCGTTGTTTTGTGCACCGTGGCTAGACCTGGGAAAACAGTCGGTCGGTCGGGTTTTGGGTCGGATCAATTTCGGTCGGGTCATTTTCGGGTCGGGTCAGTTTCGAATCAGGTCAGTTTCAGGTCGGATCACTCTGGGTTTCGGGTAGGTTCGGATTGACCCAACGGGTTACCATAAAACATTAGAATATCCAATCGACTAATTCAACATAAAAAAAATCATTAAAATGTCTAAAAAAAATCATTAGAGAAATTACATGTACGATTTTCAAAAAATAGTTGGTATGTCAGGTTCATTTAAGTGCAAGAAAAATAGGGAAATTAATACTTATTTTGAAAGACTTGTAAGATACGCGCTTTATAAAAGTTATTTTGTTTATTATAATTGTAACGTTAGATAAAAAAGACGTTAAAATTATCTTCACAATTTTCATGTTGGAAAGATATACAACTAACTAAGTACTTATTTCGTCTTATAAGATACGCGTTTTATCATTTAGGGTAGCGACATTCGTTTTTTGAAAAGCTCATTCAAACGTGCGAAACGTTGGTATAAATTATATTGATTTGCTTACTGAAATGTAGAAGAATTAAAAACTCATTTGACTGATTTAACAAGATACATGTATTCAATTAAGATGATTATAACGTCCTGTTTTTAAAGAAAAATAATTACGATGGCTAAAAAGACGTTAAATACGTGTTTTTTGAGATCTATTGATGAGTTTTAGGGTTCAAGTGATATACTCAATATGTTGAGATACTTTGAAAACTAAAATTTTATTTGAAATGAATTCTAACATTGAAATTACTCTAAAAATTGATATTAAATCGGTCAAAACGGGTCGGTTTCCGGTCGGGTCATTTTCGGTCGGGTAATTATCGGGTCGGTCATGTTTCAGATTAAGTCGCTTTCGGGTCGGTTCGGGTTTTGTCGGGTCGGGTCCCGGGTTCATTTTCGGGTCGGATCAAATTTTCCCAGGTCTAACCGTGGCGTTAAAAACTCGTTAAACGATTAAAATAATTAAAATAGTAAATGGATGTTAGAAATTACGAAAATTGGTACCCAAGGTAATTGACGCGTTTCGAACGCAATGGCGAAGTCGGATTTTTCATTTGAATTTTCTAATCTGTCCGAAATGGCCCTTAAAGTTTCTGGTCAGAATGTGAAATTTGGAACCTTTGGGAATTGGATGTAAACAATTAAAAAGTATCTAGTCTTAGTGATATTTTGGCATATGGAGTGGATTAAATGTGTAAACACGTCCTAATATGTGATCGTTTTGTGTATGTATTATTTAGGACCTCGATTTATAAGAGGGCGAAATTTCAGTTGTGCTTGAGCATTGTTGTTTGCAGCGCTTAAAGGTACACGCTTAGACCATACTGTTTATGTGGTTGTGCAAGTAGTGTTGTTCATTTCCATTGAGGCTTTGTGATTCACATAAGGATTAGACATCTCAAATAATTTTAAAGAAATTAATTGGAAATTGAGAATTTATGTATTATGTTACCCAAAGGGGTTAACGCATTGGTTGGATTATTATAATTATTGTTCCCATGGCAGTTTTGGATCATTACGGTAACCATGGGGGTATGCATACTTTAGCCTTTGGCGACCCGAACAGGACGGGCAACGTCTTAGGTCGGTGGTTGCCTTGGGATTAGCTCTCCCAAGTGTATTCCACCAAATGGATTGGTTTTATACTTGAACGACCTGAACAGGACATGCAACGTTACAAGTTGGAATTATCAGAATTATGAATGTATTAGAGCCTATGCATGCTATGATGAACACATTGCTTGTTTTTCAACCTGGTTGATATTTGTATGAAGTCTCTAACGTGTATTGGTTTGTTTCTTTGTAACCTACTGTGGTTTGTCTTACGACGACTAGTAGGTTGATTGCAGGTGGGGTCTGGAGTGAGATCTCGACGTAGAACCCGTAATAAGCAAGACTATGTATTATCTTTTATATTAGATTATGAATAGACAGAATCTCTGTAATTAAATAACAAGAGATAGTGTAGTTTTCTTTTCGCTTCCGCTATTTCGATTAGTTTTGTTAAGAGGCCTTTAGGCTCTCGAGTTGTACATTAGAACTTCCGTTGACTTATTATCTTTCACGTTGGAACTGTTTCTGCTTTATCTGTATTTCTTTATCGACGGAACGTTGACGGTCCTACAGAAAAGTTTTCTCTGGAGTCCAAAGAATGAACCGGAATTTGTATTTTTATACGGATTTCCGGGTCGCTTAAACCGGACCGTTACAATAAACATTCAAAACAACAATTGTCTCAACAATTTCCAATTCAAAAGACCTTTGATAAAACTGTTTTACACCAAAAAGTAGTCTGGCCAGACCCTTTAAGGGACTGTTACTACTCACCGACGATGTCGCTTCAAGGTAATGAATCCAGCTATCAACCAGAAGGATTCTTCGATGATATCGTCTCCTGGAGCATAACAAGATCACAACATCACTAGAGAGCGTTCGATACTACTATACTAACATGTAACTTATTACATCTCCTCCTAAGACCGCAGCTTAACCAAGAGTTATGCTAGCATTCTAACCTTTAAAATCTCACAGTTGATTCAAGAATATCAATTACCCAATACTTTCTTATAAACAACCATGTTCCACCAATTTCGTAAATTCAATGTCCATCCATCTCATACTTTCATATCAAGATTCACAAGGATTTAAGGTTACACCAAGACCCTTAATCTATTAGAATGTATTTGATTAAACACAAAGGTCATTGTTCTTCCTACAATCAACAAGTCTCAAAAGGATCTAATACTTCATCCAAAAATATTTAATTATCCAATTAATTTCCGTATCTCTTGATCCCAAATTAGGAATCCCGTAATGGTTTTAGGACACCTCTTACTAAAACACGCATAACTCACTCATACGGAAACCAAATGAGACGATTTCAGTGGCTACGCGACCATTACTCAGAGCACTACTATTCTTATTCAGACACTAATACCCAGAAACAATTAGAACGATCCCAAAATAGCCGAAACAGAAGGTTCATTATGGATTTTCAAGACAGCCCTGCTAGTATTTCACTATTTTGAACATAACTCTCTCGTATAAACTCATTTTGGAGCGATTCAAGTGCCCTCGTGATTGCGACTCGAAGCTCTACAAATCTCATGCAGACACCAAAACCCCAAAACGACTCTAACTATTTCAAAAACAGCAACACAAATTCAGACAGGACAAAACGGAACCTCATTGTCGATCTTTATGACAGTCTACTAGTATTTTGGACATAACTTCCTCATACGAACTCATCTCGGGGTGATTCAAGTGCCCACACGACCGCGACTCAAAGTTCTACAAATCTCAAGCGATATAAGAACCCAAAAACAATCAGAACCATTCCCAAAATAGCCAAAACAGAAAGTTCAGTTTCGAAACTGAAATTTCAAAATCCACTATACCAAGTTTTATACTAGAAATCAAATAACCCAAATAACCAATACTAATTAACACTAGCAAGAACCCAATTACTAATTAAACTCATATACTCTAATTAAATTCAAGTTGATGCTTAAATTTGATTTAAAAACCCCAAATTGAATCCACAAATACCAAACTACTTTAAAACATTCAATTAATACTAAAATAGAATAGTTTGTGGATTACCTCAATCACCATTGAATGACCTTTCAACTTAAGGTAAGATTAAAAGTGGTTGTTGTGGTGGTGGTGGACCAAAGGAAGGAGTGGCGGCACTAGGGACAACCGACTATTGTGAGGGTACACGCGGCCTGCTCTGCTGCGTGGAAGAGACCGCGCAGCCCCTGTTACTCGTGGTTGTTCGTGGGGGAGGGTTGTGCGGCTGGTGATGCGCAGGAGTATGGGGAGAGTGAGAGAAGGAAAGAGTAGAGGATGAAGAGAAGGGAATGGGTGTGTCGGTTGGATTTCAATGTGAGGGAAGAGGTGTGTCGGTTTGTTGATGGTAAAAGGGGTTTATTTTTAGCTTTGTCCTATTAAATTCTATTAAAGCCGTCTCATCGTAAGACAGTCTTATATAAGACATGCTGTAAGGGTGTAATAGACGATTTTTGAAATAAGTAATTGGTAGTATGAATAAGGATTGCATTTAGGAATTTATTTTTCAATATTTTATTTAAATTTATTTTTATAAAGATAAGATAGTAATCAATTAATAAAATATAATCAAAATACACTTTTATTGAAGTATTCTTTATACGAATTTTATACAATAAATAAAATATACCTCTTTTTTTTGAAAATGTTAACAAATGAAATACTTGAGTCAATATCATCAAAATAATAATATTATTACTCGAATTAACTCACTTAATAACCCTAATCAGCTTAATAAGCTTAGAATTAAGCTTTATTGAATGTAGTCTATTTCATTCTCCCCAACTTAAAATAATTTCGTCCCCGAAATTATACATACTCTTCTGATCATCCTTAGTCATAATGTATAACTCAAATTTCGTGAGATGAGAATCAAATAAACTTTAGTTACTCCCCATCTTAGATTCAAGACATACTATACCTATAATCACATAAGATGAATTACATATTGGTAACACAACTAACCTCAATTGAATTACTTCAACCCTTTAAATTTGAAACTTCAACCTTGATTTACTTTACATGATCGTTCACATGTATTCTAAATCAACCACCTTACTTCAAAATCTTTTTTTTTTTACCTTTAATTACATATTAGGTCATTTCAACCTTTTTATATCCTTAGTTTGAGATATTAAATCATCAACTTACTTGTTGTTTCCCAATTACAATTAAATTTTTAATTAAAAACTTATAATTCCCAAGATACTTTGAGTTGAATACCTTAAGTCATTTATTGAATCTCATATTCATTAAAGATATCCACAATAATTTTTTTTTTCTATCAACTTTTATTAACTCAAGACTCGATCATTGTCAACTTACTTCGGATTATAACATTTATAACCATACTACTATACTCACAAGCCTACGAGAATCATCGTTCATCATCAAAGATGATTTCCCTCCATTAATTTCATCACCTTTAAATCCACCAATTCAATACTAAACATCAAACATTCCAACAATTCTTATTACAACAAGTCTATATGTTTAATAAATCATGAATCTACAAATGTAGTATAAAAGAAATAGATTTGAGATAAGATAATATAATATAAAAGAACAAAATTAAAAGGTGAATAATAATCAAATCTTTGTACCAGAAATGTGCGGTATTGGAGACCAAGAACAAAGCAATTGCTGATTTTCGAATCAAGAGAAGGCAAGAAGACCGCTATTTTGTGTTTGTTTTTTTTTAAAATCAAACTAAAAGAAAGGAAAAGAGAGAAGAAATTAAGTTTAGAATATATCTATATTATGTATATTTAAGGTCATTCTCATACCAGTAATTCTCTTAAATTCACTCATCTTAATTGGTAATTTCTCAAATATTACATTCTACCCAACTTGAAACGAACTTCGTCCTCGAAGTTAAACTAAGTCTCAAGTATATACTCAAATATCCGGCTAACATACATGTCGTAAAGCAATGTTACCCAATTACTCATACTCTATGCACTGAAAGAATCTATATCACCCGTACTAACTATGTGAACCAACAAAACTTGAAAGCCTAACATAGTTAAAACTTAGTATTATTCCGAAATCTTATCATTCTACCCAACTTAGAATGAAGTTCGTCCTCAAACTTAACTTTCTAAGACTAAGGAGATGCAATAGCTATAAGGCGATAAACATAGAAATACTTGAGCAAACAACGAGGGATAATCGTGTTTCATGGCATCTTCTGCCTCCCACGTGGCTTCTTCAGTAACTTGATTAGACCATAGCGCCTTCACAAGCGCTACACTACCCCGACGTATATCGTGCATTTCCTATCTATGATCGGATCTGGATGAGTGTCTCCTCGTTCTGCTAGGTGTCAACAAGAGTTAGTTGTTCGAGCTGAAGAACGTGTGACTCGTCTCTGATGTGTTGTCTCAGCTGAGATACGTGGAACATGTCATGCACTCGCTCAATAGACGCAGGTAACGCAAGTCGATAAGCTACTACTTACTATACACAAAATTGCTATGCCACCATAGTCAACCAATGTACACAACTGTTAATAAGAACATAATGCACCCAAAAGCTTATTTGTCCTTATCCAATGACAACTATCTTACTCCTCGGATTATAAATTTGTTACTTATCTCACCTCAATATATAACTACTTCCAAAATTCCTATTTCATATTTCTGACTCCAACACAAACATTTAGTATGACACTCCCAAGATAACGAATATACCTTTGATTTTAGACGAAAACTCTCCTACTTGTCTACCTCACAATATAGTATCTCAAAGCACTACAATTACCTCCTAAGTCCATTAATTCTCTAAGACATGCAATTTTTCCCTCCAGCAAAGGTCTCGCTTTCATGATGACTTAGTCCCAATTAAGTTTCTCTACATGATTTGCCGTAAACAAATAATAGTTGTTGAATTTCAAACTTCAATGCATCCAAACTTTCATAAAGGCACTTCTAATTTTAACTTAGTTAAAGTAAACATATTCCTCAATGATGAACAATAAAATGCCAAGTCTCGGGACTAGTTCTACTTTAATCCATTATACGACAATCCAACATACTTCATTCCTCGAACTATCTTAATCCAAGGTTTTGAACATAAATTTTTTTTTCTTTTGTAATGTATGATGTTTACTTTTTGTTAACCAAAATTTACAACTCTAGCTCCTCTTAAAGTAACTTACGTTGAGATCCATACATATACGGTTGCAATTAATATAATCAATTATACTTAACAAAACCTCAAGTTAACGAATGACATCTCATCCTTATGTCATATTTGCTCTTTCAACCAGCAAAAGAAACTTTGTTCATTCTAAATGATAATCACACGATTTTCCATTAACTCTAATAAATTTATAAGCTCCATTATCCAAACAAACTATAATATATGACATGGTCTAACAACATTAAAAAGTTCATCGTTTACACCAACATATGAGCACCGTATGCAACTCAATCACTAGGCTTTGAAAATTATCATATGCTGTTATCTTAGGCTTTTCTATCACAAAGGCTTCAAGTACTTTGTCTTCACTAACTCTCCCACAATGTCATAGAAATTTCAAAGTTCAACTCACTTGCACCCAAACATTATCAATACTACACAACTATATATCCGTGCTTTCGTGCACTAAACTATAATCATAATCATGGATCGACAAACAAAAGCTGATAGGAAAGGGCTAGCAACAAGGTGACACGATTCACAATTTTAGGGCATACTATTCTAGCTACTAAAACGATAATCGACAAGGAACTATGATAAGCAACAGGACATTGGCATCATCAGAGAACAAATTCTAACGCTACATCGTCAAACTGAATCTTCTTGCCGTCACGATCAATCGTTAAGAGCGTTTTTCCGTTTTACCCCGTAATCCTCGCACCTCACATCCTACACTTCTAAGAAAACAAGACTAACTCAAACACCTAGGTTAATTTCATAATCGTATTCACTTCTGTTCCTATCTCTTATCTTAAACATCTAAATCCTCAAGTCACGTTTTTCCTTACTCCCAAGATTATATGCCCGCTAGATAAACTAACCCTAAGGATTAGCCACGGTCGCGGTTTGGCTCTGATACCAACTGTAACAACCCGACTTACCGTTGACTAGGTAAACAGGGTCATCACTGGGTTCGTTTCCCAAGAAACTGAAAACACACTTCCAAAACTCGAGCCAAGGGATCACAAGCTCTTCAACTTGACTAACTCAGCTAAATCCCAAAACCAACATCTAACTAATACACAAGATAATTATACAATTCTCTACAAGTCCGATTTAACCAGCACAGCCAAAACAAATTTACATTTATCCAAAATCCTAATACAAATCTACAAATTCCTACGTGCTCAGCTCAATATACATCCTTGGAACGCTATTCAACACCGTTAACCCATCGTTCCCGACCGGTTCCGATCTATACTCAAACTAAAAGATGTAAACAACAGAAGGTCAGATTAAACTGAATGAGAAGTAACAATCCAAACAACAAAACACAGTAATTCAAATCATAGGTTTAAAAGCAACATCAGTTTCCTAGATCTATGTGCGCACAGGGAGTCTAGTTGAGAGGCTCATCCATAGCTCTAAGGCTATGTCACTCTCGGGTGAAGCTAGTCAATATCTCAATGACAATTTGCTTCAAACAGGGAGCAGGGAACAATGTTCCTCAACTCCGTCAATGACCAGCTCGCAAGCCCGATCCATTGACCATATCATAATATCAGCATAAACATTCACAACAACAATTGTCTCAACAATTTCCAATTCAAAAGAACTTTGATAAAACTGTTTTACACCAAAAAGTAGTCTGGCCAGACCCTTTAAGGGACTGTTACTACTCACTGACGATGTCACTTTAAGGTAACGAATCCAGCTATCAACCAGAAGGATTCTTCGATGATATCGTCTCCTGGAGCATAACAAGATCACAACATCACTAGAGAGCGTTCGATACTACTATACTAACATGTAACTTATTACATCTCCTCCTAAGACCGCAGCTTAACCAAGAGTTATGCTAGCATTCTAACCTTTAAAATATCACAGTCGATTCAAGAATATCAATTACCCAATACTTTCTTATAAACAACCATGTTCCACCAATTTCGTAAATTCAATGTCCATCCATCTCATACTTACATATCAAGATTCACAAGGATTTAAGGTTACACCAAGACCCTTAATCTATTAGAATGTATTTGATTAAACACAAAGGTCATTGTTCTTCCTACAATCAACAAGTCTCAACAGAATCTAATACTTCATCCAAAAATATTTAATTATCCAATTAATTTCCGTATCTCTTGATCCCAAATTAGGAATCCCGTAATGGTTTTAGAACACCTCTTACTAAAACAGGCATAACTCACTCATACGGAAACCAAATGAGACGATTTAAGTGGCTACGCGACCATTACTCAGAGCACTACTATTCTTATTCAGACACTAATACCCAGAAACAATTATAACGATCCCAAAATAGCCGAAACAGAAGATTCATTATGGATTTTCAAGACAGCCCTGCTAGTATTTCACTATTTTGAACATAACTCTCTCGTATAAGCTCATTTTGGAGCGATTCAAGTGCCCTCGTGATTGCGACTCGAAGCTCTACAAATCTCATGCAGACACCAAAACCCCAAAACGACTCTAACTATTTCAAAAACAGCAACACAAATTCGGACAGGACAAAACGGAACCTCATTGTCGATCTTTATGACAGTCTACTAGTATTTTGGACATAACTTCCTCATACGAACTCATCTCGGGGTGATTCAAGTGCCCACACGACCGCGACTCAAAGTTCTACAAATCTCAAGTGATATAAGAACCCAAAAACAATCAGAACCATTCCCAAAATAGCCAAAACAGAAAGTTTAGTTTCGAAACTGAAATTTCAAAATCCACAATACCAAGTTTTATACTAGAAATCAAATAACCCAAATAACCAATACTAATTAACACTAGCAAGAACCCAATTACTAATTAAACTCATATACTCTAATTAAATTCAAGTTGATGCTTAAATTTGATTTAAAAACCCCAAATTGAATCCACAAATACCAAACTACTTTAAAACATTCAATTAATACTAAAATAGAATAGTTTGTGGATTACCTCAATCACCATTGAAGGACCTTTCAACTTAAGGTAAGATTGTAAGTGGTTGTTGTGGTGGTGGTGGACCAAGGGAAGGAGTGGTGGCACTAGGGACAACCGACTGTTGTGAGGGTACACGTGGCCTGCTCTGCTGCGTGGAAGAGACCGCGCAGCCCCTGTTGCTCGTGGTTGTTCGTGGGGGAGGGTTGTGCGGCTGGTGGTGCGGCTGGTGGTGCGCATGAGTATGGGGAGAGAGAGAAGGAAAGAGTAGAGGATGAAGAGAAGGGAATGGGTGTGTCGGTTGGATTTCAATGTGAGGGAAGAGGTGTGTCGGTTTATTGATGGTAAAAGGGGTTTATTTTTAGCTTTGACCCATTAAATTCTATTAAAGCCGTCTCATCGTAAGAAAGTCTTATATAAGACATGCTGTAAGGGTGTAATAGACGATTTTTGAAATAAGTAATTGGTAATATGAATAAGGATTGCATTTAGGAATTTATTTTTCAATATTTTATTTAAATTTATTTTTATAAAGATAAGATAGTAATCAATTAATAAAATATAATCAAAATACACTTTTATTGAAGTATTCTTTATACGAATTTTATACATTAAATAAAATATACCTCTTTTTTTTGAAAATGTTAACAAATGAAATACTTGAGTCAATATCATCAAAATAATAATATTATTACTCGAATTAACTCACTTAATAACCTCAATCAGCTTAATAAACTTATAATTAAGCTTTATTAAATATAGTCTATTTCAATAAATATTCTTAGAATTAATTTATTTACAAGTCAAAAAGTCATACTATTATATTAAAAAAAATTTATAGGAGGAGTTTGATACCTTCCCCCCACACGTAAATCTTACATTTTCCTCAATGTAACACCTTTATTTATTTGTTTATTTTTATGTAGAAAGAAAATTGAAAGATTAATCTAAATATACCTAATACTGAATATAAAAATAGAATTTAAAAACGATAAAATACTTCCCTTGGGTTGCCTCACAAGAAGCGCCTCTATTTTACTGTCTATGGCTAGACTTCGTAAACTGGCATCTTTAAAATCTGAATATGAATCCAACGACAATCAAATCCTTCATAAAATAGCTTGAGTCGGTGACCATTTACTTTGAAATCTTTCCATCCTGTAAATCTTTAATTTCTATTGCACCATGATTATAAATATTAGTAACTTCATAAGGTCCTATCCATCTGGACCTTAATTTTCCTGGAAATAATCTTAATCTAGATTGGTAAAGAAGAACTTTGTCACCAACATGAAAATCTTTTTTTAACTAACATTTTATCATGATATAATTTAGACTTTTCTTTGTCAATCATTGCGTTTTCATAGGCTTTGTTTCTTATATTTTTTTATTCTTGAATTTGTAGTTTTCGATGTGTACCTGCACTATGTAAGTCTAAATTACACTTCTTAATCGCCCCAAAATGCTTTATGTTCTAATTCTACTGGGAGATGACAAGATTTACCAAAAACAAGTCTATATGGTGACATACCAAATGGTGTTTTATATGCTGTTCTGTAAGCCCATAGTGCATCTCCAAGTCTATAACTCCAATCTTTCCTATTAAGATTCACTACTTTCTCCAAAATACATTTTATTTCCCTATTAGAAATTTCTGCTTGTCTACTTGTTTGGGAATGGTAGGCTGTTGAAATCCTATGAGTTACATGATATTTCTTAAGCACGGATTCCATTACATTATTACAAAAATGGGTTCCTCTATCACATATAATAGCCTTAGGTACTCCAAATCTATTAAATATTTGTGATCTTATAAACTCCACCACAACTTTAGCATCATCTATACGAGTAGCTTTTGCTTCTACCCATTAAGAGACATAGTCAATAGCTAAAAGAATGTAAATGTTACCATTAGACTGAGAAAATGGACCCATAAAATCTATACCCCAAACATCAAATATTTCAACCACTATAATAGAGTGTAAGGGAATTTAATCTCTTTTAGATATATTTCTAGTCATTTGACATCTTTTACATGTTTTCATAAAAAGATGTGCATCCTTATTCAAAGTAGGCCAATAAAATCCACTTTCTAATACCTTATGTGTCATTCTTTGGCCACTAAAATGTCCACCACATTCAAGTGAATGACAAAAACTCAAAATTGACTTAATCTCATTATCAGGCACACAACGTCTCAACACTTGGTCTGAATAGATCTTTAATAGGTAAGGGTCATCCCAAATATAAAACTTAGACTCATGCCTTAATTTATATTTTCGAGCACGTGATAAATTCTCTAGTAATCTTTTTGTTACAATATAATTAACAATATCTGCATACCATGGAAGTTTCTCCATGCAAAACATACAGATGCTCATCTGGAAAAACATCACTTAAAGGAGAAGATAAATTATTATCTAGAATTAATCTGCTTAAATGATCAGCAATTAAATTCTCCTTTCCTAATTTATCTCTAATTTCTAGATTAAATTCTTGTAATAATAGAACCCACCTAATATGCCTAGGTTTAGATTCTTTCTTTTTAAATAAATCTCTAAGTGCAGCATGATCCGAATAAATTATTACTTTAACACCTAAAAGATAAGAACGTAAATTTTCAAGTCCAAATACAATAGAATAAAGTTCTTTTTCAGTTGTTATATAGTTACATGGTACGTCATCTAAAGTACGAGAAGCATAATAAATCAAATGAGAATCTCGTCCTACTTTCTGTCCTAAAATAACTCCTATTACTTTGTCACTTGCATCACACATTAATTCAAAAGGTTATTCCCAATTAGGAGGTTGTAAGATTGGTGAGGTACTAATTTTTCTTGAAGGCAATCAAAGGCTTCCTTACACTTATCATCAAATACAAATGGAACATCTTTCCTTAAGAGCCTACATATGGTTGGGCAATTTTAGAAAAATTCATAATAAATCTTTTGTAAAAACAAGCATGCCCTAAAAAAGATCTAATATCTTTAACACAAGATAGATAAGGTAAAGATTGTATAACCTCAATTTTTGCTTTATCAACTTCTATTCCTTTAGAAGAAACTACATGTCCTAAGACTATACCTTGTTCCACCATAAAGTGATATTTTTCATAATTTAACATAAGATTAGTCTTAATACATCTTTTAAGAACTAAGTCTAAATTTTCTAAACATTGATCAAATGAATCGCTATAAACAGTAAAATCATCCATAAAAACTTCAATAATATAAGCCACATAGTCAGAAAATATATATATACATATATATATATATATATATATATATATATATATATATATATATATATACACACACACACACACATATATGTATATATATATACACACACACGCACACACACTCATATATATATATATATATATATATATATATATATATATATATATATATATATATATATATATATAATATATATATATATATGTATATATATATATATATGTATATATATATATATATATATATATATATATATATAATATATATATATATATATATATATATATATATATATATATATATATATATATATATATATATATATATGTCACGCCTCAACATAATCTTGCGAAACAAGGAAGCTTCATCCTACAATCTTGAGTTTTTGTCATTCACTTGGGGGCAATTGCGTTGACTTTTTTTGACTTTTTTTTTGACTTTGTTGACTTTTTGCATGTGTAATGGTTCGCTATTACTAACAGCGGACGATTGTTTTTCCCATATACCTTAATCAAATTTTTTCTTTGTACATAGCCCGCTGTTAGTTACAGCGGGAGATAACTTAAACAAAGTTAAAAAGTCAGCTTAGAAATCGCTCGCTATCAGTGACAGCGAACAACCTCCTAACCTAGGTTTGGAGATTAATCTTGGGAATTAAGTTTCCGCCATACTTATTTTGAGATTCTTTAATACATTTTTGCTTATTTTGTTCAAATTTTCTCATTTTTCCATCCCAATGGAAAATATAGGCTAGGGTTTTGTTTTCCTTATTCGTTGTAAATAGGGTTTGAAGGAAAGAAAGAGGTATGATAACCTGATTTTGACGGTACACATGCATTGAAATGGACAGTTGTGATGTCGGTTGTTGTTGACCTTAACGCTTCACTAAAACTGTTGATACCACTGTTATTACTATCTGAATAACATATTTCTTCTAATCAAAGAACCAGTCCTTGTTGTCCCCTCATTAAAACTGCTATGATACAACTATTATTGCTATCAAAATATAGTTCTTTTCCACCTATTGAACCACCGGTACACGCTTTTCCTTCTGCTCCCCTTTGTTCGATTCTTTCATAGCATTATCCATGAGATTACAATTGAATCTCGCTGAGCCCATCTTGTGTGTTCTGGATGTTCAGTGTTTGGTTGGAAGGCAATGATGTGGTTGAGCCTGCCTTACCCACTGATTGCTAGATATATCAAATTAGACCACTTACAACCTATTTGGTAATCGATACTAAATGGTGGGAATGGTCATCGAAAAATTCAACTAGGGCTCTGATACCAAGAAAGAATTGAAAGACTTTTTTTGATGAATTTATTATCGGCTTGTACATAAGAAGACCTGCATAAGAGGAGAGTTGGTTGCACACAAATTTGATTAGGCTTCATCCTAAATCCAATCGGTATTAGGAGGACTAGCCTATCAAGAATATATGATAGTCAATATCTCTTTAATTTTACGATATGACATCACAAGTGTGTTATTTTCCAACATAAGTTTCATAGAATATAAAAAGTACTTCCTCCGATTTTTATTACTTGCACCCAAAGCCAATTTAGCACTATTCATCACTCTATGGTGTTTTACATATTGTGGTTATTATACGAGAAAAAAACAAAGTCATGTGAGATCTTTTTTTATTCGTCTCGTCGCATATTTTCATAATATCAAATTTTTATAACTTCTAGTTGTGTATAACTCCAGATAAAAACAATTCGACGAACGCATTGGACTGCGTAAAAGTTGTCTTTGTGCAAGTAATAAAAATCGGAGGACATATTTAATTTTTTTTAAAAATATCTCTTTTCTATTTGCCTATAATTCAAAGAGACCCAATAATAATTTCAATTTGCAAAGCACTCTCTTATTATTTAGTACTCCCTTCGTCTCATTGAATTTGCAGTATTTTTCACCTTGGTCGATCCCAGTTAATTTAAATCATTTCTATTTTTGGACAATAGTCTATCACTTTCTTTTAATCCCATATATACATTTTAAACCCCTTTTACTTCATCCACACAACTAATTACCTCTTTCTTAAAAATTATCCATTTTTTTTGCAAATCTAATGAAAAGATAGCAATATTTACCGCTTACCATTACCCATTTCCCATTATTACAGATGTAGACTCCCATTTTCTCTAACAAAATACAAATGTTGACCACTTTCCGGAGACGCATCAATGTACGATAACACTATTTGATATTGTAATTCGTGTGTTTGAGAAATCGGCATGGCAGTCTTAAATCTTTTATTATGTCCAAAACATTTGTATTTTAATTAATTTAAAAAAATTCTTATCATATGTTCTCTAATTTTCTTTCACTTACGATGTTTCCGATATAAATAAGTCTGAAGCTGTAAATCAACAAACAACGCTGCAAAGATGCTACCAACTCAATCCCACTTAATTGTATCGCTTCTGCTACTTTGCTGCTGCTTCTATCTCTCCATTATTGTTTCAGTTGCCGAAGATGTAGACCCAACAATCAAAACTATGCACCAATTTTCTGGATACCCATCGCCATCTTCCGAACTCAATCATGATTTATTTTTCTCACTCTCTGTTGATATTCATTCCCTCCAAAAACAGGTCTTTACTCTTTAATTCACTCTTTTTTTGGATTTTATTTCTTTATGATTTTATATTATTGATTGCTGAAACCTGATTTTGTACGCATTTTTGAGGGTTTTAAAGTGGACTTTAGATTATCTCTTTCATGCCATGATTGAAATCAGTAGTATGCTTCAATTATATTATAGAAGTATGAAGTAAAGATTGTACTACTCATTATATTGAATGTTATTTGTTCAAATTAAAGGGTTGTTTGATGGGATATCAAATAATGATCTGTTGCAGATTTTTCAGCATAAAGTTAAACTATAAATGAAGAAAATAATAGTGCGGAAAATAAAGCGTTTGACAAGTGAATACTGATTTTGAATTAATTGTTATGTAAAACCTAGTGTCCTATTTATACATGAACTATGAACTATTCTAGGAAACAAACTAATAAGGGAATAATTTACACAATAAATTACAATCAAAATAATATTCTAGAAATACTTTTCTACGCTCCCCTCAAGTTAGGTCTTCAGGTCACCAATACCTAACATGCTCAATATTTGTTCAAAAGCTTCTGATGTCACTGCCTGTGTAAGAATATCAGCTAGTTGATCCTTGGATCTCACAAAAGGAAGACTTATAATTTTCTTCTCCAGTTTCTCTTTTATGAAGTGTCTATCAATCTCTACATGTTTGGTTTGATCATGTTGAACCGGGTTTTCAGAGATACTAATTGCTTCTTTATTATCACAAAACAATTTGCAAGCCTTCTTCTGCGGGAAGTGTAGTTCACTTAGGAGCTTCTTTAGCCATATAACTTCAGTTATCCCTTTCGCAATACCACGAAATTCTGCTTCAGCATTTGACAAGGCAACAACCTTTTTTTTCTTACTTCTCCATGTAACAAGGTTTCCCCCAATAAAAGTAAAGTACCCAGAAGTAGATCTCCTATCATCTCGATCACCTGCCTAGTCTGTATCAGTATAGGCCAGAACATCTAAGTGATTATTTTTCCTGAATAGAATGCCACTGCAACTTGTATCCTTCAGGTACCTTAGGATCCTTATGACTGCTGTCATGTGATGTATCTGTTGTTGATGCATAAACCTGCTCACTACTCCAACTGCATATGCAATGTTTGGCCGTGTGTGAGAAAGATAGATAAGTTTCCCTACCATTATCTAATACTGCCCTCTGTCTGCCAATTTCTCTCCTTTGATCATCCGTAGGCCATGATTGGCTATAATTGGTGTCTCTGCAGGTTTACAATCGAGCATACCCGTCTCAGCTAGCAGGTCAAGAATATACTTCCGTTGACTAATAAAGATGCCTCCTCTTGATCTCAATACTTCAATGCCAAGAAAGTACTTCGGTTGCCTTAAGTCTTTCATCTCTAATTCTCGAGACAGTTGCTCTTTGAGGGCACCAATTTCTTCTTTATCATCCCCGGTAATGATCATATCATCCACATAGATTATTAGGCACGTGATATGATTCTTTTGTCTCTTAAGAAATAAAGTATGGTCAGAGTTGCTTTATTTATAACCAAACTTCGTCATAGTTGCAATGAATCTCCCAAACCATGCCCTTGGAGATTGTTTTAGGCCATTACACCCTTCTCCTAGAGTAAAGTCACTAGAAAAGCCTAGGGGAGCTTTCATATACACCTCTTCCTCTATCTTCCCATGTAAAAACGCATTCTTCACATCGAACTGCTATAGTGGCCAATCTTTGTTCGCATCTATTGAGAATAAGACCCGGATTGTGTTGATTTTAGCCACTAGTGAGAAAGTTTCAGAATAATCCATCCCATATGTCTGAGTGTACCCTTGTGCTACTAATCTGGCCATATGTCTGAGTGTACCCTTGTGCTACTAATCTGGCTTTGTACCTCTCAATTTTTTCATCAGCTAGCTACTTGATTGAGTACACCCATGTTTCATTCCTTTCATTCTTTCATTCCTTTTAAGAGCAGAAATTTCTTCTTCCATTGCCTTCTTCCACTTTGGGTCCTGGAGAGCTTCTTCAACATTTTTAGGCACATCATTGGAGTAAAGAGAAGTATTGAAAGCCATAGCTAAAGAGGAGAGAGTTCCATTGCTCTCTCCACTAATTGGATATCTAGATCTTTGTGCCTCAAATTTAGGATCATATCTCCTTGGTGGGATTCCTCTTGTGCTTCTAGGTGGTAACTCATACCTGTTTGGTATATCTACATCGACAACATCTACATCGACAACATCATCAGAGTTACTATCAATCACTTGAGGGGCATCAGAAATTAACTCTTGCGGCTCAGGATGCTCAATAGACATGACTGGAGTGGTGGGCTAAAGAGGAGATACTATGACTTCAGAAATAACATCGCTAGTCTTGCCTACCTGCTCTTTTGGGCCTGGATAAATCAAAACTGGGTATATTAGCCAGCTCAGGTCATCACTAACTGTCTCCTCCTGAGGATCAGGCTAGGTATAGTAGTAGGATTTTTCAAAGAAGTCACAATCCATGGTGGTATACATCCGGTTTTGTAGAGGGTCAAAACATCGATATCCCTTTTGATTTACCCCCTAGCCAAGAAAAACACACTTAATTGCCCGAGGTTCAAGTTTGGTTCTCTTTTGATTGGGAAGATGAACATAAACAACACACCCAAAGATACGAGGTGGTAAGGAATAAGAAGAGTGAAGAGAGACAAAAGATCCCAAGGATTCAAGGGGAGTTTTGTATTGTAAGGGTTTGGACGGAAGACGGTTGGTGAGATAAGTAGTTGTAGCAATTGCTTCAGGCCAAAAAGAAGCCGGAGCATGAGACTCTATCAGAATAGCTCGAGTAATTTCAAGTAAGGTGCGATGTTTGCATTCTGCAATCTCATTTTGTTGTGGTGTGTCAAGGCAAGAAGTTTGGTGGATCATCTCATGGTCCGAAAGAAATTGTTTTATGCTTGAGTTAATGTATTCACCCCCATTATCAGAACGTAGTATTTGTGGTTTAGCATGAAATTGAGTTTGAAGCATATTAAAAAATGTAACAAAAACCGAAAAAACTTCAGATTTGTATATCAAAAAATACACCCAACTCATACGAGTACGATCATCCACAAATAGAACATAATAAAAAAATTATGGGTAGCAGAAAAAGGAGCAGGTCCCCACACATCAGAATGTATCAAAGAAAATGGACTAGTAGAACGAGAAACAATATGCAAATAGGAGTGTTTATGGCTTTTTGCCAAGTCACAAGATTCACAATCTAAGGACATAACAGTGCTTTTAAGGGAAGGGAATAAATGCTTAAAGTAAGGTAGAAAGGGATGACCCAAGCGTCGGTGCCATGTCCAGAGTTGATGAACAGGGGACCCACGAGTAAGCTTAGCTTGACTTTGTTGAGTCGTCTCATCCACATAGTATAAATCTCCTCTTTCAGTACCACGTCCAATGATTTTTCCAGTATGAGCATCCTGCACAGTACAACCATCCGAAGTCAATAGAGGAGTGCAATTAAGTTCTTTAGTCAATTGACTAACTGATAACAATTTATGGGATAAACTAGGGATTAAGAGACAATTTTTTAAGTGAATCGAAGGAGAAATATCAACAGTCCCGGCTTTAGTAACACTAATGCACTCCCCATTAGCTGTTTGAATGTGGGTTCGACTGGTGGGTTTAAAAGAAATAATATCAGACGGATCATAAGTCATGGTGTCCGTTGCCCCACAATCAAATATCCAAGAGACGGGATAAGGTTTACATAATAAACCCAAATTGGGCTTGTTATTTTTTGGTTATGGGTAATTTGTGGGTGATGGGTATTTTGTGGGTTATATGTTTTTTATGGGTTATGGGTATTTTGGGGATTATGTGGGTCGTGGGTATGGTAATGGGTAAGGTCCATGGGTTGAGTTAGGTTACTTGAAATATTTGAGGAGGAGCTAGTAGCCGCATATAAGGGGAAATTGGGTAAATTGATTCCATTTTCCAATTTTTTCTCTCTCTCTCCCTTCATTCTTTAAAATCCTTGAGCCTCACTTCCATTAGTCTCTGACATAGCAACTGATACATGGAAATGGTGTCCATGTGAAGTAGCAGACGCTAGGCAGGCCATGCCGCCCGTTCGTAGTACCGGAGCCTTGGTGGTGGCCCGCCACTAGTGGCTGTTACGGTGGGTTTTATATTTTGTTGAGTTCGAACATGTGAAACCGAGCTTGAAAATCCTCTGAAAATGTACTAGAGCAGGCTGTTTTCGGGTAATAATTAAGAGTTTGATTTGACAATTTTTGAGTATCGGCTTTGGTATGATGATGAAACCACCATTTGTGGTGGGTCTCGCCGAAAAATACTTGTTAGAATTAAAAATTCTTTTGTTGGTGTTGAACCGTCTTGGTTGCAACAAAGGGTTGTGTGATGAATACCGATTTCCGATATCCATTTATAGGTAAGTAATTTTGGTAAATGATGAAAATCAAAAAAATCGTCGGAACCCAAATCTGAACCTTACGGCTCTGATACTATGAAGAAAATAATAATGCTGAAAAAAAGTGTTTGGCAAGTGAATATTGATTTTGTATTAATTGTTATGTAAAACCTAGTGTCCTATTTATACATGAACTATGAACTATTCTAGGAAACAAAATAATAAGGGAATAATTTACACAATCAATTAAAATCAAAATAATATTCTAGAAATACTTTTCTACAATAAATTAATTCAATGCCTAAATGAAGTTTAATGTAGCATTGTGTGTTATGGCTTACGCCCTCTGTCCCTTTAAAAACCGCCACGTTTTCTATTTTCGTTCGTCCCAAAATTTGAAACATTTCTATGTTAGATATTGTCTTTGATTTTTATCCACACATCTTTGCTCGTTTTCTTTCACTTTTAATCAATCCACAAAATATTTGATGAGTCCTTTTTTAACAATTGTATCGTTGTATATTGTTGCAATATGTTAGAGACGGAGGGTGTATCTTTTTGAGAATAAAGATAAGCATCAAGTGCATTCAGTGGAGGGCAATGTGGTTTTTAAGATTGAAGCTGAGATGTTTTCCCATCTGACCTTTGTTTTGCGACTCCAAAGAGTCTACCTTTCAATTTCATACTGCATTTGCATCTTACATGGTCACATTTTGGTACAGTGAAGTTATGGATTTTTCAAAAGTGCATAGAGATAAGCAATAAGTACACTTCATCTTGTTAACAAAACTTGCTTAATTATCCTCCTACTCCTATATAAGCTTTTTATGTAAATCTTCAATGATTTTTTAAATTAATATCTTGCTTATTGTGATCTCTTGCATTTACTTTCTATCAGATGGATGAGCTGGCGACATTCTCAGACTCCCCTTCCCCATCAGTTACTAGAGTTCTCTATACCGACAAGGATGTTGCTGCTCGAAGGTATGTGACTCGTCATTGAATTTGATGTGTGGAGGGTGTTATATGTTTTATAGATGTAAAACTTGAAGAGATTGCATTGCAACCTAATACAAAATCTAGAAATTGAAATTACAAATGAATTAAATAACCTGAAATAATACTAACCATAAACCAAAGATTCTTTAAGGCAATACTGTCTACGAAAACTTGATACCAAATGAGGCACAATCTAGTTTTCTTAAAAGATTATTCCGCCTATTTGGTGCTTAGGATTAAAAAATTTGGAATACACTTTCGAGATACAATAGTTTGCAATCAATTATAATCACTATATAATTGATCAGTGTGAACTAATAGAGATTATATTGAGCAAGCTTAGAATTTAAGGGAAAGAAGTAGCTAATTTCCTTCACTATTAAGAACTTGTAGAAAATAGAACGGGAGGAAGAGTAAAATAACAACAGAAATTAGCATGCCAAAACTTAAGAATTAGACCTCCCTATATAGGAGTAGGAGTAACCACCCCACTATGCCCATGATCTTTACTCCATGTCTCCCTCTTTGTCTATTAATGACAGATTAGGGAAGTTACTTAAGGCTGAAGTAAAAATAACCGCCAAAAACCCAAGGCAAAAACCCACGATCTGTGGTTTCCAAAGTCAAAAGCCGAATCGACTTTCCCTTAACCCAACCTAAAGCCGAATCGACAGATTATGGAATAAACGTAATTTCTAAAGGGAAAAGCGGACTTGGCTTTTTCATGGAATCCTCTAAAGCCGTGTCAGCTTTTAGTGGTGCCTCGAAGACTTTTCCAACATATAAAGCTGATTCGGCTTTTGCCCTTCAAACCAAAACCCGACTCGGCTTTTGGTTCTGTCTCCTTCCGATTATTTGCTTTGTTTTTGAGTTAACTTAGTACTTAGGAAATACCCTTTTGTCCTTACTTTGCCATGGGGTCTTTCACTAATTATACTTATACTTACATATAGTTAGCGTACTTAAACTTTTATACCTTTTATACTCTAAATATCCAACAGAGTGAAGCTATTATCTAGTCTTTGCTACTAACATACATTTCTATGAATGTGACAATAATATACCTAGGTTTCTTTGTAGTGATCTTAAAAAAATTGCATGAGCTTTCTTTAGTTTGTGTAGCAAATTCTATTCCTCTAATTGGCTAGCTTTAACTTGGGTGAAAAAAGACAAAGCTTCATACAAGTCAAGTAGATAATTCTGTCATATATTAGATATAGGGGTATCATGGGTGTTTTAGTATGAGTTAGTTATTTAGTTAGCTAGTGTGTATTCTATAATGGGGAAACTAGTATAAATAAGTATGTGGAATAGAGAAACATATGAGAAATATTGTATACATTATTTATTTTTTGGCCGAGTTCTTAACTCATTCTTGATAGAGTGCCAACCTCTCGAAAGCTTGCAATATCTTGTTCTATTAATTACATCCATAAACTCTACATTTCCATTGTATATTTTCATGGTATATCAATAGGCCGACTATTCCAGTTCATTACAAACTCATTTATATTTCAATGGGCAACTAGACTAATAATTCCTTTTGTTATCCTTGAAAGAATGGCACTTGAGATAATACTTTTGATTGTGGTTTCTTGAACAGATTGTGGAAGTATGTTTTCACCTTGTTTGTTGAAATTTATGAATGAAAAAAGTGTTACAAATAACATATACCTTGACCAATGTTTGTGTGGTATGTTAAGGAGCAGTGATTAAAATCTTACATTCTAGAAATTCTCGAAGTGTAAGTGTGAGGGTAAAAAAACTATTACTCTATGAAATTGTGGCTATCTAAACATGATTGCATATCTCCGTTGCCAGTATTAAGTTCAACACAACAATGCCAAAACTTTAACCCTGTAATTGGGATCAACCACATACACCAAAATAAATTAACGTGACAAATAGTCACTATCAAAAATTTTATATTATTCTATTGTATCTTCAATACTATTCTACAACTAACAAAATCAATGTTAGTGGTCATTTTTGGCCTATCTTTAATACTAATTTCCATTCTCCTCCGTTCATTTCTATCTATTGTTATATGCTCCTTCGAATCCCAGTTCTTCATGTCATTCCTGACTTTTATTTTCTCAAAGTTTCAATCTTCCACTTTTCTAGTTGACCTAAAATATGACCGTGTTAATTTCGTCTCGTGATTTTTTATGAAGACCATCTTTGATCAACACATTCTTGTTTGCAACACTTTTTTGATTGACCGGAGTTCTACCAAAGACAATGTAGTTGGTTTTGCTTACTGTTACATTAAGCAGTATTAGGTTTGTAGCCTTTTAGCATTTTGGCAGCTACAGCCCACATGTTTACACATTTACATCACCTCATAGAATGGTAAAAGTAGCTAATGTGCTTGAACTTTTATTCTCCCTGCAGGTACATTAAAAACTTAATGGGACTTGCTGGCCTTTCAGTCAGGGAGGACACCATTGGAAACATATTTGGTCGATGGTACGTTGTTGAATCTTTTTGTAGTTTTTTGTACTGTTCTCTCCATAATGCCTCACTGCTACGAATTTCTGTTCAAACTTGAGATATCCCTTTCAACGACTGGAAGTATTGCAAACCTCTAAATATTTTTTTGTCAAGCAATCTGTTATTTCTTCCATTTTTAGTATAATTTTTGATTCAGTGTAGCTTCTGCAATGATCAACAGCTTCTGAGAGACACCAATGTTTTGGTTTGGAAATTGGTATTGCTCAGATTTATAGCTTCAACCCCCCTTCTGTTTTACCTGTCTGTTCAGTTGTGAATTACTCTGTAGCCTGTGACTTGATGGCTTATTGTCTTCATTTCATGGTGAGAACCAGAACTTATTGGCATGTTGCTCAGAATATATAACAGAATGTATCTGATCTCTTTCTTTAATAGGGATGGTTTTGAACCAGAACTTGCTGCTGTTGGAACTGGATCACACATTGACGCTATACCGTATTCTGGCAAGTATGATGGAGTTATTGGTGTCCTAGGTGCGATAGAAGCTGTTAATGTGCTGAAAAAGTATGTTTAATTGACTCCAAAATATCAATGTTACTCGAAACGAAATTCGATTTGAAATGAAAAATGGAACGAAAGCAAGAAACATTAAATTTAGAGTTTTGAAAACGTAGGAAACGAAAGTGCAATTTTATTTTACATCAAAAAATGGTACGAGTATAAAAAGGTATCAAAAGAACTTAACCAAAATGAAAAGATAGAAAAAAACAAAAAGAAAGGCTTATGGTATTTTACATCGTTTTGGACTTGTAAAACAAAAAAAGCATTTGCGGGTAGTTTCAGAAATGAAGGTTTTGATAGGTGATTCACTGGGAAGTTTCTACCTTAGGTTACCTCATATATACTTGAGCACGTGTTGGTGTTTGTGGTGTTCCCTCATCTTGCATTTTTCCTGAGTTAAAATTAATGTTTTTTAACTTAATTTTTCAGGACACTCAATGCCTCTAATAGTTCTACACCTGCAGTGATAAACATTTTTATTACCTACAAACAATATCAAGTACAATAACCATAAGGTTTACTTATTGTCATAGAAAAATCGTCAAAAAACAATAGGATTACAAACTTTTTGCACATTTTTATTTAGTGAATAAAAAATTAGCAACATTAAATTTACATCAAAAAATACATGGAAAACCAAAAGGACTAATACAAATTTTTATCCCTTTGATATTTATGCGATTAGGAAATCATGCACTTCAACATCTTTAGTATTCACAGAAACAAACCGTATCTATCCTTCGCAAACACAAAAATTTGTATCAAGTTCCTGATTGATTCCTTCTCTTTCACCGCTTAGCAATAATTGATTGGTTAAGTTTTCATAATAGTTGTTTCTTTGAGCACAACATCCCCTTTTCCTTTCCTCAAAGCTTTTTTATTTCACGTTATGATAGTTGAGCAGCTAGAAACCTAAGGAAATACTGAGCCTCGACTTGCAGGGCTGGATTTAAACCAAAACGGTCTTTGGAGGTCATTATGTTCACATCAGAAGAGCCTACAAGATTTGGAATCAGCTGCTTGGGAAGGTATAGCTTCTTTCTAAAACTTAATCTGCATTGGCCTTGTGTTACTATCCGCAGACAAGTATTTTTTTTATTCTATGAGCCCTTTGGAGGTTCTGACCTTAGTATTGTTACAAATGTGTAGCCGCTTGATAGCAGGAAGTGAAATCCTTGAAAAAACTCTGAAGAATACATTTGATAGTGAGAATGTATCTTTTTTTGATGCTGCAAAATCTGCTGGTTATGCTAGAGATAATGATGATCTGTCCACAATCCGTCTGAAAAATGGAACTTACTCTGGATTTGTGGAGTTGCATATAGAGCAGGGGCCTATTTTGGAAGCTGAAGGTGAACCTTTATTTTGAAACGTTAATTCCCTCATAGAACTAGACATGAAATATGAGATTCCAAATTTTCAGGAATTCCTATTGGTGTTGTAACTGCCATTGCTGCACCTGCAAGTTTGAAAGTGGATTTTGAAGGAGAAGGAGGCCATGCAGGTGCTGTCTTGATGCCAAACAGGTGAAAAGACTAATCACTTTAGTACGCATGCTGTATATTTATCGAAAAATGTGGTCAACGTCGCAATCGCGCAAAAACATGAGACGCAAAAACATGATATATCCATGAACCAATGCACTGCATAGTCCAAACAGGTTAAAAGACTAATGATTTTAGTATCCAAAAATGTGGATACCATAACGTTAAATATCGGTCAAAAGCATGAGATATCCCTCGAGACAAATCAAAAGGTGAGTTTTTACACCTTTGCAACACGGTAAATATCAGTTAGGAGTTTTTCAAAAAAAAATAAAATAAAATTTGCGGTGCGACTGATGTGATGCGGCCTTGTTTTTGCTCTGTAATGAACGCTATCGTTTACTAGAACAGAGACAAATAACCATTAGACTTATATAAATTTTAGCCAGTCACATTTATGAAATTCATTAATTCAATTCTTCCTTTCTAGGATTTCAAACTATTCTTTCGTTATTTTCCTGCTTACTTATTTTTCTTCACATGAGATATGGTATATTTGCTGCACTTTTCCTATTATATGTCACTTACATTTAGTTTTGTTTTGTTTTAGCAGAAATGATGCAGGATTAGCTGCTGCTGAATTAGCATTGGCGGTTGAAAAGCATGTTTTAGACTCTGGGTCTATCGACACTGTTGGCACTGTTGGTACGACATTAAGCAACACTTTATTTCGTTGTTTCTAAGCAATAACATAAATTTATTTACCCTATTTAATTGATAATTACATCTTACCTTTGTACAAGGTATTCTCGACTTGCATCCCAGAGCTGTCAACAGCATCCCGAGCAAAGCGCACTTGGAAATAGGTACTAACATTATTGATTTATTGAAGATCTACAAATTCCAGTTCCCTAATGATTATCCATTTGACCATGTTCTGTTCGGATAGGCATTAGACAGAATCATATTGCCCATAGTAAACTGTTTATTTGGCTGTTGACAGACACACGTGACATTGACGAAACAAGAAGAAACATGGTTGTTGAGAAAATCCATGAATCCGCTGTTGATATAGCCAAGAAACGAAAGGTTAAGCTTTCGGGATTTGACATTGTAAATAAAGATCCACCAGCTCTTTCTGACAGAGAAATAATCAGGGCCATGGAAGCTTCATCCCTTGAGCTAAAGTTGAAATACAAACTGATGGTTAGCAGAGCATACCACGATTCCCTGTTTATGGCTAGGTGAGTTGTGCTTTTGCTGCGTAATTGTCATATTGAACTTTTAGCATGATTGAATGTGTATTAAATTGATGAATCATACATATTCTTTGTCAAATTTTGGGCTTTTTCTACATTTTACAATCATCTTTTATCGACTACGCAAGTGAACTGTGCACTCAACTCTGTTTCAGGGTATCTCCGATGGGGATGATTTTCATTCCATGTTATAAAGGTACAATCCTGCTCTACCATCTTCTAAAATCTCTCCTTTCGATAAAATATGCCAAATAAACATTCCCCTCAAAACATGCAATTATAGGATTAGATATGGAAATAACTGTTAAATTCATTGCATAGACTAATCTATAGCATTGTTATTGAATGCATCCTTGAGCCTGTTGTACATTTTCAAATGACCATTTTAACTGTTGTTAATTTGCAGGATATAGTCATAAACCTGAAGAGTATGCAGCTCCTGAAGATCTAACAAATGGTGTAAAAGTATTGGCACTAACCCTAGCGAAATTGTCCCTATCCTGAAGTTCAAGATTTAGAAGCACCTACTCTATGTTATGTTTGCAGTTTCACTAATATCCCAACCATTAGGCATCAGATGTTTTAGTGGTAATTTCCTGTAAATGTCATTTTCAATGGTATTGACATTGGACTAAACAAAAAGAACGACATTTGTTGTTTGTAAACAATGAATAAAAGTGCACTGCTGAGTAGTGTTTGCTCATCATTTCATGAACTATCAATAAGAAAAGTAGTAAATCTGAATATAATGCCTCTTACTGTTTAGAATTGAAACAGAGTACATGCATACATCTTCTACAAGTATTATATGCTGCCACTGACTACAGCTAAAATGGTACTCCTTATGACGAATTGAACAGAAAGATTCGAAATGAAATAATCCATCCTATTTTATCAGCTACTTCCTAGAGATCTGTCTTCTGTGGCAACATCAGAGATGTTACCCACAAGCCAACACACTGCTTGACCTTCATATACTAGCCTAACAGTAAGAGATATCTGACCTTCAGAGATGAGTAGTTGTGGACTGATAGAACACAAACTGACTACTCATCCTTCCTTTTTCTCAGCATTTTCTGATTCGATATTTAATTCACCCTTCTCCTTCGGTTCATCAGATACTGACTTAGTTTCAATTTTAAGTACAGACTCGGTTGTTGCATCAGCAGAAGGAGACTTGTCAGACTTCTCAAGAACAATTTCAATCTGCACATTAGAATGATGTTAATATGGTAGATTGTTGATTCTTTAAAAGAATTTTGACCTTACTATTCAAAACAAAGAAGAGGGTTATGTTACAAACCTTAGCCTTCTGCACGAAACGGCCCTTGTTCTCATCTTTGGAACCCACAGTTGATGTCAAAACTTCTGTAACACGGTTCATATAACTACAGTCAAACCTAAAACCAAATTGTGTGAGTTATGATTTAAAGTAGAGAAATGTGTGGCTTACTCTTCTCCACAGCGGTGCCATTAGCCTTCAGCATCTCAGAAATGGTAACAACAGTTGGAATAGCTGGAAATATGCACAGAACTTAAGAGTCAGCATGGAAGTAAATAAGAAAAACTAGAATACTTAGCAAGCCCGTTAGAAGTCTCAGGTTCAAGAAATAAACTAGAAACAGAAAGGTAATTCATGGATTTAAACTTTGTTTAGGAGCAATATAATAGATTCAGTTATGACTTTACTAATTCAATAGTTGATTTTTAATCAAGAACAGTAGCAACAGAGCATACCCATGCCTAGAGCAGAGAGCTCAACGTCATTATACTGCTTGATGTATCTCTGCAAAGCAAAGTCAAAATAGACAGATCAATTAGCAAAGAAATTTAATGAAAAAAACTGCATCAGGCGTTATCAATTCCAGATTGATCTCGAAGGCTCTGCCTTTGCTCTACCATATACTTCTACATAATATACCGAAAAACTGCCAAAAAAATGCTTAAGAGTTAAGATCATTGACTGATTAGTAAAAATACAGAATAACGAATATCATCCCATATTCAGGAAATAAAATTCTTCGTAATGAGAACATTGAATATTCAATTGCTCAAAAATGATGTACTCTTGTCTCATAAAGCAGAACTCATAAAACTGTAAATTCAACAATATGACGAAGATAGAAAAATGAAAGATCATATTACATAATTTTGTTCAACAGAAATCTGCAACATGTTCAAGAATTTGACCATACGCAAACACAAATTGCTAAACACATATCATTATCGTGAATAGCAACATACGCATTCAGACATAATGTTGAACATTGCCTATTCATCTTTTTTTTTTTTTTTTTTGAGTAACCAATAATTAATCTGTTAGAGCATAGAAGAGTAATAAAACCAAAGATCAAATTACAAGCAAGAATTATCTGATGGAACAAACAAGTCAAATGCACTATAGAGACAAAACTTTAAGAAGCGAAGCGCATCAAGGTTGAATTATCTTTAAAAAGTTCAACGTACAAAACCACAAAAACAGAGCTGAAATCTTCGAATGCACAGGAAACAAAAAACATTATATGAAACTCATAAACAAAGATAAAATCAAGAATCGCGCTAAAAGTCGATCAAACAATATCAGATTAAACTGAAAAAGAGGAGAACCAGAAAAATAAGCGAAAGAAATGGAGCATGAGCTTTCTTGAACCAAATTTTATCAAATTCAACAAAGAAAAACTCATTACAGGATGAAAATCTTCAAACGCGCTTCCGAAAATCAAAAATCGCGAGAAATCAACAAAATGGAGCAATATTGAATCAATAACAGTTTCGTTACAAATACTACACAAGTCGATCAAATATATATAAGAACTGAAAAACAGAGATGAAATCTTTCTTGATAATGTTTTAACAAAATGCACATGCAGAATCATAAAAAGAATCGAAATCTTCCTATACGCCAAAAGAATAGCCACTAGAACCGAAAGCAAAAAAGCAGGAATTAACAGCAAAAGAAAGGAAGAAATGTGCCTTAGCGAGATTGAGGTAAAAGAAGAGAGGTTTCTTGGTGTTAGAAACTTGAATACGATTCTTCTTGTTAACATCTTCATTGATGTTAACTGCAGCGAGTGATTCTGCAACCATGGTTGTTGCAGCTGCTGCCAATGCCTGTGGTTCTGCAGCCATTACTGCTTGCGCCATTTTTATTACTTTTCTTCCTTTCCTCTATCTATCTATCTACAAAACTCTCAAATCTCTTTCGTTTCTCTCTCTAAGTTTCTTTCTTTTATATATGTGTTGGTTGATGGCGAGAGAATTTTGGGATGAAAACGAAATGACTGATATTTGACGAATTTAGTAGTTTTATATTGGGCTAGTCTATTACAGAACGGACACGTGGCTGATTATAGTTCGATAATGACTGGGAAATTTAGTTACAAAAATGTCTTTGTTCCCGCCTCCCACCGGATGACATATTTAAACTGTTTTTTTTAATAGGAAATTTAGATGTTAACATTTAGTTTTCATGAATTATTAGTAGCAGTATTTTTGTAACATTTTTACACATGGTAGAGTCCAATTTATGCACTATCTAACCGCCGTAGTATTTTCCGTTAAATTCTTATTAATTTCCGTTTAATTTATCATTTTGTAACTTTTTTCCACATAGTAATATCCAGTTTTTGCTCTCAAATGTTTAATTCATCATTTTAACTTTTAATTCACCGATTAATTTATCAACGCCCTTAAATGTTGGTAACAATTAAGTAGATATGTATTAGTGCTTAGAATGCACCTTTTGAACTTATGAAATGCGCTTTTTGAGCTTATAAAATGCGCCTTTTGAATTATTTATTAGTGTTTGTAATGCAACTTTTGAACTTTATAATGCCAATAATTTGAATGAAAATAAAATTGTTACTACATTTAATGGCTTTGATAAATTAATCGGTGAATTAAACGTTAAAATGATAAATTAAACATTTGAGAGCAAAAACTAGATGCTACCATGTGGAAAAAAGTTACAAAATGATGAATTACACGGAAATTAACAAGAATTTAATGGAAAATACTACAGCAGTTAGATAGTGCATAAAGTGGATGCTATCATGCAAAAAAATCTTACAAAAATACTACCAATGACATTTCATGAAAACTAAATGCTACCATGTGAAATTCCCTTTTTTAAACGTTCTCTCACATTCTTGTTTATGGCCGTCTCAATAATAATATCAGTTTAAATTGTATAGGATTGGTTTTAGTAGTTGCTACAGTTTCTGTACCAATTACTGTTCATCAACTGATCTTATTTCGTATACATTTCTCCTTGTATAATGTAAAACATACTCAAGTGTAATCTTGTTTGATTCGTCTTAATGCATATTTTCATAATATTAACTTTTTAGAATTTTTTTTCATCATATGAAGTTAAAAATATTAAAGATTAAAATCATGCATTGAATAGCGCAGAAACAAAAAATGTAGCAACTATTAAAAATCAGATAAAGTATGTGATTGTTTTTAAGCTATAAGCTTTTGTAGATGTAAGTTTACAGTATGTTTCATTTTATCATCTATGTTTACATTCTTAAAACATATGTGATTATTATTAAAGTGTAAGTATCATTGTAACTATATAATTTTTCCTCTAATTGATTTTTTTTTTCTCATTTAATTAAAGCAGTATGAAAGAGGTCAATAGTAAGCACTTATTGTAAATTTTAAGCTTTATGTGATTGAATTTAAGCTATATATGATTTTTTTTAAACTTTAAGCTTTATGTATCTGACGGATTTTTTAGCTACATGTGAGCGCTTTTAAGCAGTATGTAGTTGTAGTGTGGTCTCATATGCAGTGTTTTAATATTGAGACGGCCGCATACGAGGTATGCTGAAAAGTTTTTTCAAAAAATTATAGTTTTTCTTTGGTAAACAACTTTGTTTTTATTCCTAAGATAGTAAAAGCACTTTTAAATATGAATGATAATTATAGTATTGTAACAAATTAATGTAACAAAATTACTTTTATTATGAATGATTGATTGTAATAGGCACAAATTTAAGAATCTTAATTTCCGTTTTAAATTAAGATAAATAACTTAATTTTATCATCACTCAAGTTTAAATTTACTAAATTAAATTAAAGCTCGTGATTATTATTTAAATATTAAAATTTAAGCAATGCTTATTTTATTAAAATTGTTTACAATCCCTCAATAATTTATAAAGCGTTTTGTTATAAACATTTATGAAGTTATTTAAATATTTACTAAAAATACAAATAAGTTAATAATTAGTAACAAATTTAAAGTCGGTTAAATAACCAATCAAATGCAATACTACTTCAAATAATTTGGTCAATTTTAAACTTTAACCATTTAGCTCCTTCATGATTTGATGCTATTTCTCTTAATGGTGTCTCCTCTTACTATAAAAAATGGCCAAGAATACAACATTATTCACAATCCCTTAATGAACAGTAATTCGTCCACTTCAGCACCACAGCTCACATATTCTTCTACGCAAACCTTGTCACTGTAAACATTTCTTGCCCTAATTCCTGTCGCCCCTTTCTTGTTTCACATCTCATCTTATCCCTGATATCCTCCTCACTGCCTTTTTCCTCCCTTTTTCATCTTCAACCCTTAACCTGTAATCATTGTTTCTTCTTCTGCAAAAAACTTCTATAGAGAAACAGGGCTTTTTATTCTTGATCGATTCAGAAGATGGGCGGTGGCAACGCTCAAAAATCCAAGACGACTCGCGAAAGAAACATGTAAATCGAATCTGTAATTGCTTTAGTCATTCAAAATTTTGTTCTTTTGTTGATGTTTGAATTAGAGTTTTTATACCTGCTAATTAAAGCAAGTTTCAAAATTTAGGTCATTGAAGCTTAATTATTAGGGATTCAAAACCTAATAAGTACTTTTTTTTTTGTTTTAAGTTTGTTAAATTCCAATATCAGGATACTGATTGGTTTATTGTAGGATTTGAAAGTCTAACTTTAGTTTGGAACTATGTTTACGGAATCAGTTTTGCATTACAGCAAAACGTTTTTGGAGGTGAGTTTAAAATTCATGTCAACAAACTTATGTAATTTGGATTAAAGTGAGTGTATGAAAATTTTGCAAAGTTTTTTGCTTTGGTGAATTGACAAAGTTCTTAAAGTGCATTTTCTGATAGATACAGATGTAAGCGCCATATTTTCCGGGGTAAATATCTTTATATTAATATTCATTATTGCTTAAAGTCTTTGGTGTTGAGTGCCCGTAGAGAGATGATGTTTGTGGAGATTTGTTAGTGCCTTTGATTGAGGTTTTTGAATTTATGATGTTCATAGATTTTGTTTCAGGAGAAATATTCATCCATTTGTAGTCGTAGATTTTTTTTGCATACCAAGAGCTTTTGTCAGCTACTTCAAATTTTGCTTTTGGTTTGTTCACTCATCCTCTTCATTTAGTTTTGTTACCTTACAATCATCATTTTTGTTGTCGAAGAAAGTGATAGTAGCTTGATTGATTTTCGGCCTTATTCGATATTTTCAGGTCATGGAATCCCAAAATTTCTATGGGAGAAAGGACGATCATATTGGGGTTGGCCACATTTGAGGGTGCTTTAAGCTCCTTGTTACATCTCATTTATGTATCATAAGAAACAAACGATGTCTTTTTGCTAAATATAAACTGAATTTTACCTTAGGATTTGGGTAAAAAATAAAAGGATATTCAAGCATTCATTGGTTCATTGGTAGGGCATAAGTTGGTTTTTGACCTAAAGCTAAGCTTCGGTTTCTTTTAGTCATCTATTGTATAATCAAACCAAGACCTTATCCTTGTTGGCCATGTATTCATTATGAAAGATGTATTATGGTCTTTTCATTTTGTGAAAATGAGTTCAATAAAAGTGCAAGTGTATGCCTGAGCCAATCCTTTTATTCTAATTCTGTCATTCTCTATGTTGTAGTATTAGTTTAGGGCATGCTTATGCCATTTACGTAGCTAACTAATATCCCTGTTACCACAAGTGGCTCTTTCTTCATGTACTAGAATTGAGCGTTTTTGATTAGTACATCTTGAAGTGCCTCAAGATACACTGCTAGAAATGGGAGCATGAACCTCTAAATGGTTTTTCCATTATAATTTTTGCTGATGCATATGTTAGCAACACCATTACTATCCAATTCTACCTATATTCAACAAACATATTCTTGAGCCGGGGGACTCCTTTTGCCGCGCTCTCCTTTATGGGTATGAGTTGCCGCTGTACTTCCCTCTTCAGACTCTGTCCATAGTTTTTCTATGAGCGGGATACACTGGGTAGGATGATGATGATGAACAGATTTCCAAAAGTTTGTAGCATGCTATCATGAAAGCCAATAATATATCCTGAGGGGCCGCGTGCTTCTATATGAAAAGTTGGGAGATGTTCTTTTTGGTATTAGTAAAAGTAGTCTCGCGTCTAGTTACAAGTAGAGGTAAAAGTTCGATTTGCGGTTTGGTTTTTCATAAAACCAAATCAAACCAAATTTATTTTGGTTTTGATTTTTCAATCCAAACCAAACCAAATCGGGCCGCAATCCAAATTGAACCAAACCAAATTAATTCTAGGTGACTTTTTCAGACCTATCCAAACCAATATTTTAACTAAAAACAAATCTAAACTGCAAATCGAATTGGATTACTTAAATTGTTAAGCAAAAATATTTAAAATCATAGTTGCGAAAATAGGAATGACAAAAGAAAATTTTAATTATTGAATTAAATTTTATTATTGTTTTAAGATTGCTTACGTCTGTTAGTATTGTCAATTAAAATCTTCTATTTGCACGTCAAGTTGCACAAGATTCACTCAAACCTCGGAGACAATAGGGACATCCTTCAACATAAGAATACTACTTCGAGCCTGTTGGTATTTGATATCCAATTTCTTGAGGAACTGAATGAGTCTCCTCTTTTGTTGACTCTGTAGAATCTTGGATGAAACATCACACAAACATCACTTGCAAGTGCAAACTAGCTAGAAGGGGATCAAGTGCATCATTCTCATCCCACAACCCTTTAATTTGTGTGTAAAAATCTTCTATAGTGATGTTATTGCTTTGATTAATCTTGCTGATTTGTTCTTCTACAGATTAGAGTTGAGCACTGGAAGATTGACCAAATATATGCTCTAACTCATCTCATATTTCCTTTGCAGTCTTGAAATATGGGACACTCCTTGCAACCTTCTGATCCATGGCATTAAGAAGCCATCCTATGACCACATCGTTTACTCTATCCCAAGATTTGCCAAGGGATGTGTTGTTCACAGGGCGTTTCACAGACCCATCCACAAACCCTAGCTTATTTTTCCTGATAAAACTATAGTCACAGCCCTTTTCCAACCCTTAAAACCCACACCTGTGAACAAGTTTGTAACAATCTTTAAACCTGTGTCTGTGGGATGTAAAATATATGGAATGGCTTGATTCAAAGTGGGATTAACATGCTTGTCTTTATTTGCCATCAAAAAGAAAAGAACAGATGAAAAGACAAAGAGAACAAAAGTTAGAATGGAAGAACAGAAGGGCGAAAACAGAAGAATCAGAAAAGAAAGAAAATGGTTCTTTGACAGGAACTAGGATCGAGGATTCAAAGCATTTACTCTGATACCATGTGATAATTGAGCCAAAGGAAAAACAAAGAAAATGATTTTATGAATCTCAATTAATTAATGTACACATAGGTTAGCTCTCTATATATAGAGCAACAAGAAATCAAGAAACAGAATACAAAAGGGAATTACAACTCATATAACAAACTCTGAGTTTGTTATAACTAACAACTAACTACTAACAGAAACCTATCTTATAAACTAAGGTAAAATAAGGAATCAGTGCTGTTGTCTTGAATGCAATAGAGAACATGTTGTAGCCTTTTGTGTAGCTTATCAAATACACCACCACACCTCCTTTAAGCAAGACACTGGTTCTTGAGCTTTGAGCTTGAAACACGACTTCTGCAATGAGCCTGTAGCTGCTCGAATACAATCAAACCAAACATACTTTGTCATAATCATATATGCTGACATGATAAATCTTTTCCAAAGGGTATCATCTTCTTTCGTGAATCTCCACCACCATTTAAAAAGTTGACTCAAATTCTTATACAATATATTACCAACACCAAGGCACCCTATTTTCTTTGGTAATTCTAAATTTGACCATTTCACTACAAGAGCAGTTCTCTTTTCGCCAGTATAGTCCCCCTAGATGAATCTTCTTTGCGTAGCTGTGATTTTCTTAGCTACTAATTTTGGCATCTTAAATAGACTCATGAAGTAGATTGGAAGACTTGATGTAACACCCTCATAATAAGGTCCAATTTTAAAAACACATTTTAAAAGAAAACATATGCCAAGTTCTTATCATGAGAGCGTTACCGCCACATCTATTGCTGATAAGGAATAAATGTAAAGCTAAGCAACTATAAAGTAAGTTAACAAAGGGATATTCTACATGGTAGGAATAAATTATGGCAAAAGACCAGTGGTAGCAATTCTTAAAAAAATTTCCACAAAATAACACTCTACTTTTGAACATTGAGCTATAATAACATTATGAAGGAAAAAAAGTTTGTTTTTCCACTATGTTGTGAAATTGTCATTTTACCTTTCCTCTTCCATTAATCTTCTTCCTCAACTACTCAAATCATCAAGATTGCATCACTTATCAGTAATTTGTTCAAGTTTCTTAAAACTCATTTAGGATGCTCATGGATTTATCATTGGGGCATTTAGGATGCTCATGGTAGGTTGCCCATTGTAGGACATTTTCAACTTGTGGTTCAACAACATTATTCTCTTCGATAAGTTTCTGGGGTTGGTTGTGAACTCAATTTTGCCTTCTCATAATACTCTAACCTTAGATCTTTAGTCTTAGGATCCTTTAACAATTCTCTAATAAGTTTGTTAAGATTCTGTTCCTCATATTTTGGAGCTCCATAAGTGAATTCAACAAGGGGAAGAACAGGGGAAGGTTCTTCTTCTAGAACAGGAGAAGGGTAAGTTGAGGAATGAACTATGATGAACTTGGTGGGCGATGGACGAGAGAAAATGGTTTGAAAAGCTTTGAAAATGGTGAATTTGGTTGAATTATGAAGTGGCTATATAAGATTTGAAGGTGAAATGCCTGAAGAAGTGCGAATTGCCATCATAGAAGAAGATGGATAATATTGGAATGAAGACAGTTATTATGCAGTTACAAATGTATTTTCAGTTAATATTAGACAGTTACTCCCATGATCTCCATTTTGGAGAACTGATGGTTTAGGATTAATGTTAGACAGTTATTTTTCCTTAGCTTCCTAAAATTAGAATGTTGCATATGTATATTTAAAGAGGAGTTGCTTTAATCAGAAATAAGAACAATATTCTTTCAATAAACAAAAACATCAGTATATTTAAATCTACATGGTATCAGAGCCCTAGGGTTCAGATTCGGGAAGGCATCATCATTTACCGGGTCTTACCTCGAAAATGGCTGATTCATCAGAAAACCAAACACAGCAAAGCTTAATGTCCATGGAACAAATGGAACAAATGTTTCAGATGTTCCAGAAAATCAACAACTCAACCAACCAAACCGAAAACCCAACATCATTCAAAATCTCAGAAAAACTAACATACCACAATTATACAAAATGGTGCAAATTAATGCACGTTGCAATTGGAGGCCGGGGGCGGCTCAGTCACATCACTGCCAGACCCCCACCACTATCAGACCCCAATTATAACCAATGGGCACAAAAAGATGCCATGGTTATCGCATGGATAATCGAGAACATAAATGGAGATATTGTCAATCAATTCCTGGACTACACAACAGCACACAGCCTATGGCAAGGGATCGAAGGTCTCTTAGGATGTGGTAGGGATGAACTACAAATCTTCGATTTGAGTTCAAAGGCATCGACCTTAAAGCAGAACAATGACACCATTGAAGTTTACTACGGGAAGCTCAACATGTTATGGACAGAAATAGATCGAAGAATGCCAAATCCGATGAATTGTCCACAGGATATAACAGAGTTCAACAAATACATCCAAAGACAGAGGCTATATCAATTTCTTACCGGGATTAATGATAGTCTTGACAAAGAAAGGAGAGAAATTCTCAACCGGGAACCCTTACCGACGGTGGAGATGGCATATGCTACGATCAGATGAGAGATATCACGCCGGAGTATTATGAACGACGCCTCATCATGGGGAACAAATCCCTCAGAGATTGGGTCGGGATTGGCCACGAGAAACAAAACACTCCAGAAAAGCCGAGAAGAAGATGACCGGAGAAAACTCCGGTGCACTTACTGTGGAGGATCCCGGCATACAAAGGAGGGATGCTTCAAACTTGTGGGGTACCCCGAGTGGTGGGACGATCTACAAAAAAGGAAAGCCGCCGCCAAGGCACCGGCAAGCCGGACCGGCGGCAAGGCTTTCCTCATCAACGATCAGTCCACATCATGCCAGAGATCAGAAGGAATAGGAGACCGGAGCAAAGAGGAAGAAGAAGGGACAGTCAATGTTGCACAGGGAGACGGAAATGGTGAGAAACAGAAACCAAGAGAGAGAGACAGCACAGCCGTCAAGGAAGGGAAAGGGAAAGGGATGAAACCCTTCTCATACCCTAACCCCCTCATTTATAATACCACCACCTCACAAAACCCTACCCCACAAATTTCCGGCCCAAATTCCCCCTCTTCCGGCCCAAATTCACCCTCCAAGCCCAATGCTTTTTCAAGCACTCATAACACTCCTTCCCAAAGCCTCCTAGGTTATACCACTAAATCTCGGTGGATATTTGACTGTGGGGCGACCGATTCGATGACCTTTGACCCTAGCGATTTTTCATTCACACATCCTACTAACCGAACACATATCCAGACGGCTAATGGGGAGTGTATACCAGTTGCCCAAGCTGGAGCGGTCCACATTTCTCCTTCCCTTCATCTTACAAATTGCTTATTAATTCCTAGTTTGTCTCATAAATTATTGTCCGTTAGTCAGTTAACCAAGGACTTGAACTGTACTGTGCTTTTAACTTCTGGAAATTGTATTGTGCAGGATGCTCAGACGGGGACGATCATTGGGCGTGGTACTGAACGAGGTGGACTGTACTATGTCGATGAGGTGATTCAAAATAGTGGTGCAATGCTTGCTCATGGATCTCCTGCTCACCAATTGCGGACCTGGCATCGTCGTTTAGGTCACCCTTCCTTAGGTTATCTAAAACAACTTTTTCCTTCACTTAATAGTTGTAATAGATCCTTGGATTGTGAAACTTGTGTGCTAGCTAAGAGTCATAAAAACTCTTATTACCCTAGTAATACTCGTTCCCCAAAACCCTTTGATGTAGTACATTCTGATGTATGGGGCCCCGCCCCACATACTGACTCTCATGGTTTTTCATATTTTGTGTTATTTATTGATGATTATTCTCGAATGTGCTGGGTTTATTTTTTGAAACACAAGTCTGAGGTTTTTGATGTCTTTGTGAAATACTATAACATGATTCTCACTCAGTTTCATGCTAAACCTAAAATCCTTCGCTCAGATAATGGTGGTGAAAATATCTCCCTTGCAATGAAACAGTTTTTTCTTGACCACGGTCTTATTCATCAAACATCCTGCCCCGACACTCCACAACAAAATGGGGTTGCTGAACGCAAAAACCGTACCCTTCTTGACATAGCCCGGGCTCTCATGTTTGACTCTCATGTACCTGTCTATTTTTGGCCTGAAGCTATTGCTACTGCTACCTATCTCACAAACCGCCTCCCCACCAAAATCCTCAAATTCCAGACCCCTCTTGCCACACTCAATACCTTTACTCCTGTTCCCTCCTCTCACTCCCTTCCCCCTCGCATCTTTGGGTGTGTTGTATATGTCCATCTCCCATCTCGTGTCCGCACAAATTTTGAACCCCGGGCAGTCAAATGTGTGTTTCTTGGGTATGGTACTACCCAAAAAGGCTATCGCTGTTATGACCCACTCCATAACAAACTTTATACCACCATGGATTGTGACTTTTTTGAACAAACTCCCTACTACACCCAGCCTCGATCTCAGGGGGAGAGTATAAGTGAGGATCTCAGCTGGTTGATTCACCCCTTGGCTGACAGTCGAGCTCCTAAAGAGCAAGTAGGCACTACCACCGATATTGCCACTGACATTGTTACTGTATCATCTCCTCAGCATACTACCCCAGTCCCTGAGCATCTGACCGAACAAGAGGTAATACCGAGTCCTACTGTTCCCTTTATTGATATGTCCACTGACTATACTGTGCCCAGTAGTGTTGCTGTCCCCAGGAAATACAATCTGCCCCCTCGAAGCACAAGAGGAATGCCTCCTAAGAGGTATGATCTTGAGTATGAATCACAGAGATCTCGATATCCTGTTGGTAGACCAGGTGATGAATATCTATCACAAACAGCTGTTGCTTTCAATGCATCCCTTTATTCCAGTACTATTCTGAAAACTGCTGAGGAAGCCCTTCAAGAACCAAAGTGGAAGCAAGCTATGAATGAAGAGATTATGGCTCTCCAGAAAAATGGAACGTGGGAGAAGTGTAGATTACCAGGTGATAAGAAGGCGGTTGACTGTAAATGGGTTTTCTCAGTCAAGTATCATGCTGATGGAACCATTGAAAGATATAAGGCAAGGCTTGTTGCAAAAGGGTTCACACAGACCTACGAGGTAGACTACTCGGAGACATTCTCACCTGTGGCTAAAATCGATACCATTCGAGTTCTTTTCTCCGTAGCAGCAAATAAAGAATGGCCTCTGTTTCAATTTGATGTAAAAAATGCCTTCTTACATGGAAAGATTCAAGAGGAGGTGTACATGAAGCCACCACCCGGGTACTCAGATAAGTATAGTCAAGGAGAGGGGTGTCGACTCAAAAGGGCACTATACGGCTTGAAACAGTCTCCTAGGGCATGGTTTGGAAGATTCACCACAGCAATGAAGAAATTTGACTATAAGCAGAGTAACTCAGACCATACTTTATTTCTCAGGAAGAATGGAAACCAAATTACATGCCTTGTGATTTATGTAGATGATATGGTTATTACTGGTAACGACTCCAAGGAAATTGATCGTCTCAGGAGTAAATTATTCCAAGAGTTTGAGATGAAGGATTTGGGACAACTAAAATACTTTCTTGGGATAGAAGTTCTAAGATCAAGAAAGGGGATATTCATCAATCAGAGAAAGTACGTCTTAGATCTCTTAGCAGAAACAGGTATGTTAGATTGCAAGCCAGCAAACACCCCTATGGTAGCTAATCATGGTCTACAAATCGCTGAAGGAGCAGAAGCGGCAGATCAAGATCGGTATAGACGGATGGTGGGAAAACTGATCTACTTATCCCACACGAGACCAGATATTGCCTACGCAGTAGGGATTGTAAGCAAGTTCATGCATCGACCCCAAGTGGAACACATGGCAGCAGTCTTGAGGATTCTGAGATACTTAAAGGGAACCAGTAACAAAGGAGTTTTCTACTCAAAAAATGATAATCTTGACCTCATTGGTTACACAGATGCAGATTGGGCTGGTGATCGGGACGACAGGAAGTCTACCTCGGGATACTTCACTCTTGTAGGGGGTAATCTAGTCACTTGGAAGAGTAAGAAACAGAAGGTGGTCGCTCTGTCCAGTGCTGAAGCAGAATTCAGAGGGATAGCAAAAGGAGTTACAGAGACTCTATGGATCAGGAAGCTTCTAGGAGAGCTGGGCTTTCATCAGAAACAGACGAGTCTTTTATATTGTGACAATAAAGCTGCAATAAGCATCTCCGAAAACCCAGTCCAGCATGATCGAACGAAACATGTAGAGATCGATCGACACTTTATCAAAGAGAAATTAGAGAACAAGGTCATTCGTCTTCCGTTTGTTAGATCAAGTGACCAATTAGCTGACATTCTCACAAAGGCTGTTTCGTCAGAGGCTTTCAATAGCACATTACGCAAGTTAGGCATCGGTGATCCCATTAACTTGAGGGAACGAAGTCGCCAATAGGCAAGGCTTTACCCCTATACATACTTCATTAAGAGGTCTTCATCCCATATAATTCAAGGCTAGCAGAGTAGTCTCAGATAACCCTAGTGTGCACACCCCCTACTTGGATCACAACAAATAGAAGGAAGACCAAACATCGTATTAAGTATCAGAAATAAAAATTCCTATCGGTAGCTATACTAACCAAACAGGGATACCTGTTCATCAGCCTTATACTTGGATCACAACAAATATAAGAGCTTCATTTCCCTTGTCAGCACATAAACATATAATCAAACATACATTATACATTTTATTTTAGGATTATAAATTTTCCCAAAAAAAGTAATATATCTCAAGAATATTCAATTGTAATCTCAATTTCCAAATTACCATTTTAATATCATTTGGTGGCAACTGGAATTAATATCAAAAAGAAATTTTCTCCCAAATTCAATCGCATTTAAAATTATTATTAAAATAATAATATAAATTTCATCAAAATAATATTACAAATTAAATTTGTAACAAAATAGTAGTAAATATAATTTGTTTATTAAAAATATAAAGTATATTATCGGACAAAATCACACATCCTTATTAAATACATTAATTATCACTTTACAGATAATATTAACGAGATAATCCTAATTGTATAGAAATTGAGAATTACCTTGTGAAACAACACTAGAATTTAAATGTACGCTTCCATCAACTTGTTTCATCCTCCCCTTCTTAGAAAAATTCGACCTCGAATTTTTGTAGGGTTAAACTCAACAAATCTTTCCACATGAACGTAATCCACTAAAGGCGATTTTTCAAACACAAAATTCACCTTGACAAACTCATGCTTCCTAGTTTGCTCTACTTGTAAACCAACCTCCAATCTTAGAGAAATGTTGAACAATGGAAGCTAATACTAGACCGCATGAAATTCGACAGATCAAGCGAATAAAAATGGCTGAAGGAAGTGATAAAGTATTCATATATATATGATGTTGAACTACCTTTTCATATATATATAATGCATGATTTTTTTTTATTAGTTGAACTATCAAGAATCGGAGAAGTTGATTGATAAGATTCTCATGGAGAATTCTGAACTAGTCAAAAATTTTATTCACGGAGACAAACATAAAAGAAATACGTCTCATTGTCATTTAGTTGGAATGGTATATGATTATCACGTGCCTTCTTCTTTATAATGTTTTTGATCTATTCATTTAAACTTGAATTCTAAACAATCATTTTTTTTAATTGTAGGCAATGTATATGTCCAAGAAACGAGCTAATACACAAATGTTGGACAACTTATTGTGGGACAAATTATAAGGCAAGTATAATTGATGAAAATGTTCAATTTCATCTAACTTTATATTATGTTTTGTTCTTTGTATTGGTACCAATTATGAAAATCTAACTTTTACGTGTTTAGGCTGCCACCAAGGAGTGTGTACGACATTCAAAAGTGCCAAATACAAGCGTAGAATGAACTAGAGGATGAGAATAACATCTTTTGGTATACGATTATTAAATTTTTATAGAAATGACAATGGTTCAACGTTTTTTAGATGTTTTGTTGGTATATGCGTTGTTTTTTTTAGCATGTGCACGTGTGGGCTGTTCTTAGCATTCAACTGATGAAGTTGTGTTTTGTTGGTGTATTGATGTTGTTGTGCATTGATGTTAACATGTTGTGTACTGATTACAACGTGCGTTGTTCCATACCGCTATTTACTGATGTCTTTGCTCCTTTTTTTTGTGTTTTTGTTGTGTACTGATGTTGTTTATTGTTGTGCTGTGTTGCGTGTTGCGTGTTGCTGCTGCGCGTACTGTTGCGTTGCGTATTGCTGTTGCATGTTGTTGTTGCTGTGTATGTTAGCTTGGGATTTGCTGCTGTTGCGGTGATTTGTCGCGGTTGCGTGCTGTTGTGATCTGTTTTTATTGCCATTGCAGGTTGCTGTTGTGATTCATTGCTGTTTTGCGTTCCTATTTTGCTTAATGTTGCGTGTTGTTTTTTTGGTGTTGTTGCGTAGTGTTTTGCTTGCTGTTTGCTGCTGATTTTGGTCTAATCAGGAGGTATTGTTGGTCTGTTATCACCTGCTGCCTGATCCCCCTGCTGCTGCTGGTCTGTTCTTGTCACCTGCTGCTGCTCGTCTGTTTCGTAAGGTGCCAAGTCCAGGCTGAGATTGAAGCATTGTTCTATTGCTTCTACTCCTGTTTTTGTCAACTATATCAAAACAACGCACATACATTGTTGCACATCAAGTTTAAACTTTATTTGTTTTTGTCAAGTACATCAAGTTTTTGCCAAATACAAGCAAAAACAGTTTTTACTAATGAAACATCAGTTTTACGATTTTAAGTGGCAAATAATACATTGTATTATGTTTTGTGATTAACAGACTTGTTTGACAAAAAAATAAAATAAAATAAAATTTAAATAATAATAATAATAATAATAATAACAACAACAATAATAATAATAATAATAATTAATGATGAATATTATTAACATTAAAAAAAGAACAAGTTCACGCTCTTCTTTCTCCTACTAGGGTTTTCCTCTCTGATTTGGTGGCTGTTCTCAGCCCATTTTCGGCCACAGGCAAGAGAGGAAGGCTGGCCAAGATGAACTTAGTCACGAACAGTCAATCTCCTGATCACTCACCATGTTCTTCACCCAAATCACAGCCGGATAAGTGCTGTTCACCCAATTGAATTTCATCGACAATAATGGAGTATAAAACTGAAATTGCAAAATCTCAAAGTAAAACTCCTACAGGTTTGACCTTCGTGGAAGTAGTGAAAGCAACAACCCCTAATAGAGAGAGCAGCAAGCACTTGAACCACGTTGCAACGCCTCTGGATGGACAGACCGAACCCACGGTCTCAGGTACACCCTCAACTACTCGAAAAATAGGTAAAATTCACAAATTCATGGTAGAAGAAGAAATCAAATTTTGGGAAAACTCTATGGTTTGTTATGTCACTAGTGCCAATCTCCCCCTTCAAGTCATTGAGGGTTTTGTTAGGAGAATTTGGAATGCCTTGAGATAGACAAAATTGGTATGATGAATAGGGGAGTGTTCCTTGTTAGATTCAACTCTAAAACAGACCAAGAAAAGGCTTGTAACATGAATGAGATCCTATTTGACAAAAAGCCTTTCATTGTGAAACCTTGGTACCCCAAGATATCCTATGAGAAGTCTAGCTTTACCCCAATTTCGATTTGGGTCAAATTACCTAAATTACATTTGATGTATTGGAATGAGGAGGCTTTAAGGATTATTGTTGGTTACCTTTGAAAGGTCTTGCAAATAGACAACACCACAATCACTAAAACCCGAATGATGTATGCTAGAGTACTAGTTGATATGAATATGGCAGAGGGATTTCCAGAAGAATTATTTTACTCAAATGAAAATGATGAGCTAACTGCCCAACCAATACAGTATGATTGGATTCCAGTTTGGTGCACAAAATGTTCTCAATTCGGTCATCCAAACAATGAATGTCGAATGGGTAAGCCAAAACATACAAAGACACAACTAGAGGTGGATGATAACGAATTCAGAAACTTTAAAAAAATTACCAAAAGAAGATAGTTGAGCCTAAAGGACAACCCGCAACTACAACAACCACAAGAGGGCAGCCTACTGATCTCACCCTCACTGATTCTGACCAACACACCAATGTTGTTGCCAGTGACCTAGCTACTGACTGACACGCCAATGATGCAGTTGTCCCCACTGATCAGATCCTAGGTTTAACACCAATGCAGCGTGAAAATTCATTAAATGCTGGCCAATACTTGGCAAAAATACCTGTTACGCAATTCACTGACAATGAGCACTTTGGACAGAACAAATTCGCAGCTCTTGAGTATGTGACAGAGGCCGAAAACTTGAACGACCACGATACTATGCATTTGAATGAATGCAATTCAAAAATAAAAGCGCTGGGGGCTGACCCCATCCCAGGCAATGATTAACATATGTGCGTGGAATGTTAGGGGTCTTAATAAGGCTAATCAACAAGTTGAAGTTGCAAACTTCATCTCTACATATGATATTAGTCTTATTGGTCTCCTAGAAGCTAAGATAAAGAGGAAAGCCATGGGTAGTCTCTATCTTAAAATCTTCCCTAATTGGTGCATCACAAGCAACATAGCATGGCACGATGGTGGTAGGATTATAGTTGGTTGGAAGGAGGATATTCACCTAGACATTCTCCAATGCCATAGTTAACATATCCATACCGCAACAGCTACTAGGAAAGGTGAAAAGTTCCTCGGTACTTTTGTTTATGGATCTTCAACTAACCAGGAGAAAATTCAGCTATTCAATAACCTTCGGGAAATTAGTAACTCGATCACATCCCTATGGATCATTATGGGGGACTTTAATTGTGTTGCGAACTTTGATGAGAGACATGGCCAGCTTGTGAGACTTCAGGAAATCAAGCCTTTTCGCGACTGCATGGATTGGTATGGGATTCATGACATTCCCTATACTTGGTGCTTTTTCACCTAGACAAACAAACAAAAGGGCAACCAAACAGTTTGAGTAAGATAGACAAAGTCCTAGGAAACGACTTGTGGAAAGAGAGATACTCTACTGCTACAGTGACCTTTCTCCCTGAAGGACTGTTTGACCACTCTCCCATGTTGATTTCCCCCTCTTCTACTCCAAGGGGAACAAAACAATTCAGATTCTTCAACTACTGGACCGGGAAGGACAACTTTCTGGACCACGTGCGTGAAATTTGGAACACTTCATGTCCATTCAGAAGTGTTCAGCTCTTGAAACAACAACTGAAAGGTGAGTATGGTGGATACAAGCATATGTGTGAGATTCACAAAGTGCACAAGCAGCTCCTGTCCATTCAGAGTCAACTCCATGACCAACCAACTAATGAACAGCTTGCTACAGAAGAACTTCATGTCTCCAAACATCTTCAACTTCTCAAAAAAGATACTGAAGCGGCTTTGAGGTAAAAGGCCAAGATTAACTGGATCCACTTAGGGGATGATAACACCAGATTCTTTCACCAGAGCATCAAGTAGAGACAGAGATCAAATAGAATCAATCGCTTCCACATCAATGGAGAGGATATAAAAGACCCGTCACGGATTCAAGATGAATTCTATAACTTCTATAGCCAGCTTTTTAGTGTAGAACTCACAAATAGAGTCAAAACCATCACAAGCATAGCTCAAAATGGTCCAGTCCTCTCTGACGAGCAAAGGAACTTACTCACCGTCTCTTTCAGCAGGGAGGAGATCAAGGATGCTATGTGAAGCATTCCAAATAATAAAGCCCTCGGGCTGGATGGTTTCAATAATAAATTCTATTAAGCTTCCTGGGATATAGTTGGAGAGGACGTAATTGAAACAACACAAACCAGCATAAATAGTGTAATAATTTTGTCTACAAGGCACAACGGAAGACTTATAGAAATCTGGGTTGAATCCGATCTATTTACAAAACATTATAAAATTATTACAATTTAATTTACAAATATCTAATTTACATTATGAATTTCAAAAAGAAGTCCTCGCCTCGCACGTAACACATAATACAAGTATGCATCGTCTCCATAGCAGAGCCAACCTGAAAATGGATCTATTCCCCGAAAGGGATAGGCCCCATCAAAGACTGTCAACAATTGAATTGTTGAGTAATCCAACCAACTATTACATCTATATACAAGTCATTAACAAATGTCTCCAATTTAATCTTTTGCTCATTTGGTATCTCTTTATGAAACAATAATTTATCAAAACCTAAACTCTTTTAAAAGACCGTTTGATATCGATATAAATACGACTAAGAAACTTTGGTTCATAGTGAATCAAAACATGGCTATAACTTTACAAGTTAATAGCGAAAATCAAAATGCAGCTATTACTTTACAAGTCAACAGTGAAACAAAACGACAAATGAAACATATGATTTCATTTGCGAAACAAACAAAACTTTACATACCAAACATATTTATTCAAAACTCTTATTAAATCAACAATATAACAACACTTTAAAACGTGGGAATATATGGACCGTTAGGAAGTAGGCTTGATCTAAATCCCGAGAACACGGGTGATCGTCATCACCGAAAATACGGTTCTTGCAAGAACGAAACGGGATCGGGGGCTCGAGACCGATCCAAATAACCATTACCTATTATCAAGCTATAGGATTTCACAATAATCCGGATATAAATATCCATTGCCAATTCCCAAAAACGGACATTTTTCAATGTCGAATATTTCAATATTAAACAATACAATAATTCAATTGATTTTCTTTGAAATCAACTATCATACTTCATTTTCATAATACGATATTTCAAGACTCATATCATATAAGTCAATAACATACAAAACATTCTTTTGTAATCTCTTTAAATAAGTACAATATAAACATACTTTTTAATCAAATATAATTTTTATAACATGATTAATTTTTATTAAAATCATTTTATAATACTAATAATATTACATAAACAAAGCAATCAAACCAATATTTTTCCCATCATCAATTGAAGTTAAAAATACTTAAATTAGCTTTAAAAGATATTGGATGTTTATCGGTTACCTTTATGAGAAAATTGTTCAATCAAAAGTCAGATTAGAAAACTAAAGAACTTCATTGATGCATTTGAACAAACACCTTGTGTGCATCAACTTCTAACTCCAAAAGATAATAATCCAAGCTCCCTTTTTGCATCGCCATCAATAATACTCAACAAATTCATACCATCCATAATTACCCAAAAAATAAATATAAATTAATCCTAAATACTTGATTAAAGGAATACCCAATTGAAATTCAATTTGAACAATTAATCTCATAATTGACTATTCTCGATTTTCATGACAGTCTGTTAGTATTTTGGACATAACTCTCTCATACGAACTCATTTTGGGGCGATACTAGTGCCCACGCGACCGTAACTTAAAGCTCTACAAATCTTATGCAGAAATCAGAACCTAGAAACAACTCTAACTGTCTCAAAACAGCCAAACAATTTTGAACAGAACTTGCTCAAATAAACTGAACTTACTCTCAACTTTGAACATGAATCAACAACCATTTAAGAACTTAAAATTACTTTAAAACATTTAATTTATGCTTAAATAGATTAGTTTGTGAATTATCTCAATCACCATTGAAGGGCCTTCCAACTTTCAATCTTGAACTTCAATTTAAGTCACAAAATCCCCAATTTAAATCAACAAGAACCCTAACTTTTGATACTTGAATGATGAATCCCAAGTTACACTTCAATCAAAACCTTTATCTTAAGTTCCATTAATAACTCAAAGATAATCCTTCAATTGATGACAAAAAATAGAAGTAAATAGAATTCCCATAATTGTAAGAAGGATTCGAAAATGGGGATGGAAAAGAGATTGGTTTTCATAACATAACCTTAATTTATTATGGATTTTGCAAGGGATAAACTCAAATTCAGATTTATTTCACAAGTAGTGAAGATTATGAATGATTGAGTTTTTGTGAAATTGGACAGGATTTTGCAATCCTGAAATATGAGGTGATGGTGATGATGAGTCAAGAGTTTGATGACTGTTAACTCAAATAAGGAGCTACCTAAGGGGTTGTGTGTCATTTTGACACATAATCATCTTTCATCTGTTTTTCTTTTACCTAATTTCCACTGTATAACTTACTTAGTTCCCAAATTTTAATTAGACTGATACCCAAAGGTGATAAAATAATTTACTCAGTCAAAATAAAATATTACGCTTAAGATTAAATAATCCATTTACACTTAATTAATTATAATTAATTAAGCGGGTAATTTTAGGGCTATTTTAGTAATTCAGGTGATCTCTCAATTCCTCAACACAGGTAAGATGTCAAGAAGCTGGAACACCACCACCATTACCCTAATCCCCAAAACACATTGCCCTCAACACCTAGGTGATTATCTCCCTATCTCTTGCTGCCATGTGATATACAAATGTGTCTCCAAATTGGTATGCTTAAAAATCAAATTGGTCCTTGGGGATCTGATTGACCAAGCTCAAGGGGCGTGCGTATTTGGAAGAAGCAAAATACACAATGTCCTTCTGTGCAAAGACTTGGTAAAAAATACACACCAGGAAAAGCTGCTCACCTAGCCGCCTAATGAAAATTGATCTCTGCAAAGTCTATGACACGATGGACTAGCACTTTATAAAGGAGATGTTGATAGCTCTAAACTTTCCAGCCCAGTTCATCCACATTGTCATTACTTGCATCACCTCCATAAGCTACACTCTCATGCTGAACCGTTGAAGACTCAACTCTCTTAAATAATGATAAGGGAAATTGAAGACTCAATTCCTTTTAAGTGATGATAATTCAAAACACATATTGATTTAAACAAATAAATTAAGTAATTACATTTAGTTGTTTAAGTAAGTCTAAAATCATATTTGATATACATTTGATAAGTGATATATATTTGAGTTCGAAGATGTTGGAATATGCTTAAAGAACTTAAGTTTATTTTAAAGTTAATTTTATAAGTCCTGAAATACGTTTCAAAGTCTTGAAGATAATTACATTTATAATCAGGTTAATTTCGTAATTATATTTGAAATATTTTAATAGGTCAATGTTCCTTGAAATTATATTTGAAATATTTTAATAGGTCAAGGTTCATTAAAATTATCTTTGATATTATTTGAAATTAAGTTTGAATGTTTTATTTGAACGTTTAAGATATAATAGTTCAAATATTTTATATTTGAATTTGAATTTAAATATGTGCTTAAATTAATTTGATGATTAAATATAGTATAGGGTACACATGTTTTGTTAATTATAGTACACGGCTATATTTGATGTTGAATTAGTTATGGTAATTATAGAGTTTCTTATTAATAAGATGATATTTGAATTAATACTAAAAATAGGAAATGACTATTTGAATTAATACTAAAAATAGGAAATGACTATATGAATTAATACTAAGAATAGGAATTAATTTGAATGATTATGTTAAACGTTGATATATCTGGTTTGTGCTTAGTTTTCATTATCTTGTATGAGTACTAACGTGGCAGCATAGCGTTGAATATTAAAGACAAATTACAAGCACAATGACGAAATTATTTTAGCTGTCAGTACATGTTAGTTTGAAGTTAACCTCAAGATCTTGAAGACAGGCGCAGAATGACCAGGTCAACAGAAAATAACGGAAATGAGCCTTATTGTTTTCCATGATGTGTTGAGGCATAACACTATAAATACAAGGCTTCATTTCAGAATTAAGGATACACCTCTATGCACCTCTTTCTCTCTTGACTTAAGATTTAGAAATTCTCTAAGTGTTTAAAGAGTTGTAATTCTTAGTTCATCTAACTCTTACATTTGTAATAGGCTTAAGAGTTTAAAAAGAGTTAGATTAAGTTTAATACGCCTAACCAAGAATACTTTTCTAAGTGTTAAACTTGTGAATCTCTATTGTGAGATTTGGCATTTGCTTTTATTAAAGGGACTTGTAATACGGTTCTTCAAGGGGAAGAACGTGGTGTGAGGAGATAGTGAGATCTTCTTGTTTGTATTAAAGTCGGATTAATAAAAGGCGTTGAAATCCTACGGGTTGAAAGAGAACCCATGGGCGGGGAGTAGGTTGGTTAGAATCGAACCTCGTTAACATATCGTGTGTTATACTTTAAAGTTTATTTTCCGCACATACGTCATTGTTTACGAATTGACTCAAAACTGCTCCAGAAAACAGTTTTGACAGACTCCTCAAACTCTTGAAACAAGTTGCCAGACAATTTAAAATAGTCCAAACTTTCTATTCACCCCCCCCTCTAGAGAGTATTCAACCTCCTATTAACTTTCAATTGGTATCAGAGCTAAGTTTCACATAAAAAGAGTAATATCTTGTGATGGATCCAATAGGAGAAGGGTTGTTTGCTCAAGGACGTTCGTGCTCAAGACCACCTTTGTTTTGCAGTACAAATTTCTCACATTGGAAAACTTTAATGAAAATGTTCGTGATTGATCAAGATATGGAACTTTGGGAGATCATAACTAAAGGACCTAAGATACCCATGAAAAAGGATGCTCAAGGAAATGATGTACTAAAGTCTGAGTCCGAATATTCACAAATTGATTTGGACAAGCTCATGTATGTCTTGTGGCTGATAATGATAACAATGATGACATAGATCTAAACCATAAAGAGGTACGTGACTTTCTTAACACATGCTCAAAAGATGAATTAGTTACAACTCTCGTTAATATGTTTCAAATTGAAAAGATTTTAAAAGAAGAAAAAGATGTCTTAGAGGATAGAATACGTCATTATGCTGAAGGTTGTGAAGAGATCTTAAATAAAAATAAATCGCTAAAGGCTGAAACAATTAAACTTGAAAAGACTGTCAAGATCTTGAAAGAATAGCATCTCAACCAGACTAAACAACTTATTAATCTTAAGAATGAAAATAATGACCTTGAAGCCAGGTTCAAAACCTTGAAACATGAGTCTGAGAAAAATCTACAAGCATTAACCAAGCTAAATGAATCTGAATCTAAATTCACTAAAATGCTTACACGTCAAAAACCATCTAGTGATAAACGTGGTATTGGTTATAATAATGTTACACATAACTATAAGAGTAAAACCACATTTGTGAAAAGTGCATATAAATATAAACGTACACCTACTTGCACCTTTTGTTGCAAAAAAGGACATATTAGACTTGCATGTCCATACAGACGTAAGGAAAATTATATTATCAAGAATTCCTTTCCTCTTGAATTGCGTGGATAGATAAAGCAAATATGGGTTCTTAAAGGGACAAGACCACCCAACATGGTCTATCCCAAATATGGTTCCAAATTTGTCACATGGATAGCCAAGTAAGGTTGAGAAAGGATATATTTTTTTTGTTTTGTAGGATAAACAAAAGTGGATTCTAGATAGTGGATGCTCGAGACATATGAGTGGTAAAATCTCTTTATTTTCTGAACTTAAGGAAAGATGCAATGGCTCAATCATTCTAGGAGACAAAGGTAAATGCAAAATTTTAGGCGTTGCTAAAGTTGGTAAGAATCCATCTAAAACTATTGACAACGTTTATTTAGTTGAAGGTCTAAAATTTAATTTGCTAAGTGTGTCTCAACTATGTGATAAAGGTAATGAAGTAAAATATGATAAAGAAAAATGTGTTGTTAAAAATCCTAATACCGGAGATACTCTCATTACTGCCCTTAGAAATTATAATGTTTATGCCTTACATGCTAACGAAATTGCAGATCAGAATTTCAAGTGCTTGAAAGCTATTACAGATAATCCAAAACTATGGCAAAGACGTCTTGGTCACATCAATACTCACACCATGCAAAAGTTGGTAAGTAAAGATCTAGTTTAGGGACTTCCAGCTCTTGACTATAAACAAAGTCCTATTTGTGACGCATGCATTAAAGGTAAACAAGTAAGAAGTTCATTCAAACTGAAGAAAATGGTAAGTACATCGAGACCATGTGAACTCTTACATATTGATTTGTGTGGACCAATGCGTGTACGGAGCATAAGAGGTAAATCTTACATCTTAGTTACAGTTGATGATTATTCTAGATTTACATGGGTTGACTTTTTGAAGGATAAGAGTGAAGCCTTGAAACCATTCTCAAGACGTTGTAAAGAGATGCAAACTCAACTGAACCTTCCAATAGTCTCGATTAGAAGTGACCATGGGAGAGAGTTTGATCAACTAGGCTTTGACTCCTTTTGTGAAAAATATGGAATAACTCATAACTTTTCAGCTCCTAGGATACCCCAACAAAACGGTGTGGTTGAAAGGAAAAATCGAACCTTAGAAGAAATGGCTAGGACAATGCTTATTGAAAATGGATTAGCTAAACACTATTGGGCTGAGGCTGTTAACACAGCTAATTATGTCTTAAATAGATGCCTTATAAGACCCATACTTAAGAAAACTCCCTATGAGTTATTCAAAGGAAGAAAACCGAATATAGCTTACCTTAGACCATTTGGTTGCAAATGTTTTATTCATAATAATGGTAAAGGCAATTTAGGTAAATTTGATGCTAGAAGTGATGAAGGTATATTTCTTGGATATTCAATAAATTGTAAAGCTTATCGAGTGCTGAAATGAATCCGAAAATGGAAAATTAAATGAAGGATTTAAAAAGTTGAACCTTAATAAACATTTTGATTATTTGAGTGATGACGAACTGGATGATAATGATATTAGTGCATTTAAAAGGAATAACATGCAGGATACCATACAAAGTATTGATGATGAAGGAAATCAGATTGTAAACAGTGAAGACTCACAGTCTGATCTTGAGACCCAATCTCAAGAACTTGAGATAGTTCCTGAATCTACTGCTTTAGATACACCAATTAGAAACACCTCAAATAGAGTAAGCACAAGTTCTTTGAATGAAAACACACCATTCATACTACGAAGAAGAATTAGAATATCATCTCAACATCCTCCAGAAAACATTATAAGTGATCCAAACAAAGGTACGCAAACTCGATACTCTCTTAAAAATTTATGTGCATTTTCTACTTTTGTTTCTCTTGTAGAACCAAAGGATGTTAAAGAAGCTTTAAAAGAACCAGAGTGGATCATTGCAATGCAAAATGAATTAAATGAATTCGAAAGGAACAAAGTTCGGGATCTAGTTGAAAGACCTTCAGATCGTACTATCATTAGAACTAGATGGGTCTTTCGTAATAAACTCAATGAGGATGGAGACATTGTAAGGAATAAAGCAAGGCTGGTAGCTCAAGGCTATAATCAAGAAGAAGGTATAGATTATGATGAAACTTTCGCACCAGTTGTAAGGTTAGAATCTATTCGTATTATGCTTGCTTTTGCTTCATACATGAATATTAAACTATATCAAATGGATGTTAAATGTGCTTTCTTAACTGGATACTTGCAAGAGGAAGTATATGTTAAACAACCACCCGGCTTTGAAAATTCTGATCTACCTAATCATGTGTTTAAACTAAATAAAGCGCTATATGGCTTGAAACAAGCTCCAAGAGCTTGGTATGACAGATTTAGCTCACATCTACTTGAAAATGAATTTCAACGAGGTAAAATTGATAAAACACTTTTTATTAAAACTAAAGGAAAAGATATTCTAGTTGTTCAAGTATATGTTGATGATATATTGTTTGGAGCTACTAATGATTCTTTGTGCAAGGAATTTTCTGAGATTATGTGCAAGGAATTTGAAATGAGCATGATGGGAGACTTAACATTCTTTCTTGGACTACAAATAAAGCAAAAGAAAGATGGCATATTCAATTGTCAAAGTAAACATGTTAAAGATTTGTTGAAGAAGTACAATGTAAATGCTTAACATTCCTATGAGTGCAACACTAAGTCTAGACCAAGATATAAATGGTAAGAGTGTTGATCAAAAGACTTATAGAGGTATGATTGGTTCTTTATTGTATTTAACTGCTAGTCGTCTTGATATCATGTTTAGTGTTTGCTTATGTGCTCGTTTTCAAGCTACCCAAAAGAATCTCACCTAACAGCAGTTAAGAGAATCTTTAGATATTTATATGGGACTAAAGACTTTGGTCTATGGTACCCTAGTTGTGGAAATTTTAGTTTGATTGGTTTTTCAGATGCTGATTATGCTGGATACAAGGTTGATAGAAAAAGCACCTCAGGATCGTGTCAATTCTTAGGAAAATCATTAATCTCATGGTATTCTAAAAAGCAAAATTAAGTTGCTTTATCTATAGCTGAAGCTGAATACACAGCTGCAGGTGCATGTTGCTCTCAAATTTTATGGATTGCTCAAAAACTTCGAGATCTTGGAATTGATTTCCAAGGTATACCAATAAAGTGTGATAATACAAGTGCAATTTGTATTACTAAGAATCCTGTACAACATTCACGTACAAAACACATTGAGGTACGTCACCATTTTATAAGAGATCATGTTGAAAAAGGTCATATTTCTTTATCCTTTATATCTACTGAAAATCAGTTGGCGGATATATTTACAAAACCTTTAAGTGCTGATCGTTTTGCATATATACGTATGGAACTTGGCATGCTAAATGATGTTGCATGAATTGAGGGGGAGTAATGACATAAGAGTAAAAGGATTGAGACGTTAACTGTTACTTAAATACTAAGTATGTATTAAGGGGGAACATTACATATTGTTTGCATGTTTTGATTGTGATTATATGAGTATGTATGCATGAGTTTGAGAATTGAAAATTTAATTTCAATTTCTTAAAAATTATTTATTCTATAAATATGGGATTTATAATTAAATACCTTTAATCAATAAAGGATATTTAATTATTTTAAAACAAAATTGTTTGTTTGAATTACTTATGGACGTCAACCATGCATTAGGGTCTTGTTCATGACTTTGGTTCAAATCCAATTAATCTCTTAATTGCATTTTCAAATCAAACACCTATTCAATTTCCTTTTCAAGCTTTCAAAATATCTTTCAATGGCACCCAAAAAAAAGATGAATAAATGTGGTACAAAATCCGAAAAAGGTGAATCATCCAAAACCAAAATGCCTGAACCAATAACTCCTATCATTCACTCACCATTAAACACTAAAGAGGTTCCAAAACAATGGTTTGAGAATCATACAGCGTATGGGAGATGGATTGATATTTTCAGAAATCGTTCACTTTCTTATGTTGATATTCTTGATTACAATTTCTTCTTATTTGAAGATCTTGAGATTATCTCTACATTCATTCAATCAACTCATGGTATGTTGTTAAACCCCGGTTCTTCTACTTATCCGGCTCTTGTAAAAGTCTTTTATTCAAACTTGTCTTTTACTATGATTGATGGCAATCAAGCTTTAAGAAGCTTTGTCAAAGGACAAGAGCTTATCATCTCTAAAACCCTAATGATGATAAAACTCCTAACATTCTGGCTTTACAAAATGCTAAGGATATGTTTATTCTTGAATCATATTCTGATTTCTCCTCTATTAAACAATTGACCCACAATGCTTTGAATTTATGTGGTAAATTACTGCATTATATTCTTGTTAGAACTGTCTTCTCTCACAACTCCTCATATGAATTAGTTACAGATTCCCATCTAATATTGATGTGGAAAATTGCCTCTTTTAAGAATGTTGATTTTGCTTTTGTTATTTTCTCTACAATGCGATTTTGCAGTTCTCATACTCGCAATTGTTCTCTTCCTATTGCCAACCTATTGACATTGATCTTTGATCACTTTAATCTGCTCTTTGATTCAGAGGAAGTGGATTATTCTGGTCCTTTATCTTTATTGATTAAAGGTATTTAATTATAAATATGGGATTTATAATTAAATACCTTTAATCAATAAAGGATATTTAATTATTTTAAAACAAAATTGTTTGTTTGAATTACTTATGGACGTCAACCATGCATTAGGGTCTTGTTCATGACTTTGGTTCAAATCCAATTAATCTCTTAATTGCATTTTCAAATCAAACACCTATTCAATTTCCTTTTCAAGCTTTCAAAATATCTTTCAATGGCACCCAAAAAAAAGATGAATAAATGTGGTACAAAATCCGAAAAAGGTGAATCATCCAAAACCAAAATGCCTGAACCAATAACTCCTATCATTCACTCACCATTAAACACTAAAGAGGTTCCAAAACAATGGTTTGAGAATCATACAGCGTATGGGAGATGGATTGATATTTTCAGAAATCGTTCACTTTCTTATGTTGATATTCTTGATTACAATTTCTTCTTATTTGAAGATCTTGAGATTATCTCTACATTCATTCAATCAACTCATGGTATGTTGTTAAACCCCGGTTCTTCTACTTATCCGGCTCTTGTAAAAGTCTTTTATTCAAACTTGTCTTTTACTATGATTGATGGCAATCAAGCTTTAAGAAGCTTTGTCAAAGGACAAGAGCTTATCATCTCTAAAACCCTAATGATGATAAAACTCCTAACATTCTGGCTTTACAAAATGCTAAGGATATGTTTATTCTTGAATCATATTCTGATTTCTCCTCTATTAAACAATTGACCCACAATGCTTTGAATTTATGTGGTAAATTACTGCATTATATTCTTGTTAGAACTGTCTTCTCTCACAACTCCTCATATGAATTAGTTACAGATTCCCATCTAATATTGATGTGGAAAATTGCCTCTTTTAAGAATGTTGATTTTGCTTTTGTTATTTTCTCTACAATGCGATTTTGCAGTTCTCATACTCGCAATTGTTCTCTTCCTATTGCCAACCTATTGACATTGATCTTTGATCACTTTAATCTGCTCTTTGATTCAGAGGAAGTGGATTATTCTGGTCCTTTATCTTTATTGATTAAAGGTATTTAATTATAAATATGGGATTTATAATTAAATACCTTTAATCAATAAAGGATATTTAATTATTTTAAAACAAAATTGTTTGTTTGAATTACTTATGGACGTCAACCATGCATTAGGGTCTTGTTCATGACTTTGGTTCAAATCCAATTAATCTCTTAATTGCATTTTCAAATCAAACACCTATTCAATTTCCTTTTCAAGCTTTCAAAATATCTTTCAATGGCACCCAAAAAAAAGATGAATAAATGTGGTACAAAATCCGAAAAAGGTGAATCATCCAAAACCAAAATGCCTGAACCAATAACTCCTATCATTCACTCACCATTAAACACTAAAGAGGTTCCAAAACAATGGTTTGAGAATCATACAGCGTATGGGAGATGGATTGATATTTTCAGAAATCGTTCACTTTCTTATGTTGATATTCTTGATTACAATTTCTTCTTATTTGAAGATCTTGAGATTATCTCTACATTCATTCAATCAACTCATGGTATGTTGTTAAACCCCGGTTCTTCTACTTATCCGGCTCTTGTAAAAGTCTTTTATTCAAACTTGTCTTTTACTATGATTGATGGCAATCAAGCTTTAAGAAGCTTTGTCAAAGGACAAGAGCTTATCATCTCTAAAACCCTAATGATGATAAAACTCCTAACATTCTGGCTTTACAAAATGCTAAGGATATGTTTATTCTTGAATCATATTCTGATTTCTCCTCTATTAAACAATTGACCCACAATGCTTTGAATTTATGTGGTAAATTACTGCATTATATTCTTGTTAGAACTGTCTTCTCTCACAACTCCTCATATGAATTAGTTACAGATTCCCATCTAATATTGATGTGGAAAATTGCCTCTTTTAAGAATGTTGATTTTGCTTTTGTTATTTTCTCTACAATGCGATTTTGCAGTTCTCATACTCGCAATTGTTCTCTTCCTATTGCCAACCTATTGACATTGATCTTTGATCACTTTAATCTGCTCTCTGATTCAGAGGAAGTGGATTATTCTGGTCCTTTATCTTTGTCAAGTGAAATCCTCCCTCCTCTTGGTATTTTTAAAATACATGGCAAGTATCAGTTATACTCACATTTGTCTTCAACTGACAAAGAGGATCTGCAAAAGATCCATGGTAAGCGGCTTTCACGTCTTGAACCTCACATTAAAGAACACACCACTATTTCCCGACTCCAGTCTCTTGACTTAGAGGTTGGTGAAATGAAATCTTCCCTACTTGATTTGCATGATAAGGTGTCTACTCTGACTTTTATGTTAGACACATTTATGAAAGAAATGAAAGGTATGGTAGTTGAAGATGTGGTAGTGGAAGAAGATGTTGATGAGGGTGTTGCTGCTGTGCCACAAGAGGATGTTGTCATGGAGGAGGCAAAGGAGAAGGAAGGAGAAAAAGAGAAAGAAGTTGATGAGGAGCAGGCAGACAAGGAAATGAAGTTTCCTGTTCATGTTGATACCACCCCAATCCAAACCATTCCTCCAACAGTTGATGAAACCACGTCACCTGGTAAACCAAAACCTTCCAAGAAAAGGAAGACAAGGTCCAGGAAGTAATTTTTTAGTTGTTGATGGTTGATGAACAATTTTTTTTTCCTTGTTTACTTTTTGATGAAAGTCAAAAAGGGGGAGATTTATATGTAAATTATTTTTTCTTTGCTTAATTTGCTTAATTTGCTTATCATGTTGCATATATCATGTTGCATGTTGCATATAATTTACTGATTGGATGCATAGTTTGTAGATGTTCTGATATATTATGCTCTATATTATGCTCTGATATATTGCTGTTTGTTTTGTTGCTAAATGCATTCATTCAACATTCATGCTTGGGGGAGATATGTTCATGCTTGGGGAGATATGAAAAATCTGTGGAAACTTGAATGATGAAAATTTGTGGAGATACTGATTTAATATTTTTCTGTTTAAAAGGGAATATAGATATAAAAATTGATAGTTGCTGTTTATTGATTATTGTTCATGTTCATAATGTTTGATAATCATGTTTTTGATATTAAAGTATTGATATGATGCTACATTACAATATTGATTATTATATTTGCATGTATTGTGATTGGATATTTGTTTGCATGCATAGATAATGAAACATAAAATCTTATTCGATTGTGATGATATGAAGCATGAAAATTCAATGGATTATACTATTCTGTTTTTATATTGTTCTGATTTGAAACTGTTTTCAAAATCTTGAAAAACATTCTGATTGATGATAAAGTCTTGAAAATATTCTGTTTAAAGACATATTGTTTATTCTTATCCTGTTTTCAATTCATATTAACTTAGAAATATGATTTAGGAAAATATGGTTTTGACTTTCATCAAGGGGGAGATTGAAGACTCAACTCATTTAAATAATGATAAGGGAAATTGAAGTGTAACCGCCTCGAATTATGAAGGCAAACACTAATTGAAATTTAGTATTAATCAAGCGGAAGCTTACTTTTGCCAACACAATTAAGGGGTTACTTAAAGGTCAAACCAATATCCTAGTATAATACTTGAACCAAACCAAAGCAATATAACGGAAGTCTTAACTGTCCAAAATATAGGAAAATTACAACCAAATCGAAATAAGTCCAAAGTTCAAATTACATCCTTAAATTAGTCTAAATCTAAACTAATAGTCTCTCAAATAAAATAACGAGATCTAAACAAAAGGGGAGTCATACTCCAACTCAGGTTCATCTTCCGCTCGCATATCCATTCTCCGTCGAGGTGCCATAGGGGTTTACTCTAAAAACAAAACCATTGGAAAAACATACAAAGAATAGTATCAGCAAAAAGGCGGAGTATAAACACACTGGTGTCCGTCAAACAAGTTATTGAAACCCTTTTTTTTTATTTGAGTAAATTCATTTTGAAATATGCTTTTTCATTTGATAAATCATATTATGATTCAAATCCAGTTCAATGGCTCTATAGTCATTTCAAATTCTCATTTTTCATCATAAATCATAAGATCTCAATGGATCCAAATCAATTTCAAACTCATATCATAAGTTTATATGGGTACTCTGTGAGTCATCCTGTGACTCGTTTGGTAGTCGGTCTACCGTCCGCGACATGTCCGGCAAGTGTAACACAATGGTATTGTGAACAATACGCGCTCAGCATTGGTGAGCCGTTTAATCATGCACACAACATTTGCTGTGGCATATGTACCCGCCATTTAGGCTAAAACATTTTTTTGTACATATATATATCTTGTAATTTTAATAGCATTTGAAAGTAAAAAATATTAACTTTTTCCATATGATAAACATCTTTTATTTGCACATAGCAAAACATATTTTATTTGCAACTTCGCAAAATCAAATCATAATATTTCCCACATGGGTAAAACATGCTTAGCATAATCATATTATTGAACATAACCTTTGTATTATATTGGGGCATCACTAGCATGTATGGAAATGCATCGTAACAAAAAGTGATTGAAGTTCAATACGATTTTTTTTAAGGAAACCACTAAAATGTTCCGTTTCAATCCTTCTTAAAGTAAATATAACTTAAAAGGGTTTTGAAATTCATTCAAAACAACTAGAATATAATTCATAAGTCTATAAAATCATTACGACAGAAGATTTTATGAAACACTATTTTCTTAAATACGAGATAGTTTTGTCGGTAATAAAATCGATAATTGATTTACAAAGTACATATTAATTCTCCAACAAGGCCCAAATTAATCAAGTCATTATAATACCTTTTTTAAATTGAATTTAAGGTTGTCCCATCAGATTATAATTGGTTATGCGAATTAATAACGATTTTACAATTATTTTCGACAATTTTGGTATTTATCGTTATTTAAATGGTGTCTTAATTCCGTAAAATTTATAAACCATCTAATTTAAAATTATTTTATACTATGAGGCAGTAGGTTATTAATATAAGTATAAATTTTTGATATAGATCTATTTTTACCCAAATTTAATTAACAATATTACACTTTTTAATAAATAAACATTTTCTATTAATTTGATAAATTAGTAAATAATTAATAATTTATTTTGTAAAATTATACCAAAGTTCCACAAGTCATTTAACATGTTTATTAGGCCATTTAAACTTATAAAAATCATGTATGATGTTTTATTATTTTGTATAGACATTTTATCGATAAATAGAATAAAATAGGTTTAAAATTATTTGAGTCCGAATAAAATATTATAAAAATTATATGATATTCCAGAAACTATTTCAAGGGGTATAAAAACCATTAAAAATCATTTGGGGTATTTTTAATAATTAATATTGTTATTTTACCGATAAATCGAATAAAATTTATTTATGTCCATATATGGTCACGAAAATCCATATAAATTTTTGAACATGTATTTACTGTTTATATAAGTGTATCATAAACTTTTCATGTCCAAAAGACGTTATTTAGTGTTTATTTTATATTTTACCGTTTTCAAACTTACCGATTATTAATAACCGAGTAAAAATTATTAAGTTCCTTAAATGTCAACGAAACCTTCCCAAAATTTTACCAATTTTACCTACTGTCTATATGAGTATGTGATAAAAAATTTCAAGTCCATATGTCTTTGTTTGGTAATTATTTTATATTTTACCATTTTACAATTTACCGTTAAACAATTTAACGATTATTCAAAAATCATAATAAAATTCCAAACTAAATATATTCTGGCCAAATCTTGTTGGAGACATTATAATATATTCTTATTAATTATTTTTTATGATGAAGAGTTCATCTAATACCATGTTTTATAATAAGAGTATTTAACACCTTAAAATCCATTAAAATATCAATTTAACGAATAATCTCAACAAAAAGTATCCAAGAAATTTTCTTAACATATAGCTACTGAAAATTTCTTTTAAAATGAATTTCAAATATTTTCAAATTCATATAATCATTTCCATCACAATAACTTTCACAAAGTAGTGTTAGACATGCCTTTAAACATACAATAATTTATAAAAATCAACATGCATGATGCCCACAATAATAATACATGTAATAAATTATTTCATACTCAAATTTATCATTTTGACATCATTTTTCAAGATTTAAGAACTTCTCTTTGGGAATTTATTTTTTTTTTAAAAAAACAAGTTTATACATAAACTTTACCAACTTGTTCTTAAATCCTTTTAAAAAAAAATCACCCCATGTGACATACCTCGACTCCAAGCCTATATAATTATTCCGTAAGCTCCCACGTAAGCTCCTACGCGTTTTTAGAAGTGGTTCTAACTTCGGGTCCTTGCCCTTCAAGTCTCAACTCCAACTCTTCAACTAAACATATTGCATTCATCCAAAAATCAATAATAATTTTGGAGTTCTAACATGCATTTAACTTTTCCTAGTTAGAGTTGTTAGACTAATACTTGTGATGATTTTAACATATTTGGAGTATACTTATTATGTTGTGCAACATACTTAGTTAAGTCCCATAATTTTACTTGAATCCTTTAAGTAACAAAATTTATATGTTTGTGGAAATACATCTTACTTTCTATTATGGCCTATTTTTATAGATTTATAAGTGATGATTTTCTTAGTTTAGAGATAAAATACTCATTTTATAATGATCTTAGTTTATAGAAAGATTCATGTAAAAAAAATGTTTTACATAAACAAGTTTTAACAAAAACTAGTGGAATAAGGAAATGAACATAACTTACTCTATACTTGGTGGATTTCTTCAAGTTTAGTGTCTATGGAAAGCTCTTAAGATGAAGATTATTTTTATGGGAGATTTGAGTTTATAAACATAAATTTTCAGAAGTTTTAGATGGGTTTTTGAAGGATTTTTGATGAGAAAAGAAGGTGTTCTAGTTATTGAAAGTTTAAAAGATTCTAGTGTTTGTTCATGGATGAACTTGGGAGCAATGTGTTGGGGTTTATGGCTGAATAATTATTCAGAAAATGGAGTGTTTTTGCTTCAAATATTTGCCTCTTGCATGCTTGTAATGATGCACAAGCTTTGGGTAGAATAAAAGGGGTTTTGGGTAGTGTGATTGGCTTGAGTGTGTAAGTGAACAAGGAGCTACTAAGGGGATTTGGGACAGCCATATTAGCTGCTGTTTGGGGCTGATTTGGAGTGCTTTTTGTCCTCAATTTGGTCTATTATGGTATAAGAAAGGTTTATCTAAGATAGTTTAAAGTTTGGGTAAAAATTTGTTGTACATGTAACAAGTTATGTAACTTGTACTTCATGTTAAAAAATCAATATGTGGGAAATATTTAATTTACTCCCATCATGGTTATATAATATGCTTGGGTAATAATTAAAATTTTTTTCGATCTGTTATGGGTAGTTGCTCAACTTTAAGTTTTACCTCTAAAGTTTACGTTACTTGTTACGATTCATAATCGCGTTACGAATTAACAAGTTTCTAATCATTGTAGAGAATTTTCAAATTACTACCATCACTAATTAAATTATAATTAGTAACGAACAAATATATAAGAAAAATTAGGCACTAAAAACGACTAATGAAATCTCCTAATAATACGACTGTTTCATGAAGACTCAATTCTTTTTAAGTGATGATAATTCAAAACACATATTGATTTAAACAAATAAATTAAGTAATTACATTTAGTTGTTTAAGTAAGTCTAAAATCATATTTGATATACATTTGATAAGTGATATATATTTGAGTTTGAAGACGTTGGAATATGCTTAAAGAACTTAAGTTTATTTTAAAGTTAATTTTATAAGTCCTGAAATACGATTCAAAGTCTTGAAGATAATTACATTTATAATCAGGTTAATTTTGTAATTATATTTGAAATATTTTAATAGGTCAATGTTCCTTGAAATTATATTTGAAATATTTTAATAGGTCAAGGTTCATTAAAATTATCTTTCATATTATTTGAAATTAAGTTTGAATGTTTTATTTGAACGTTTAAGATATAATAGTTCAAGTATTTTATATTTGAATTTGAATTTAAATATGTGCTTAAATTAATTTGATGATTAAATATAGTATAAGGTACACATGTTTTGTTAATTATAGTACACGGCTATATTTGATGTTGAATTAGTTATGCTAATTATGGTGTTTCGTATTAATAAGATGATATTTGAATTAATACTAAAAATAGGAAAGGACTATTTGAATTAATACTAAAAATAGGAAATGACTATTTGAATTAATACTAAGAATAGGAATTAATTTGAATGATTATGTTAAACGTTGATATATCTGGTTTGTGCTTAGTTTTCATTATCTTGTATGAGTACTAACGTGGCAGCATAACATTGGATATTAAAGACAAATTACAAGCACAATGACGAAATTATTTTAGCTGTGAGTACACGTCAGTTTGAAGTTAACCTCAAGATCTTGAAGACAGGCGCAGAATGACCAGGTCAATAGAAAATAACGGAAAGGAGCCTTATTGTTTTCCATGATGTGTTGAGGCGTAACACTATAAATAAGATGCTTCATTTCAGAATTAAGGATACACCTCTATGCACCTCTTTCTCTCTTGACTTAAGATTTAGAAATTCTCTAAGTGTTTAAAGAGTTGTAATTCTTAGTTCATCTAACTCTTACATTTGTAATAGGCTTAAGAGTTTAAAAAGAGTTAGATTAAGTTTAATACGCCTAACCAAGAATACTTTTCTAAGTGTTCAACTTGTGAATCTCTATTGTGAGATTTGGCATTTGCTTTTATTAAAGGGACTTGTAATACGGTTCTTCAAGGGGAAGAACGTGGTGTGAGGAGATAGTGAGATCTTCTTGTTTGTATTAAAGTCGGATTAATAAAAGGCGTTGAAATCCTACGGGTTGAAAGAGAACCCATAGGCGGGGAGTAGGTTGGTTAGAATCGAACCTCGTTAACATATCGTGTGTTATAATTTAAAGTTTATTTTCCGAACATGCGTTATTGTTTACGAATTGACTCAAAACTGCTCCAGAAAACAGTTTTGACAGACTCCTCAAACTCTTGAAACAAGTTACCAGACAAAATTTAAAATAGCCCAAACTCTCTATTCACCCCCCCTCTAGAGAGTATTCAACCTCCTATTAACTTTCAACGGTAGTCCTACTTCTACCTTCGAAGCTAAGAAAGGCCTGTGCCAAGGTGACCCATTGTGCTCCTTGTTATTTTTTATTGGTATGGAGTATATGTCGCGCATCATCAAAAGTATGGAAGATCAATATGGGTGACAAAGCTCTCCTACCTCTATTTCGCTGACGACTTGATCCTCTTTTGCAAAGGAGATGTCTCGTTAGTTCGGATTCTCTAGAAATGCCTTTATTCCTTCTCCAAGGCATCAGGACTACAAGCCAATGCCTCAAAATCCTCAATCTATACAGTAGGAATCACGCATGCTATCAAACAAGCTATTTAAAATCTTACTCACTTCTCTCATGGATCCTTCCCTTTCAGGTGTCTAGGCATTCCCCTTTCATCAAAGAGATTATCTATTGCTGAATGCGAACAACTAGCAGATAAAATGACCAGCAGGATTAGAGGGTGGCAAGCCAAGCACCTCTCGTATGCAGCTAGACTCTAGCTGATAAACTCAGTTCTGATAGGAATCTCCTCATATTGGTGCCAGATGTTTATCCTCCCAAAAAAAGTCATCAACTACATTAATGCCATTTGTAGATCCTTCTTATGGTTTGGTATCGCTAATTCCCATAAGCCTGAAAATGTGAACTGGAAACAGGTTTGCAAACCCAAGAAATACAGAAGCTTGGGCATCAGAGACGTATAGGTTTGGAATCAAGCTGCGGTGGGTAACATTGCATGACACATATACAGTAAGAAGGACTCCTTATGGGTGAGATGGATTCATGGAGTCTACATAAAAGGGGGACAGTGGGCACTGTTTTATGCCCTTAGTACTGCAAGCTGGATCATGAGGAAAATATACAGTAAGAATCATAAAATGCTATATTTCGTTGTAGGTAAATGAATTTTTCAAATTCTTGTATGAGACAGTGAGATGTCCCTTATACATGGGTTAAGTAGCCCAATAATGGAAACTTTTAGCATAATGGACCTTTTGTATGGACTCATCTCACAGTGAGATGATCTCATACAAAAAGGGCTAAATGAATTTGGACTCTAAAAGTCGAAGATGTTATATCAATGCAGTAGAGTTGAGACAAATATACTCATGTTTAACAAGGAAGACGATGAATTTATGTTAGTTTAAAATTTTGTGTTTAATTAGTGAATTGGTTTTTACTTAAAACCATGTATATTAATGTTTTGTTTGACAAGGATGTAGTACAGATTTGTTACCACTAAAACCTCACTACTAGTTTAATTTTCTTTCAAATAGCATACTATTTTATCCACGAATTTAATTGTATGAATGATTTGTAGCCTCGTTTTGTGCATGTGGCAGACGAATATAATTTTTCACAGATTATTATATGTCGCAAAAGAATATGATTAGCCACGAGTTATTTTATGTGGCAAAAGATTATGATTAACCACGTGTAAATACATGTGGCAGAAGAATATGATTAGCCACGAGTAAATGCATGTGGCAGAAGAATATAATTAGCCATAGGTAAATGCATGTGGCAAAAGATATGATTAGCCACGGGTTATGCCTATGCCAGAAGAATATAATTAGCCACATGTTCTCTCGTGGCTAAAAAAGAGTTTTTGCCACAATCCTGATTTTTCCACGATTGCAACTATAGCACAAGTGATGATTTGTAGTAGTGAGAAAAAGAAAGCATAAAAATAGAAAATATTGCATGTTATAGCATAACGGTAGTAGAGGTGATCTGCTGCTGTATTAGTCTCTTCTCCCCCTTTGTCTTCCAATAAGGGAAGGAGAGAGAAAATGTTGGATCAAGGTTTTGTTTTAAAAACAGCAAAAAAGAAATTTTTTAGGAATTACAGCCATATAAAAAAAAAGGTTGTTTAATCATTGCATAAGAGGGGGTGAGGCATGTCAACTATTTAGAAGGGTGGAAGACTTGGATAAAGGTAAGCTCATCTTCTTTAAGGTTCTGATCAAATGTGTCAGGGCCTGGAGATTTATAAACAGGAGCTTTTCCCTTATCACTCTTCTTCTTCTTCTTCTTCTTCTTCTTCTTCTTCTTCTTCTTCTTCTTCGTCTCCTTCCTCTTCTCTTCCTTGTTTTATTCCTTGTTTTCTTACTCTACTCCTACTCTTGAAGGCTCACCTGTAGAACCAATCACCTCACTCAATCTTCAATAATCCTCGATTTTATATAGGGAGCAGTGTGTGTGTTTAGATGCTTTGATATGCTCTTTAAATCTAGCCTTAGCCAACATGTTCAGAATCCCTAATGAAACGAGCATCTCCTTAACCTCTTGACATAAACAATCAAAATTTTTATGGGTAAAGGGCTGTGGTTTAAAGGTAATAACCTTAGAGGTCTAAGCATCACCATCCTTAGTAATTCCCATGTTTTTCAAGGCCTTTTCATTAAAACATTCGACAACCTTTTTCCTTTTCCTCATCCTCAAGGTTTATATCAAAGTGAGCAAAAATCATGGGAAGGAGGTTAGCAATTAATTGCTCACTTTGATTTCTCATGTTTTAACTTGGTTAGTGTTAGCTGCATTCTTGTACAT
>NC_080056.1:24517672-24537672 GCF_026212465.1 Amaranthus tricolor | reverse complement strand
TGGAATTATGATTATCTGTTCCCATGGTAGTTTTGGATCATTACATTCACCATGAGGATATGCATACTTTACCTTTAACGACCCGAACATGACAGGCAACAAAATGAGTTGGGATTTGAAAAGTCAAATATGATATCTAAATTATTAGAGCCTTTGCATGATAGGATGAAATCATTGCTTGTACATAACCTATATAATGCATTGTATGAAGTCTCTGACGTGTTGGTTTGTGTTCTTTGGAACGTGCTTTGTTGTTGTCATCTAACGTACAGCAAGTTCACTTGCAGGTAGGGTTGGTGTGTGAGGAATCAACCAATTGAACTTATACACTTACGTTATTTTTGTCGAATAAACATTATTATATTTTTTTATCGCAAGTACACTTTTATTTTTAACATTAATTAGTTTTGGATGAGGCCAGTAGGTTCTCAAGTTGTAAACCTTAAGACATGCGCTGATTTATTATTTTTGTTATTGTTATTTATTTTTTTTTTGTCACTAGAACGTCGTCGGTCCTAGAAACGGTTTATCTTAAATGTCCGACGTGGGACCCAGAATTCATATTTACATGTGAATATTCAGTTCGTTTTAACTAGGGCTATTACAATTGGTATCAGAGCCAACGTTCTTAAACTGCTGAAGAAATAATATTGACCTTAGAAGAGAGATGGGGAATAAATTACTCGGGAAGGAATTGTTCCATGTGGTTTTGTGTAGTATGCTTTGTGTGGTGGGCCGATAAGACTATTAGTTGTTTCTAAGTTTCAGTTATTTGGTTAGAGTTTTATATATGATTGTAAAGTACCATTTATTTATAAATCAAGGAGTATGAACAAAGGAAAAGCACATGTTGACCTCGTAATCTAGAGGAGGAGACAAAGGGATCGAATTTTGACCCCGTATCTTTTTGCAGGGAACATTCTAACCTAGACCTATGGTGGGTAAGAGATTATGAGAGTTTCTTTGAATTTAGGGACTAAATAAAGATGATGCAACTATAGTGGATAGGTGTGTTACAATTTGGTATCTGACCTGAATGAATTCGAGCGTCTTTCATTAAGTAGAAGAAGGACTAAAATATTGCGGGGGGAGCCTAGTGGAGTAGGCCAATCAATAGGAGCCTTCAATCGTCAAGTAACCCTAACCGACGAAGATATTGAGGAACCTATGTAGGAGGAAGAACGAATAGTACCTGAGGAACCCGATTTAGCTCCGATTGCCTTAGGGGAAGAATTTGTACCTGAGCCCCGTTATTTAATCCAATCAACCACGTTGACTTAGAATCAGATTTCCCTCATGAGGAAGAAGGGACGGAAGACGAAAAAAATCATGCGCCCATGAACAGAAAACCGAGAGCTGTCTAGCAATGGGTGTCAGAACTTGAGAGTGAGATTGAGATGTGGAAACCTATAATGGCTAGACCCAGAGTCTTAGGTGATTCCGATAGTGAAACTGGACTTAACGGACCTCTAGAGATGTTAAGTAATATTGTCGGACCTATGCCTTTCGGTGGGAATGCTAACATTGGCGGATGGTTAAAGGAGAAGGATCGAGCGGAGCATTTCATGTCTGAGTTTAGTAGTGATTCAAGGGATCACTGTGGTATCGATGAAGAAATTCTTTTGAATAATTACTAAGAGTATAATGATACTGTGGTTGTCAATCGATAGTTTTTTTGATATTTATTTTATATATTATAACTCTTTGAATAATATAACCCTATAGGGTTAAGTTGCGCGATTTTAATTTTAACTTTATGTGCATTATTAAAGAAAGTGATGTTTTAAATTGGTTATAAAATAAGATATTTAAAAATTATATATATACCCATATCTTGGACTTCTTCGCGTATCGCAAGGTCTAAGTTCTAGTCATCACAACAAACATACACACCTATGACAAAGTCTCATTAGCACCACTTGTTATAAAACATTACCCTTATTTTTATGCGTTATAGACCTAGGGATAATCACTTATAATTCTCTTGATCTATGTCGTGGTTATATTGCTCGTCATTTCAAGGAGAAGGATGTGTGGAAATTAATATCACCGCACCTTAAGGAATTAAGTTAAAGCTCTAATTAATATATATATATCTATATATATATATATATATATATATATATATATATATATATATATATGTTATATGTATATATAAATATATATATATATATATATATATATATATATATATATATATATATATATATATATATATATACATACATATACATATATATATATATATATATATATATATATATATATATATATATATATATATATATATATATATATATATATATATATATATGTATATATATATATATATATATATATATATATATGTATATATATATATATATATATATATATATATATATATATATATATATATATATATATATATATATATATATATATATATATATATATATATATATATATATATATATATATATATATATATATATATATATATATATATGTACATATATATATATACATATATATATGTACATATATATATATACATATATATATATATATATATATATATATATATATATATATATATATGTATATATATATATATATATATATATATATATATATATATATATATATATATATATATATATATATATATATATATATATGTATATATATATATGTATGTATATATATATATATATATATATATATATATATATATATATATATATATATATATATATATATATATATATATATATATATGTATATATATATATATATATGTATATATATATATATATATATGTATATATATATATATATATGTATATATATATATATATGTATATATATATATATATATATATATATATATATATATATATATATATATATATATATATATATATATATATATATATATATATATATATATATATATTGTTTCGGGTGAAACTTAGTTGCAATTTGTATTAAGTGGGGGAAGGGTAATTTACGTTATAACTCCAAGTAGAAACGTCCACGTGTCGAAGTATAGGATAGCCCAATCCAATTACTTGAGGTTAAATGTGATTAAAGATGGTTGAATGTGGTTGAATATTTTCGAATGAACCTACAAGACGAACAAAGGTTACTAACCCGAGGGCGGTACTCGAGAAAGCCCGCCAATGCTGAAGTCAGAACGAGGTTGAATACGAAAAATCACAATGGAATTAATTAGAGAGAATATATGAAAAAACCTCCTTCATTAGGACATTTTGTGAGTATTTATAGTCATTTGCTTCGTACTGATATTGAAACTGATCGTATCTGCTTTTCGGACTGATAAATCATGAAGTAGATCGATTCGTAATCCGGAATTGGGCTTGAATATTTTATTGGCTATGTTTGACTTGGGCTTGACTATATATAAGGCCCAAATAATATTGGGGCCTTAGACCCAAAACATTAGCCCCACGCACATAGGGCTTTAATGTCGAACGATAATTGGCGTACTGTGTGTGGAATCTTGACGATAAGGGGCTTTTGAAAATTTGTAACGAACCGCACCAACCTGGCTATGACTTGTAATGACTTTTAATATCTTGGTCATTCTAGATGAAATATAACAATGGGTATGTTCTTACGCTAATGAGCCCATAGATATTTAGACTTGATTAATCTTGGGAACTTATCTAGACTAATTTGCCCTAAATAAATAAAATAAATAATTTTGGATGTGAGATTTTTAGTAAATTATGGAAATAGAGAGGGCAAAAAGACTAAAATAAAGATGAACCATTTAAAGATCGGGTAATGAAAAAAGGAAAAGAAAAATAAATCTTTGGAGTACCGGAAAAGGCCGAGCATAAACATTCATGCTCTTTGGTTTTCAAACTTACCTGCCCCCCATCGCCTTCTTCATGATACTTCATGAATGCCCCCCTATCTTCAAGTGACTTTCCCATGAAAATGAAAGGCTTGCTCCCCTAACTTTTCCACATCTTTATGAAGACTCACAATCTCAGTCCGAGAATGCGTTGTGACCCACAATTACCCGTTTCAGGAGCTCGAGGGAGGCCGAGTATACACCTCTAAATCGCCATTTTCGAAAGTTGCGCTCAAGGAGGTCCGAGCATAATCATTCGACTATCCATTTCAGAAGGTTCATGGGGGTCCTAGTATGTATTTGTGACCTGTGAGCTTATAAGGATTGACCATTTTTAAAAGCTCGGGTTTAGGGTCGCCATTGTTGAGCGAAGAGAGAAGTTTTGGAAGCAAGAAGAAGAAAGGGAAGGTTATGAGATCTTAGATTTTGCATGGAACTTGGCGTGATCTCTCGTATCTTCATTTTGCATAAAATGGTTTAAGCTGGACAGGTATCATATGGTGGCCTATGATACTTTATTAATTACATGTATGCATCTTAGGAAGTAATGTAGATTGTTGGAGGTTCATAAAAGGTCCGAGCATATGCTAATAGGAAAGTTTGAACGTCTTTTCATTCAAATTCGAGCATACCCGATTCTTTTCTTTCAATTCTTTCACTTTCTTGAGGAATTGAATGTGCCTCCATTCGAGTTCGAGTATACGCTTCTTAGAAATATCTTGGAATTACCATTTTTCGAAACCCCATTTTTCTAGGTATCCTCAAATATAAAAGTGACAAGACTCTTGTTTTTCTGAAAATTTCGGAATGAAAAACATTTCCATAGGAGGTTAAGCATACAATAGACTTCAAGGGCTTCGAAATGATATATTATACGCCCCATACGGACTTCAGGACTGGAAGATGTGATTGTTTGAACCTATCTGGTCGTAAATGACATGTATAAAATGTAAGGAAGTGTAAAGTGTTTATAAGATATGGGTCTCTTCAAACTTTTCTTCTAAAATCTTCCCTTACATGAAGACCCATGCTTTACCTCTTTGACTTAGGCAAATTTGTGGACTTTCAAGGAGTCCCAAATGAATTAAGCATGCTATAATCTCAAGATTTACCTTGAGCTAGTAAGCCCTAAGGTATTAAGAATATAGTTGAGTCCCAAATGGCTTAAAATTTACCATGATGTGTCCCCCTTTCTTGACACGCCCCCCTTTGCGTTGGATGTAGCGTGTTATGTTTGCATTACTTTACTTGTGAGCTATTTTTGAAGAAAGAAAAAGGAAAAATAAAATCTTCATGGTACTTAAAGATTGATAAGTATATAAGTCTCGTTTGATATTTTTTTGACCTAGAAAATCGACTTGACCTCTAGTGAGAGAAAATTTCATTTCTTCAACTTTTAAGGTGAGTTCTTGAATTCAAAGCGTCTTCATGCACTATCTTGTCCCCAAAACCTTTTCTTTTTCGAATCGATTGTAATTTCGAAAATAGAAAAGGTTTTTCTTCAACTTTCTTTGAACTTTCTTCAAGTGCTTCAAAGTTATCATCATTGCTTTTATTCTTGATTGTATTATAATAGTTGTTAAATGTTTGTTGCAGGGTATTTGAATTGCTTTAAGGATTGTAGCTTCCTTGCTTCTTGTAAGTATGTTGTAAATATTTTCCTTATTATTTTGCCAAATTTTTGTCATGGAATGTAGGATTTGTATGCTAGGCTGGGATAAAGGTGAATTGTGAACTATAAACTTATCGCATTGACTCTAATATGATATAACCATGGAAATAACCAAGTACTTGGGGTATTTCGACATTGAATCTGATAATGGTGATGACTTGAACATGTATGTAGCTGTATATGAGTCATCTTCGTAGTCTTCTGTAAATTTTCCCGAAAAGACTTACCCTTTCCCTTGGGAGCCTACTGTTGCCTTTATTTCGGGGGATGAATGTCTCGGTTGGACTATGCCGAGCCCTTTTGAGTTGGTTAGCCCCATGTACAGGCCGATGAAGAATTGTATCTCCAAGAAGCAACCCACCTCTACAGGAGGAGAAGTTGACTTGTCCCAAAACCCGTTATATGAAGGTCCAGAGTATGTACCAAATGGAGGGCCTTTAAATTTTAGCATTTGTCCTGGTTGGACTAGAACCGTCACTAACAAGAAAGATTTGTTAAGAGTAAAGTGGCGGTTGCCCGAGGAGGGTTTTGAAATAATAAAACTCAATCCTCACGCCACCGTGAAGAATACGCCTCGTGGCTGTATTGCTGTGTAGAGGGAATCCTTCATGCAGGGCTTGAGGTTTCCGTTGCACCCCGTCTCGATAGAGCTTTTGAATGCCTACAATGTCACCGTTTCCGAATTATATCCCAATGCATGGGGTTATATTACCTTTTTCTTGATATTATATTCCCTCTTTGATGTGAAGCCTTCCTTAACGGATTTTCGGTACATATTTCGAGCACAGGTGTGTCCTTGTGCTCACGGACCTGGATGGATTACTTTTCAGCATAGAAGGGGTTATAGGATAGTAACAGGGATGCTTGATAGCACGAAGAGCTTTCGTTATCATTTCGCCTTACTTCATAGTGCACATGGTTGGGATATCAAGACCACTCCCGATCAACAACCAAATTTGACTTTAAATAATCAAGTTCCTCAATGTGGCTATGAGAAGTCGCTAATAATATACCACGCTGAAACTGAAATTGTGATGGGGGACTATGGCCCTGTCTCTGTCCAAAGGAAATTTATCATCGACAATAAGCTACTAAGAAATGATCTTCTTTTATCAACCATGGGAATTGGTTCTCGATGGCCTCAGTGTAAGCTTCTGAACTTACGTGATTTTTCTTTTGAGTGATGTTTTAACATTTTGAAGTGTTGTATTTTTGTAGCTTTTGCCTTTTCGAATTCAAGAGCAAGCATCCGTACATCATGAATTCTATGACCTTTGCGATGATGGTGAAGCAGAATCAACGTGATAAGGACAAGAGGATTTTAAGGGGGCCCGATCTTCCTTCCCCCCTAAGGTATAATCTCGCCTAAACATCATGTTTTGCCTTACCTTTTTGTGGCGATATGCTTAGGGTTAGCTTTATTGGTGTAGGATGCCCAAAGGAAGACTAAGAGCGCAGCTCCCCCTAAGGAGGTTGTGCCTCCTAAGGGCACTGCATCCTAAAAGAGAAAGGGAGATGATATCCGGACATCTGCACCGTCACGAAAAAGGACTAAGTCGGTTGCCACGTCTAAGGGAAAAGGCAAAGAGAAGGTTGGAGACGTCCCCCTTCAAGACGAGTTTACCGTCCATACGAACAGACTTGTCGCCGTTTACAATGGTGATCGTCCTTTCTCCTAATTATCTTCAAGGGATCTTAAGGTTCGCTGGCATAGAGCGACTGGCCAATTGATTTCATCCCGTGACGTTGAAGAGTTTGGTCTTACCCCCTTTGCAACCCGAATAGATGAGCTTAAGGCCTTGCAAGCTGAGGTTTTTACCCTTTCCTTATTAATTTTGCAGCCACTCTTATTTTTGTGTATATATACTCATATATTTGTTTCTAATGTTTTTTTTATTTATTTATTTTTTTTTAGGTGTGCATGCGCTTGCAATATGAACTTGCAAACGCTGCTGGCAAAGAGGATGTTTTTGAGGAAGTGAAGGATCTTTGCAAGAAGGTCAAAGAGCTAAGTGACAGCGTGGTAACAAAGAATGCTCGAGTGATGAGGTTGACGAAATTGACGAAGGGCCTGGAGCATTGTTCAAGTTAAGGATAAACAACTATCCTTAAAGAAAAAGCTTGCCGTCGACTGGTTCTTGACGGAGGAAGGTCAGACTTTTCAAGCAGATTTTGGAAGAAAGGCCTTTGAGCAAGGACGACGCCTAGAGGAGGAGATGCATCGTATTGCAGCCGCCAAGCTGGGTTTTTCTTACGAATCATTCGAGGGCGTGATTGGTGACTTCTTCAATGACACATTATCTAAGGTCACTAAAGAAATGAAATCTAGTGGTGATGATGGTAAGGAAATGGTAGGGGAATTCGAAAGGGTTTCTTGGGAGTATATTCTACCACCTGAGTTGGAGGCTAGGGTGTCTTCGCTTAATTTTTCTTCCTTTGATGTCTCGACCCCAGACATGTCTCATGTCTCGCAGTCCCCTGTGAAATTCGACCATGGAATTCTGGAAATACCTAGTTCAAGGCCATCACCTGTAGGTTCGGAGGGCGAAGCGGATCATACATTGGCGAGATTCTATTACGTGAGTTGCATGCTATCGATGATTCTGTTGATCCAGCAATGGAACCCGAACATGTGACCGATGCGATAGTTGACGTCCCGGCGCCTGTACCTTAATGGGATTACGCCATGTAAATACGTCTTTATTTCGGATTTTGGATGTAACTGAAGACTCAACTTTCTTAAATAATGATAAAGGGAGATTGAAGACTTAATTCTCGTTAATGATGATAATTCAAAACACATATTGATTAAACAAATAAATTAAGTAATTACATTTAGTTGTTTAAGTAAGTCTAAAATCATATTTGATATACATTTGATAAGTAATATATATTTTAGTTTGAAGTCGTTGGAATATACTTAAAGATCTTAAGTTTATCTTAACGATGATTTTATAAGTCTTGAGATATGTTTTCAAAGTCTTGAAGATATTTACATTTATAATCAGGTTAATTTCGTAATTATATTTGAAATATTTTAATAGGTGAAGGTTCCTTGAAATTATATTTGAAATATTTTAATAGGTCAAGATTCATTATAATTGACTTGATATTATTTGAAATTAAGTTTAAATATTTTATTTGAACGTTTAAGATATAATAGTTCGAGTATTTTGTTTTTGAATTTAAATATATGCTTAAGTTGTATTGATGATTAAATATAGTACAAGGTACACTTGCTTTATTAATTATAGTACACGGCTATATTTGATATTGAATTAGTTGATTGCTAATTATAGAGTTTCCTATTAATAAGATAATATTTGAAGTAACACTAAAAATAGAAAATGACTATTTGAATTAATACTAAAAATAGGAATTAATTTGAAATTTTATTTGAACGTTGATGTATCTGGTTTGAGCTTAGTTTTCATTATCTTGTAAAAGTACTAACGTGGCATCATAGCATTGGATATTAAAGATAAAATACAGCACCAATGACGAAATTATTTTAGTTGCCAGTGCACATCAGTTTGAAGTTAACCTCAAGATCTTGAAGATAGGCGCTGAATGACCAGGTCAACAGAAAATAACGGAAAGGAGCCTTATTGTTTTCCATGATATGTTGAGGCGTAACACTATAAATACAAGGCTTCATTTCAGAACTAAGATACACCTATGCACCTCTTCTTACCTCTTTCTCTCTTGACTTAAGATTTAGAAATTCTCTAAGTGTTCAAAGAGTTGTAATCCTTAGTTCATCTAACTCTTACATTTGTAATAGGCTTAAGAGTTTAAAAGAGTTAGATTAAGTTTAATACGCCTAATCAGGAATACTTTTCTAAGTGTTCAACTTGTGAATCTCTATTGTGAGATTTGGGATTTTGCTTTTATTAAAGGGACTTGTAATACGGTTCTTCAAGGGGAAGAACGTGTTGAGAATAGATAGTGAGATCTTCTTTGTATTAAAGTCGGATTAATAAAAGGCGTTGAAATCCTACGGGTTGAAAGAGAACCCATAGGCGGGGAGTAGGTTGGTTAGAACCGAACCTCGTTAACATATCGTGTGTTATACTTTAAAGTTTATTTTTTCCGCACATACGTTATTGTTTACGAATTGACTCAAAGCTGTTCCAGAAAACAGTTTTGACAGACTCCTCAAACTCTTGAGACAAGCTGACAAAAATTTTAAAAAGCCCAAACTCTCTATTCACCCCCCCTCTAGAGAGTATTCAACCTCCTATTAACTTTCAACTGGTATCAGAGCTAAGTTTCACATAAAAAGAGTAATATCTTGTGATGGTTCCAATAGGAAAAGGGTTGTTTGCTCAAGGACGTTCGTGCTCTAGACCACCTTTGTTTTGCGGTACAAATTTCTCACATTGGAAAACCTTGATGAAAATGTTCGTGATTGATCAAGATATGGAACTTTGGGAGATCATAACTAAAGGACCTAAGATACCCATGAAAAAGGACGCTCAAGGAAATGATGTACTAAAGTCCGAATCCGAATATTCACAAACTGATTTGGAATGGGTTTCCAAAAACTATAGGGCAATGAATCAACTATGTTGTGCTTTAAATGGTACTGAGTTCAATCGAGTTTGTTCATGTACAAGTGCTAAAGAAATATGGGACAAGTTGGTTGTGACATACAAAGGAACAAGTCAAGTGAAGGAAACAAAGATCAACATCCTTATGCACTAATACGAAATGTTTAAGATGAAAAAGGATGAGAACATAAATGAAATGTTTACTCGTTTTACTTTGATTACTAACAGTTTGAATTCTCTTGGCAAAACTTTTACTAATGCAGAGAAAGTCCAGAAGGTCTTGAGGTGTCTTCCAAGATCTAAATGGGGTCCAAAAGTCACCGCCATTGAGGAAGCCCAAGACTTGAGAATTCTATCGCTTGACGATCTACTTGGAAAACTTACAACTCATGAACTTACCCTACATGATGATGGAGAAAATGATGTAATACCTTCAATGAAAAACCTTGCTCTAAAAGCAAAGAAACATCATGAATCTTCAAGTGATAATGAAGAAAGCGATGATGAGGAAGATCCATTCGCATTGATCACTAAAGGTCTTGAAAAAATTATGAAGATGCGAAAAAGATTTAATAAGTTTAAATCCAGAAATAAAGGTAAGTCTTCTAACTCTAATTCAAATTTTAAGACTAACAAACTTGCTTGTTTTGAGTGCGGTTCTATAGAACATATCATAAAGGACTGTCCTAAGAAGAAAAGACAATCCTACAAAAATAACAAGAACAAACAAGCTATGGTTGCAACTTGGAGTGACTCTGAAGGATCATCTGAATCTGAATCTGAAGATGGACAAGCTCATGTATGTCTTATGGCTGATAATGAAAACAATGATGATATAGATGAAAACCATAAAAAGGTACGTGACTTTCTTAACTCATGCTCAAAAGATGAATTAGTTACAACTCTCCTTAATATGTTTCAAATTGAAAAGATTTTAAAAGATGAGAAAGATGTCTTAGAAGATAGAATACGACATTATGCTGAAGGTTGTGAAGAAATCATAAATAAAAATGATTCGCTAAAGGCTGAAAAAATTAAACTTGAAAAGACTGTCAAGGTCTTGAAAGAACAGAATCTCAGCCAGACTAAACAGCTTATTGACCTTAAGAATGAGAACAATGATCTTGAAGCCAGGCTCAAAACCTTGAAACATGAGTCTGAGAAAAATCTGCAAGCATTAACCAAGCTAAACGAATCTGAATCCAAATTCACTAAAATGCTTACACGTCAAAAACCTTCTAGTGATAAAAATTGTATTAGTTATAATAATGTTACACATAACTATAAGAGTAAAACCACATTTGTGAAAAGTGCATATAAACATAAACGTACACCTACTTGCACCTTTTGTTGCAAAGAAGGACATATTAGACTTGCATGTCCTTACAGACGTAAGGAAAATTATATTATCAAGAATTCCTTTCCTCTTGAATTACGTGGACAGATAAAGCAAATATGGGTTCCTAAAGGGACAAGACCACCCAACATGGTCTATCCCGAATATGGTTCCAAATTTGTCACATGGATAGCCAAGTAAGGTTGAGAAAGGTTAATTTTTTTTTGTTTTGTAGGATAAACAAAAATGGATTCTAGATAGTGGATGCTCGAGACATATGAGTGGTAAAATCTCTTTATTTTCAGAACTTAAGGAAAGATGTAGTGGCTCAATCACCTTAGGAGATAAAGGTAAATGCAAAATTTTAGGCGTTGGTAAAATTGGTAAGAATCCATTTAAAACTATTGACAATGTTTATTTACTTGACGGTCTAAAATTTAATTTGCTAAGTGTGTCTCAACTATGTGATAAAGGAAATGAAGTAATATTTGATAAAGAAGAAGTATATGTTAAACAACCACCCGGCTTTGAAAATTATGATCTACCTAATCATGTTTTCAAACTAAATAAAGCACTATATGGCTTGAAACAAGCTCCAAGAGCTTGGTATGACAGATTTAGCTCACATCTACTTGAAAATGAATTTCAACGAGGTAAAATTGATAAAACACTTTTCATTAAAACTAAAGGAAAAGATATTCTAGTTGTTCAAGTATATGTTGATGATATATTGTTTAGAGCTACTAATGATTCTTTGTGCAAGGAATTTTCTGTGATTATGTGCAAAGAGTTTGAAATGAGCATGATGGGAGACTTAACATTCTTTCTTGGACTACAAATAAAGCAAAAGAAAGATGGCATATTTATTTGTCAAAGTAAATATGTTAGATATTTGTTATAGAAGTACAATATGGATCAATGTAAAGAAGTTAATACACCTATGAGTACAACACTACGTCTAGACCAAGATATAAATGGTAAGAGTGTTGATCAAAAGACTTATAGAGGTATGATTGGTTCTTTATTGTATTTAACTGCTAGTCATCCTGATAATATGTTTAGTGTTTGCTTATGTGCTTGTTTTCAAGCTAACCCAAAAGAATCTCACTTAACAGCAGTTAAGAAAATCTTTAGATATTTATATGGGACTAAAGACTTTGGTCTATGGTACCCTAGTTGTGGAAATTTTAGTTTGATTGGTTTTTCAGATGCGGATTATGCTGGATACAAAGTTGATAGAAAAAGCACATAAGGATCATGTCAATTTTTAGGAAATTCATTGATCTCATGGTACTCTAAAAAGCAAAATTCAGTTGCTTTATCTACAGCTGAAGCTGAATACATAGCTGCACGTGCATGTTGCTCTCAAATTTTATGAATTGCTCAACAACTTCGAGATCTTGGAATTGATTTCAAAGGTATTCCTATAAAGTGTGATAACACAAGTGCAATTTGTATTACTAAGAATCCTGTGCAACATTCACGTACAAAACACATTAAGGAACGTCACCATTTTATAAGGGATCATGTTGAAAAAGGTAATATTTCTTTATCCTTTATATCTACTGAAAATCAATTAGCGGATATATTTACAAAACGTTTAAGTGCTGAACGTTTTGCATATATACGAATGGAACTTGGCATGCTAAATGATGTTGCATGAATTGAGGGGGAGTAATGGAATATGAGTAAAAGGATTGAGACGTTAATTGTTACTCAAGTACTAAGTATGAATTAAGGGGGAGCATTACGTGTTATTTCTATGTTTGATTGACTATATATGTGTGTTTATGCATGAATTTAAGAATTGAAAATTTAATTTCAATTTCTTAAAAATTATTTGTTTTATAAAAATGGGATTTATAATTAAATACCTTTAATCAATAAAGGATGTTTAATTATTTTAAAACAAAATGGTTTGTTTAAATTACTTGTGAACATCATCAATGCATTAAAATCTTGTTCATGATTTTGGTTAAAATCCAATTAATCTCATTATTGCATTTCCATTAGTTCACGGTTAAAAAGCCCAAATCAAACACTTGTTCACGTTGATGAACAAACCGGTCAAGCTTCACACACCCTTTGCACTCTTTGTGTTGTCAAATCAATCAATTGAGAGTACAAATGCATTGTACTATACTCCTTTAAAAGAGAGTAAAACGCATTGCTTATTCATTTGCTCACAAAATCTCTTTCTGATTTCCTACTATAATCGTCTCTTTCACTTTCCTTTTCAAGCTTTCAAAATCTCTTTCCATGGCACCTAAAAGAAGATTAAGCAAATCCTCTTCAAAAACCGAAAAAGGAGAATCGTCTAAATCTCAAATGGCTGAACCTATTACCCCTGTTGTTCATTCACCATTGAACACTTTTGATGTTCCTAAGAAATGGTTTGGAAATCATACTGCTTATGGGAGATGGGTTGATATTTTTCGACAGAGATCACTTTCTTTTGTTGATTTACTTGATTATAATTTCTTCTTGTTTGAAGATCTTGAAATCATTTCTGCTTTCATACAATCTACTCCTGGTATGTTTTTAAGCCCTGGCTCTACAACTTGTCCAAGTGTTGTAAAAGTTTTCTACTCCAACTTATCTTTTATTATTGTTGACGGAGAACAAGCTTTACGAAGCTTTGTTAAGGGTTAAGAGATTGTAATTTCGAAAACCCTAATGAATGACATTTTCAAATTTTCTCATGAAGTTGATGATAAAACCCCTAGTATTTTAGCCCTACAAAATGCTAAGGATATGTTCATTCTCGAATCATATTCTGATTTCTCTTCTACCAAACAACTAACTCACAATGCTTTAAATTTAAATGGAAAATTGCTACACTACATTCTTGTTAGAACTGTTTTCTCTCGCAACACCTCATGTGAATTAGTCACTGATGCTCATCTCATATTGATGTGGAAAATTGCTTCTCTAAAAAATGTTAATTTTTCTTCTATTATCTTCTCTACAATGCGATTTTGTAGTTCACATTCTCGCAATTGTTCTCTTCCTTATGCCAACCTTTTGACATTGATCTTTGATCATTTCAATCTGCTCTCTGAGTCAGAGGAAGTGGATTATTCTGGTCCTATTTCATTGTCTAATGAAATCCTCCCGCCTCTTGGTATTTTCAAAGTGCATGACAAATATGAGTTATACTTTAATTTGTCTTCATCTGATAAAAAGGATCTTCAAAAGATTCATGGTAAGCGGCTAACACGTCTTGAACCTCACATCAAAGAACACACCACTCTTTCCCGACTTCAGTCTCTAAACTTGGAGGTTGGTGAAATGAAATCTTCCCTACTTGCATTGCATGATAAAGTGTCTACTCTGACTTTTATGTTAGACACTTTTATGAAAGAAATGAAAGGAATGGTAGTAGAAGATGTGGTAGTGGAAGAAGAGGTTGTTGGTGGTGATGCTATTGTACCTAAAGAGGATGAGGGTATGAAGGAGGCAAAGGAGAAGGATGAAGAAGAAGAGGAGGAGGCAGAGAAGAAGAAGGGAGAGGATGCGCAAGAGGTTGCTGCTGAGGGTCAAACTGATAAGGAGGTAGATATTTCTGTTGATGTTGATGAAACCACCCCAATCCAAACAATTCCTCCAACTGTTGATGAACAAACTTCACCTGGCAAACCGGCTCCTTCCAAGAAAAGGAAGAGAAGGTCTAGGAAGTAATTTTTTTTAACGCTGAACATTATTTTTTTTTGGCAAACAATATTTTTCTTAATCCCAACATTTTAATTCTTCCTGTTTTCTTTTTGATGAAAGTCAAAAAGGGGGAGAAATGTATATTTAATATGTAATATATTTTTATTTGCATTTTCATGCTTGCTTATTTGCTCTGATTTTTGTTGCTGTGCTTGCTTGCTTATGTTTGCTTATCTTGTTGCATATGCTATATTGTTCTGATATATTACTGAATCGTTTGTTTTGATCAAGTTTTGTTTTGTTTTGCTCTGAATGGATTGTTTTGCTCTGAACTGAATTATGTTTTGTTTATTGCTAAATGCATTCATTCAACATTCATGTTTTGGGGGAGATATGTTCATGCTTGGGGAGATATGAAAAATTAAAATTTGTGGAGATATGATTTAATATCAAAAACATGATTAATATGTTTCTGTTAAATAAAGAAAGATATAGATATAAATTCATAGTTGCTGATTATGTAGTTAAAATATTAAAATATTGATATGATGTTACATTACAATATTGATTATTATATTTGCATGTATTGTAATTGGATACTTGTTTGCATGCTTAAATAATGATTGTAATGATATGAAGTATGAAAATTCACTGGTTTATACTATTTTGTTTTCATATTGTTCTAATTTGAAACTATTTTAAAAATCTTGAAGAACATTCTAATTGATGATAAAGTCTTGAAAATATTATGTTTAAAAATATATTGTTTATTCTTATCATGTTTTCAATTCACATTAACTTAGAAATATGATTTAGCAAAATATGGTTTTGACTTTCATCAAGGGGGAGATTAAAGACTCAACTTTCTTAAATAATGATAAAGGGAGATTGAAGACTTAATTCTCGTTAATGATGATAATTCAAAACACATATTGATTAAACAAATAAATTAAGTAATTACATTTAGTTGTTTAAGTAAGTCTAAAATCATATTTGATGTACATTTGATAAGTAATATATATTTAAGTTCGAAGTCGTTGGAATATACTTAAAGAACTTAAGTTTATCTTAACGATGATTTTATAAGTCTTGAGATATGTTTTCAAAGTCTTGAAGATATTTACATTTATAATCAGGTTAATTTCGTAATTATATTTGAAATATTTTAATAGGTGAAGGTTCCTTGAAATTATATTTGAAATATTTTAATAGGTCAAGGTTCATTATAATTGACTTGATATTATTTGAAATTAAGTTTAAATATTTTATTTGAACGTTTAAGATATAATAGTTCGAGTATTTTGTTTTTTAATTTAAATATATGCTTAAGTTGTATTGATGATTAAATATAGTATAAGGTACACTTGCTTTGTTAATTATAGTACACGGCTATATTTGATATTGAATAAGTTGATTGCTAATTAAAGAGTTTCCTATTAATAAGATAATATTTGAATTAACACTAAAAATAGAAAATGACTATTTGAATTAATACTAAAAATAGGAATTAATTTGAAATTTTATTTGAACGTTGATGTATCTGGTTTGAGCTTAGTTTTCATTATCTTGTAAAAGTACTGACGTGGCAGCATAGTATTGGATATTAAAGATAAAATACAGCACACAATGACGAAATTATTTTAGTTGCCAGTGCACGTCAGTTTGAAGTTAACCTCAAGATCTTGAAAATAGGCGCTGAATGACCAGGTCAACAGAAAATAACGGAAAGGAGCCTTATTGTTTTCCATGATGTGTTGAGGCGTAACACTATAAATACAAGGCTTCATTTCAGAACTAAGATACACCTATGCACCTCTTCTTACCTCTTTCTCTCTTGACTTAAGATTTAGAAATTCTTTAAGTGTTCAAAGAGTTGTAATCCTTAGTTCATCTAACTCTTACATTTGTAATAGGCTTAAGAGTTTAAAAGAGTTAGGTTAAGTTTAATACGCCTAATCAAGAATACTTTTCTAAGTGTTCAACTTGTGAATCTCTATTGTGAGATTTGGGATTTTGCTTTTATTAAAGGTACTTGTAATACGGTTCTTCAAGGGGAAGAACGTGTTGAGAAGAGATAGTGAGATCTTCTTTGTATTAAAGTCGGATTAATAAAAGGCGTTGAAATCCTACGGGTTGAAAGAGAACCCATAGGCGGGGAGTAGGTTGGTTAGAACCGAACCTCGTTAACATATCGTGTGTTATACTTTAAAGTTTATTTTTTCCGCACATACGTTATTGTTTACGAAATGACTCAAAGCTGTTCTAGAAAACAGTTTTGACAGACTCCTCAAACTCTTAAGACAAGTTGACAAAAAAATTTAAAATGCCCAAACTCTCTATTCACCCCCCTCTAGAGAGTATTCAACCTCCTATTAACTTTCAGTAACCATGATGATACTATTTGTTTGTTACGGCCCCCCATTTTTCCTTTAGCGGGGGCGCGTTGGTTTTTGATTACATGATCTTGGTTATAAACTATGCATCTTATCTTGATATGTCTTCTCGATAGATTATGAATTTATAAATATTCTATCTTGTGTTACCCTAGGTAAAAACGATGTTAGAATAACTTGAGGCTCGATTGCCACCCAAGGTATTTCATGGCGAATGAACGTGTAGGATCTTGATTAACGAAGAATTTTGACTTGATTGGAACAATTTGGGGCTAAATAGCCACCCAAGTTATCCCATGACGAATGAATACATAGGATCTTTGATTAGCAAAGAGTCCTGACTTGACTGGAATAATTTGGGACTAAATTGCCACCCGAGTTATTCCATGACGAATTAATATATAGGATCTTTGATTAGCAAAGAGTCTTGACTTGATATTGCGCACAAGTTTATAGGATCAAGATTTCATTCCATTCATAATTTACTTAAACCAACATTATATTCATTCACGATTTTCTTACGAAGTACGATGCCTTTTTTGATAGCCAAGCTATACGTCATAGTCTAAAAGTAGAACTTTTTTAAGTGATCGACGCTCCATGGTCTGGGTAAGCTATTCCCACTATCATATCGCAACTCATATGTTCCTAGTCTAACAATTTTCGTGACCATATATGGACCATCCAAATTTTTCCCAAGTTTGCCCCTGTCAACGAATTTGCTGGTGGCCTCAACCTTTTTTAAGACATAGTCTCCGACTTGGAACTGTCTAGGTTTCACCATCTTGTTGAATTGCCTAGTCATTCTTTGCTTTCGAGCTACTGATTTGAGTAACGCATTCCCCCTTATTTTGGGCAGTAGGTCGAGGTTTATGGGTTTCTCTAGTTTATTTGTTTGGTGATCGTAGTATGTGATCCTGATAGATGGAATTCCCACTTCGACAGGTAACACCACTTTGCTTACAAATACTAGGGAGAAAGGAGTGTGACCTGTGGCTTCTTTGACTGTAGTTCTGGTGGTCCACAAGATGCCAGGTAGTTCTTCTGCCCAATTACCACGACACCCTTCTAATTTCTTCTTGATGCCCTTGAGGATAGTTTTGTTCTCTGACTCCACTTGCCCGTTCGTTTGGGGTCTAGAGACTAAACTAAATTGTGTTTGTATGTTGAATCTCTGGCAATATTCCCTTGTGGTGTTGCTGTTGAATTGTCTACCATTGTCAGAGATTATAGCTCGTGGAACTCCATAGCGAGTGATGATGTTTCGCAAATGAATTGGCAGACTTGCTTATCGGTAATGGTGCTTAGAGCTTCAGCTTCAACATACTTATGAAGTAGTCGATTGCAACAATGACAAACTTGCGTTGGCCAGAAGCGGGTGGAAAGGGTCCTAGCAAGTCTATTCCCCACTTATCAAAGGGGAGAACAGATTGCATGGGTTTGAAAACATGATAAGAATAAACAATATATATTTAAACAGAATATTTTCAAGACTTTATCATCAATCAGAATGTTCTTCAAGATTTTGAAAATAGTTTCAAATCAGAACAATATGAAAACAAAATAGTATAAACCAGTGAATTTTCATACTTCATATCATTACAATCATTATTTAAGCATGCAAACAAGTATCCAATTACAATACATGCAAATATAATAATCAATATTGTAATGTAACATCATATCAATATTTTAATATTTTAACAACATAATCAGCAACTATCAATTTATATCTATATCTTTCTTTATTTAACAGAAACATATTAATCATGTTTTTGATATTAAATCATATCTCCACAAATTTTGATTTTTCATATCTCCCCAAGCATGAACATATCTCCCCCAAAACATGAATGTTGAATGAATGCATTTAGCAATAATCAAAACATAAAATCAGTTCAGAGCAAAACAATCCATTCAGAGCAAAACAAAACAAAAGTTGATCAAAACAAACGATTCAGTAATATATCAGAACAATATAGCAAGCACAGCAAGCAAAAATCAGAGCAAATAAGCAAGCATGCAAATGCAAATAAATATTTTACATATCTCCCCCTTTTTGACTTTCATCAAAAAGTAAACAGGAAGAATTAAAATGTTGGGATTAAGAAAAATATTGTTTGCCAAAAAAAAAATATTGTTGAGCATTAAAAAAAAAATTACTTCCTGGACCTTCTCTTCCTTTTCTTGGAAGGAGTCAGTTTGCCAGGTGAAGTTTGTTCATCAACAGTTGGAGGAATTGTTTGGATTGGGGTGGTTTCATCAACATCAACAGAAATATCTACCTCCTTATCAGTTTGACCCTCAGCAGCAACCTCTTGCGCATCCTCTCCCTTCTTCTTCTCTGCCTCCTCCTCTTCTTCTTCATCCTTCTCCTTTGCCTCCTTTGCCTCCTCCATACCCTCATCCTCTTTAGGTACAGCAGCATCACCACCAACAACCTCTTCTTCCACTACCACATCTTCTACTACCATTCCTTTCATTTCTTTCATAAAAGTGTCTAACATAAAAGTCAGAGTAGACA
>NC_080056.1:24310345-24507845 GCF_026212465.1 Amaranthus tricolor | reverse complement strand
ATTATTATTATTATTATTATTATTATTATTATTATTATTAACTTTTGATTATTTTTTAAATATTATTTTTATTATTTTTGTTGGTGATGTTTTTGCTATTATTGTTATTGTTAGTAAATTTTTTTTATAATGTTATTTTTAAATATTGTTTTTGTTATTAGTGTTATGATTATTATTATTGTTTTTGTTATTATTATTATTATTATTATTATTATTATTATTATTATTATTATTATTATTATTATTATTATTATTATTATTATTATTATTATTATTATTATTATTATTATTTTTTAGAGTTAAAGTGTATTATATTGCCCAATCTAACCAATTTACAACAAAACTCCAAAATACAGCGAGGCTTACAAAAATCCTAGCCTACGCCTGCGCCTAAATTATAGGGAGTAAAACCAGGTTCTATCCCTATCAGATAGTCTATCTAACTTATTTACATAAGAGACTCTTGTCTTTGCTATGAATTTAGCCTCCGCCAGGACTTGATCTGCTGTCCATACCCTTCCATTCCAAACTCGGTCATTTCGGGCCTTCCATATGGTGTAGGTGGTGGCTCCTACAGTCGCACAATAAACCATTTTACGAAACTTGTTTTCTTTACAGTTTCTCGATAGCCATACTAGGATGTTATCCAGTCGTTTGTGACAAGGTCGAGCTCCCATCCACTCTAGGACTCCAGAGATACACTCAGTGCTGAACCTGCACTCAAAGAATAAGTGTGTGGTGCTTTCTGTTCCTGTCTCGCATAGGCAGCAAGAGGTGTCCTCAGTAAGGTGCATCTTAGCCAAGCGGTCTCTTGTTTGCATACGGTTTCTGGCCCCAAGCCACATAATAAATTGGTGCTTCGGGAGGATCGCTCTATTCCATATTGCCTTATCCCACCTGATCGCAGTAGCTGCCGGTCTAATGCCATTGTACACTTCTTTGATTGAGTACTCTCTAGCATATATATCAATCCCAGCTTCTATTAGGGTGTTTTTGATCTTGCAGAAGCTCTTCCAAACCCAGCTGCAAATTTGGGTGGGACAATTATTATTATTATTATTACTATTATTATTATTATTATTATTATTATTATTATTATTATTATTATTATTATTATTATTATTAGTATAAGTATTATTATTATTATTATGATTATTGTTAATTTAGAAAATTAATTACAATAATAATAATAATAATAATAATAACAATAATAATAATAATAATAATAATAATAATAATAATAATAATAATAATAATAATAATAATAATAATAATAATAATAATAATTAATATTTTGTTAACTTATACTTGTTGATAATGATTAGTTAAATATTGTTCTTGTTAAATTATATTTGTTTATAATGAGTAGTTTAATATGTTAATTAATTATTGTCTTTTGTTCATGTGGTAATTTAACGTAACGTTTGAATATTTATTTTTATTAATAATAGTTAATTAAATTATCAAAATTGTAGTAAATGGCTGGTACTCACGGGTAAGGAAAGCGTTTTTTAGAAACTTGTTGAGTGGGATTAGTTCTAGGCCTACCCTGCTCAGAGGGGACCCTCATGAGAGGGGGGTAATGGGTTCTACTAGGAGGGCTAGGCATGAAGAGGCTGCCAGACACAGTGAGGCCCAACGGTCGAGTATGCTGCACCAAGTGCGCACTCGGTTTGATGATCAGGCAAGCAGCTTCTAGAGTAGTTGGGGGGTTTCTAGTGATGATGTTGAGTACCAAGGCACTGTTCTTCGCTCAGTAGACTGGGCTGTTGTCCGGGGACCCGACGGTAAATTCGCACGTGCCGGCCCTAGTTCTTCTGAGCGTACCGGACATAGTCACGTTGATAATGAGTCGCCACGGGGGAGCAGGCGCTCACAGTCCGCTGGAACGGACTGGTTGGTCACATCGCCCCAGCCCGGGGGGCCCACAGATACGCGCTTGATACGCAGCTATGGCGAGCACATAGCTAAACTTATTTTTGACGGCTCTGAGCATACGCCTTCGGTTCTGGAGTGTCAAAGTAAAAAGAAGCCGTTGGAGGCGATTATTGGACTGCGGGATATGTCTAATCCGCTTTATGATGTTCTACCTGCCACTCCCCTCGGCCGGCTACCCTACATTATGCACCAGCACATTGACTGTACTTTGATATCGGCCTTCGTGGAGAGGTGGCAGCCGGATACGAACACCTTCCACATGCCATGGGGGGAGATGACGATTATGTTGCACGACGTGCAATGTATATTGGGCATAGGTATTGAAGGTCACTACCGACTAAACTTGCTGAGGGGGAGTGGAAGCTCGCTGTTGCTGGTCTGTTCGTGGAGCCCATGGCCGAGCTATGATGGAAAGGGATATTCATGGCAGGTTGCATCAACGTTGCTGAAGTTATGCAGTTGGGCCATCGGTCCCAGGCTATGGATACCCAGTCGACAGCCTATTACATGGCTATTGTTGGCTCTACACTGCTGGCGGATAAGACCAAAATCGGCATGCGACCTCACCTGATACTAACCGTCAACGTCGATCAGGATGAGATCGCCTGGGGTGCGGTGACGCTGGCCCACATGTATCGGCAACTGGGAATGGCGTCTAGGGTTGGTTGCAAGACCATTGCTGGTTGCCTGACATTGCTTCAGACATGGATTTACGAGTACTTTCCGGCTTTCTGCCCTCATCCTCGCCAAACAGATGTGCCTAATAAGACTAGGGCGGAGATGTGGTCCATGCCCAAGCCAGGTTGTGAGATCAACAGGTTGAGGGACTGCAGGAGTATATTAGACTGCATGATGGAAACTTGGGTAATATACATCATATCACACTTTGTTATTCATGTTATTTTAATTTTAGATTATTTTTATGTGTTAACTTTGCTTGTATGCAGGTGGAATGGACTTCGTACATGACTTCTCCAAGGGCATTGCTAAATGAGCACCCATGCACCACCTACATCGAGGGTATCACTTGCTTTGATATCATCGAGGTGCATTTGCCGAAGAGGACAGTGCGACAGGTCGGCTTTGTGCAGGCTATTCCCCCCCCCCCCCTATGAGACCAACCCAAGCCCTATGACCGGCACACGATACCTATTCCGTGACCTTTGCTTCTCCGCCTATTTACACGGAGGCATGGAGTAGGTTCCCCTATTGTTCCCGCCTTAGTGATCAGGCACTTCGTTGGGCATCTGTTTCATCAAAGGCTGATCCTAGTTACGTTGACTAGTTCAGAGTGTGCTCTCACCCATAGTCCTCCCCGGCGAAGAACCGAGTGCCAGTTTTGGTGCAGCTGAAAGCAGAGCGGAATACGTTAGTTTTTTTAATTTATTTGTTTTCTCTTATGTCTTTGTGTTATTTAGATGCTGTTTAAAATCTTGTTCACAACCTCTTTTTTTTTTCAGTTTCTAAATGAATGGCCGAGTCGATTCGCTCCATTGGTGAGACTGCCTCCTGTTGCGGAAATGACCCCCCGGGAAAGACATGCTTTAGATGTATACGTTGGTGATGTTAGAGATTTATTTGCCGAATGGCAAGCTTTTAAGGGGCATGGCCCTTAAAAGACTATTGGTTTTGTATTGAAAACTAATTTACATTTATGCTTTTATTTATTTACATCAATGCTTTTTTACATTATATTTAAGTTAGTTTACAACAATGCTTTTATTAATTGACATCATTACTTTACATATTGAATTTCATCCACGTATTTAATCTCATCTACATGTGTAGTTAAACTAAATAATGATTTACAAAATGTGTTACACTTTGGACTATCTAAAATTGAATCCTATGTACATGTGTAGTTAAACTAAATAATGATTTACACAATGTGTTACACTATGGACTATCTAAATTTACAGCATCTTCAGCGGTGTTATTACGTTGTGGTGGTCGTGGCCCGTATAGTCTATTCCAAAGCAAAATCCGCTACTAAAATGTGTTTCTATACGTCTACAAGAATTGTCAACTGCTTCTATCTATGATTGCTGGACTGGTAGCAGTAGAGATGAATCATCGTTCATTAATAGTTGAACAAAATGATTTCTATTCATCCAACATATATGTATAACTTTATTTACACTATGCACACCCGCTGCTTTCCTTAACGGAAGAATTAAACAGTTGTAGATCGGATTTCCGACAGCAGAACCATAATAAGCAATTGCAATGTTAAGAAACATTGCTGTAGAGTACAATGTCATTGGTGCATCCATCCAGTGAATATAAGAAGCAGGTCCATTGCTGTGTGAACCAATTCTGAATATAGCATTGTCTAACGTCTGCTCCGATAGATACACAAGTAGGTATTGCTCTCTGTTCATTTGCATTTCCATACACATTGCAAGTCTTAAAAGTGGCCATGCCTCCTCGCTCCCAACTCTGTCGCAGCACTATCTCTAAATCCATAGTTACCATCACCTATGACATCAATCCAATCAAACAAGTAAAGAGGGAGAATGTGCGGGATGTGATTGGGCCATGGAAACAGTGAAAAATCACGATGTAACACCCCAGAATTTTCGACCTCTTAACGAAACCAAAACCGTAAAGGACGAGAGGAAATTTGGGTGTTACATAAAAGAAAAAGGAAAAGAACTTAGATAAACGTTAAATATTAACTTTTAAAAAGGTAAGTGGAAATTTCGGTAGAATCTCTTCTAAAAATCGAACATGTGGTAGGGCAATCAGCACAATAAAACATTAACTAGTCTAAGGCATCATTGCCTGTTAAAATCTCACACCACGGCGGAATGATTCGTCGCCGGCTTCTCAAATCAACATGCCAAGCATGGATCGTGGTTTCAGTGTCGACGTTTTCGTTTTAAAAAGACTTAACTCCTTAAAACCATGCAGAGTTATAAACTACGCAGCGGAAATACAAATATACAAGGGAAGACACAAGGCCTCATAACAAAACATATACAAACAAAGTTTACAAAAGATAACCAAAGGCCAAAGAAGCTCTAATACCTGCTACACCTGTCTATGATCCTCCTGCTGCTCGACATTAGACCAAAGGCCAATGTGTCATAGCAGGACAATCATAGAAAGTCATCAACAATCAAACATAAACACAAACACGTACACATCAGTAACTAGCATCAAATAAAATAAGGCCAACTACTAGATAGCATTATATCATAAAACAACATAAGATGATTTCATAAAATGCAAGCACGGGTAGTAACCTTTTATTGGCCACTTATACTTCTTAATTTCATTACGTGCTTTCCAACCCGAACCATGTGTTCTTGGGTAGAATGCAGGTCTTCACGCTTCTCTTTTCAAACATAAACTCTTGCAAAACGCGTATAGTATCAACTCGACCAAGGCATTAACAGAATACCTATCACATGACCTTATAGAGCTTGTCGATCTTAGTGTGATCAAAGTCTGTAATACCCTTGAGGTAACGTAACTTAGGCACACTTCTCACTAGCATAAACTATTCCAGCAATAAGTAGATGTTCTATCAATGAGTAAATATTCTATCAAAGAGTAAATGTTTAATCAATGTGTAAGCTTTCTATCAAAGAATGAAATTTTATCATTAAATAACTTTCGATCAATGAATAAATTTTCTATCACTGAATAACTTTCTATCAGTGGATCTTTCTCTATTTCCTGGCATAGTGACACGGCCAAGGGCGTTATTGGCCTTCCGGCGCCCATGGCAAAGTATGAGCTCATGCCCCCTCCAGCTGACCCTCTCGGGTCCTACCTTCGGGAAAAACCAACACACCGGGGTACTAAACCAGTGAAGAGGCCACCATATTAGGGTTTGCAAGGCCCGCATGGTAACACCTCTGTAAAGGGGCGGTATCGGCCATCCGGCGCCCAGTGACCCAAGCATGCTCACACCCCCCTTACGGTGGTCCCGTCAAACCTCACCTAGGGGACTAATAAATCAACTGGACATAATCCAGTTGAGTCACGCCAGCTATTCATAATCTAATACTTTATCAGATGGGAATAACTTCCACTTCGACTAATAATGAGCACCCTGGGATAGCAGCATGCCAAAACCCACTGAGCCACTCATCAAAATATGAAATTCACCTCTAAAGGATTCATTCTAACTCCAAGTAAGGCATAATCCAATTCTTAAATAGATAAGGGGTAGTTCTCGCCCTCTATTAACATTCTCATTCTCTAAACTATTCTAAGCGCAAGGATTTCATAGTCGATAGCTCTTAATGTAAAGTGTACTCAATAGTATCTCATAGTTTCAATGCAATGTATATTATCACAATAAACAATAATGTCTTAAAGCAAATTGCATATAAGGGTTAGTTACTGCGTTTACGTACCTGTAAGTGTCACTGCACGATCAAAAGTCACAAAATCACCCGACTAAGGCTCTACTTTCCTCTTACAAAATGGGCACCTATATAAGTTATGAGTAGAACTAATAAGTTCCCTTAACTACTTTGCCATACCAAACTAAATACCAAAGTAACCGCTATCACCCATTCAACATGAGTTTTCGATTACCCTAGCACGCACACAACTCATTCAATACAAGTCAAAATCATTAACTCAACACAACATAAGTCTTTCCATCAATTTAAAGTAGAAGTATGTGTGAATCGTTTCTTCATATCAATTAATTTTTAGCATATCGGCTCGTGTTACCCAAAAATAACTAATCATAACTAAATCTTACAATTTTAATATAATATTAATATAACGATAAGGAAAATCTTAGAGTTATCGTATCAGGATATCATTTGTTACATTCTCCGAAGCCATTAAGAACTATAATCACAACAACACGACAAATAACTTTAGCAACCATCGACGATAAGTTGACATTATGCTCTTGGCTTACCAATATCATGTATCTATAACTTCAATAACAACTTAATGAGGGTAGTTGTAATTTACAACAATCAAACCACAACAATTAGTAACTATTATTCCCAATTTAATCAATCAAAATCACTTTCATAGTCAACTAACATCATCACCATTACTAATTATTCAAAATAATAACCAATCGACCAAATCTTAAAACAACTATTAAAGTTATTTAATCAATCATCACCAAAATATAGTATAACACACACATCATTGGTAAATTCATCTCTAAATCCAAGCCCTAATCGTTTCGTGTTCAAAGATAACATTTAATTACTACCCATAATAAGATTCAAAGAAAACTAATACAAATCAACACACAACCCATAATTTCAAATCACACATCAAACCTTAAGTCATAAACATGTTTAATTCATCAATCAAATTCTTACCCACAAAAAGATTCAATGAAAATAACACAAAAATCAACACCTCACTCATAAACTTCATAAAACTTCAAAAAAAAACTAGAAATTAATTAGAGAAAAGAAAAGAGATGGATCACAATGGAGAAACTAGAAAAGGGTGAGGGTATAGGTGGTGTTGTGGTGGTGTGGAGCACGAAAATGGCGGAGGAAAGGCCAAGTGGTGCTGCTGCCTTGGCGTCACAACAACTTGCTGCTGTTTGGGGCACGCAAAGCAGCAGTTGCTGCTGCCAGGTGGTGGAGGAGAGACACGGCTGCCCAGCAGCCAGTTGCTGGCGGCACAATAATGCTACGTGGCTGTTTAAGGTGCAGCTCAGCTGCTGTTGGTGGGGGAGAACGCAGCCACGGCTGCTTCTGTGAGGAGGCGAACACAACCTATTGGTGGCTGCTGGCAGCTATGGCGGAGGCGTGCCAGGTGGTGGAGGAGAGACACGGCTGCCCAGCAGCCAGTTGCTGGCGGCACAATAATGCTACGTGGCTGTTTAAGGTGCAGCTCAGCTGCTGTTGGTGGGGGAGAACGCAGCCACGGCTGCTTCTGTGAGGAGGCGAAGGCAGCCTGTTGGTGGCTGCTGGCAGCTATGGCGGAGGCGTGGCTGGTGGTGCTAGGGCTGCTGCTGAACCGTGAGGGAGTGGGATGTGAGAGAGAAGAGAAGAGAGGGAAGTGAGGCGTGTGAATTGAGTGAGGGAGGGAGTAATACCCCCTTAAAACCCTAACTCATCCTATTTATTTAATTTATACACTTATTTATTTATTTGTTTACCTAGATTCATCTTCTTGCGAGGCTCAACTAAGAACTCACCTTTGTGTGCTCATACATTTCAATAAAATAATTATTTTGATTCGAACCTCTTTATTTAGAAATCGTGATTGTATTTTTAATAAAATATATGTCAATATTTAAATTTGTATATGAAAGGAGTTTATTAAAACTACTTCTAAATTAATTTAATATAATTATAAAATACCCAAAAGTCATTAAAATATTAATTAATGACGTCAGAAAATCTCGGGGTGTTACAGACTACCCCCTTTAAAAGGAGTTTCTTCCCCGAAACTAGAGTACAATTCATGAAAATTGTATTTCTAATAACTCATGATGGTGTTTTAACGATTTTAAGCTCCATAATTGACTCAAGGATCGTGACCTTATTGACACTATTAACAAAAGGATACTCAATCTATCAGAATATTCATACATATCTCATTTCGAGTATTACAATCACCTAAATTAACTCAACACCCTATCAAAACATGTAAAAAAAATTATACAATTGTCTCAACACGATCAATCAGAAGCATGCAAATATCACACCAATTGATTCACACAATCAATCAAAGCATGTAGATATCACACCAATAGGTTCAAACAATCAATCAAAAGCATGTAAGTTTGTAATAGGTTGTTATCATAGAGGTGAATATGCGTGGAAACGCAGGAGAAAATGTGTGTAAACGCGCGAAATTCTATCGCATTCTACCCCCCTTAAAACTTAGTTACGACCCTGTAACGCACTAACCTCGAAACATATGCAAGGATAGTGTGGTTAGACCATGGAACTCTAATTATTTAATATCTTCGATCTCAGTACTACACACCCTAGTATCTAGGTCTCAATATGTTCTCTTAGTAAGACAACACTTCTCAATGTTTACAAAAATAACACATCTAGCAGATGTGGCTTTTAAAAAGTGTATCACTTGAGCTCGTGACCATACGAAATGTCCTATTATCTAATGTAATTCTTCAAACAACCTTTCCACTTCTACGTGACCACCTAAGGTCGTACTTTTTGATAATCTTGAAATGTACGGAAGGTTTAACTATTGTAATTTAAACCATAAATGGGGGTAAAATATCAAAACAACAAAGTCCTAAAAGTAAGGTGCACGAAGTTGCTCAACACTTAACTCGTATTACAATTAGACACCATAGACCTGAGGATACTTGAATCTTACAAAACTAATTGGTTATCACCTTCCAAATCGATTCACCGCTAACTTCACTTATCATAACATAATCCTAACCTTTTACTTAACATGAAATACTCTTTTCATTAATCATATATGATCAAATCATTTTATAACATTCTAAATCATACATCATGACTTAATTAGTAGATTAACAACTCAAATTAATAACTCAGAACATAATACATGTTTCAAGTATATAATCAAATTATATATAACACATTTTAGCAAGTTACTGTAGTTAATAATTATACGTTCACAGCCATATTACTAATACACATATTGTAATTGTTCAATAATAACATCCTTTATTCATCATAATATCAAATCATAATTATGACAATATGGGGATGATTTAGAATCATGAAGAAATTTTTCAGCTATTCACTTACCATACAACTACATATGTAAAGTATATAATTTATATCAATTAAGATCACGAACTCATATATGACTAAAGTAATGCATCATGTACATATATAACGACGGTACTAATGGTACTAATAGGGTAATAATAACAGTGATGACTGATGATCAACAAAGATGACATTTTATGTATACGAAAAAAAAACAATGTGAAAAATAACTGATGAACACACCTACATCACCACAATTTCCAATATCAATAGCAAAGCAGTCATGTTTCATACAATTTGATAAAGTTGTGATATCAACACTAATTTCACAATATCCAATCTACATCATAACATTTCCATCACAATACTACCTCTAACTATAAGACCGTTATCGCAACCATATGACTGCTACATTAACAATCCTAACACTATACTAAAGTACAACAACACAAAGCCAACAAAATAACGCAACACTTGAAATTATGCATTACAATTATTCCTTCACAAACAAGTGGAATTCAATCCCCTTCGACCTAAGATGCGAAACTTAAAACTAACAACTATAACATAATCGTTTGTATAAAAACGTGTCAAAATTTCAAAACTCTTTTCATCAAATGCTTATTATGATCCAATGATTTAGTAACATCAAAGTAAAACTCTTCTTAACACAAGTGCGAATATTATTTAACTCTCTTTATCGCATAATAATGATTGTGTATAATAATCGTTTAAGACATAATCCATTATCTCGAATCATTTCTCAAATTATGATTATTCGCATACTCATTGTCGTTTCTTCAATGTCTAGGTTTAAAATACCTCATGACTTTTATTAGGACCACATTATCTTTAGTAACTCTCCAAATTAATTTACCGTGTATCACATCAATCATTATTAAAACAATAACTTGCGTAAAGTCAGCTTCATTTAGAATCTCATCTAAGTCTTAACATTTTAATACACTGGCAGGACTATTAAATTGGTGATCAATGAGATACTCAAAAATACTTAAAACATTTAGCTGTATCTTACATGCACAAAGACGCTTATTCCTCCTCATCATCAGATTATTTTATCCTTATGTCTTGTAACTGCCCAGAAGGCCATGAGGAAAACAAATTTTAATATCACTGATTCCTTTTTAATTTCAAATATCATTTTATCCAGCTAACGCTTTAAAACCGTCAAGATTCTTCTTCACATTATCATCCGATTAAAACATTCATCACTCCATATAAGCATTTAATAAGACAAAATTATCAGTCTTAACTCCATAGTGTTCCCTCGAATCAATCCTTAGGTCCATAACATGCAAATTTGTTTATGATGATTATTCTTTAGCTATCCACTTTAATATAAAGTTGCTGACTTATGTATGAATGATATACCATGTCTCAACGAAATACAAAACTCAAAGAGCTTGCGAATGTTAATTTTCTCCTCTGATACTCAAACTCGTGTGTCTTTAAGAAGAAAAAAAAATCGCCCATATTTTATCCAAGGAACCCCGTCAAATAGTGATTTAAAGGTCGTTATCCTTCGACAAACCTGAAATACTATATTCATGATAATGAGAGTTGGATGCTTACAAAAATTAAAATCAATGACACGGGACCCTTATAGTATATAATTCATCAAAATATATATGAAGTGATTCACTCAGGCTAATAGGTTGACTTTAGGTTTTACTCTCAATTGATTCTTAAGGTCTCGCTACAAGCATAATATAACACCCCGATATTTTCCCGATATTTTTCCCCGATATATTTAATAATTTACTAGTAATATTATTTCTAGATATGTATTTTATTTATTATTAGGCTTGGTCATGAGATTTGCAGTCCTTTTTGGCAATTAGAATTCCCAAACTTTTCCTTAAACCATCTTTATTTTCAAAAAAAAAAAAAAGAAAATAGGGGGGACTCTTGGTGGAGTTTGTAACTCCCTTAAAGTAATGAAGGATCAAGGCATTAATCCCATATAATTAACCCTTCTTAATTCCTTAATCATTTTCATTTTGACATCCTTTCATTTCTAAAGTTTCCAAGGACAAAAAAAAAACATATCCTCTCTAAATTCCTCCTAGTCCATATTCCTAACTCTATTACCCTTCATTTGGTGTTTTTCCTTTACAATTGTAAGTGTAATTCTTAATCTATGTTGATTCTTAAGTTTTAATTTAAAATTCTATGATTATTATATGTTTTATCCTATAATTCATGTTTAATTTATGAATTTAAAATTTCATGTATGATTTTGGGATGTATTTTTCTATCTAAATTGATGAAGGATGTTTCTTTTTAGAGTTTTTAGATATGCATATATGTGAAGAATAGGATTGGTTTGTGTGATGGGTGATTTTGAAATTTATATATAAATATGAATGTTCATGTAAAAAAAATGTGTGTGTTTTTTTTTTTTATATTTGGTGGAAAGGTTATTTATTTTATTGGTTAATATGAGAAATTTATAATTTTGCTAGAGAAAAAAAAAAATATATACAAACATGTATAAAGAAATTATTGTTGAATAATGAATTTAATCTCAAAGATGGTTCATAAGAATTATATAAATTTGGTCATTGATATTTAATAGGCAATGTACCATTTGGAATTCATTTGTTGATGAATTTTGGTAAATCCCGTAGGGTTAGGGAAATGGTAAAAAAATCTATTTTTGGAACACTTTTTGGCTTGAAAATAGGTTAAAAATACTTAAATTACATTATGAATTATGAAAATTGGTACCCGGGGGTTTTGACGCCTTCTAGACGCAACGGTGAAGTCAGAATTTCAGTTTGACAGTGTTAACATACTGTTCTGGACAGAATACTAAATCTGAATTCTATTTGATGTTATGTTGTGATAAAGTATGTTGTGTGATCATGAATTGTTTGCAAGTGTGGCTTGATGTTAGATGTGTGTGTGTGTGTGTGCGCGCGCCTTGATTGTGGTTTAAGAAAGTGTGAATATATGCTTATTCCCGTATGTACGATTGAATCGTGTAAGAAGTCGATTCGTGACGGGAAGTTGATAGGTTCATTTAAGATTTGCTTTTACTTTCTTAAGGTACGTACACGCAGCAAAACTTTGTATATCGTGGATTGGTTGTTATAAAGGAATAATAATAATAATAATAATAATAATAATAATAATAATAATAATAATAATAATAATAATAATAATAATATATTGTATAAAGTGTGAAGGTGATGTTATGCTTTCTTATTCAAGAGATATGATTTCAATAACTTGATGAGTAGAGGTAGTATGACCTCACTAACTTTAAAGTAGATGTGGTATGACGTCGATTGGTGGAAAGATTTTACTCGCGGTATGTGGGGGCATTATGAGCCACCACGGGGGTATGCATACTTAACCATAGGCATCGAAGTAAGGCGTGTTGCCTATGGTAGAGACTTGCTTAGGGGTTAGCTCCCCCTAATGTATTGTCTTACTCCTGAAGTTTGGGGTTTGGTTCAGCAGTATGGCCGGAAAAGTACAGCAGTATGGCTGACTGACTCAATGAATCATTTGAAATTTATTAAAAAGTAAATATTGAACTGTAGCCGACGTATGGTAAGTTGCCATTGTGCTTTATGCTATAATGTTAATGTTATAAGAGATGTTTTTGCTGACGTGTACCTTTGATCTAACGATCCTACGATGATGTTGTTTTTCCTTTCGGGGTTAATAACTAGCAGTGAGTTAAGTTGCAGGCTGGGGAGTGAGGATTACATCTGAAGAATAAAAGAGATAGAGTACGGAAGGATTTTAATTTTGAACTTTATTAGCTTTTAGAAATGGATTTATTTAAGAAGCGAAATCGCTCTCAAGATTTACTCCTTGGACTTTTGGTTTCATATCTTTTATCCGCTGCAAAGACTACGATATCACTAATTAATCTACAATAACTCTAGTAGAACTCGATCCGCAAGTTTTAACTTTAAAAATTTCGTTTTCTCCTGCCTTTATGACATCTTGTTTAAACTCGGGTCCTGCTTGGTTTTCTTTTAAAATATAAAAATCTCTCTTTTAACTATCCGAGTTTTTTCGGGATGTTACACATAAGATGTTGGATTTAGAACTGACAAATATATATTACATTAACCAATTTAAAGCATCAGTCTCAATCACCGTATGAGATTGAAAACGTTTATTGGTAGACACGATTATGCCACACTAAAAATCAACGCCAATGTTACTATAGCTAATTACAAAGGTCAAGAGCCTTAACTTAGTAAGAACTATAACTTCAAATGAAAATATTAAGGCAATTCTAGTTTGAACAACAATACTAATGTGATAATTTAGTTCAACTGATATAGCATTATCTTTAAACACTTAGACGTTGAAAACAATCTCTTAACTTCAACTCATCACTATATGAAGAATATATCAATAATACTCTTATAGATCATGGTTCAAAATTGGGGGTTGAATTCTCAAACTGTAAACTCTTAACGTGCTCTCGAACTTCTCCTTAATATTTAGGTTTTTAATGCATCTATACTTTAACTATGACCGCATTATTATCATCAACTGGTGATTAAAACTTTATTTACAAGATATCGCATACAAGACCCGTTTCTTTCATTTACAATATATCGAATTCTTATTACACTTTAGCTCTCATCCTTATTCTAGTTCAAACTACTTACGATCATGCTTGCACAGTCATTGAACATATTCAAGAGAATTATGATCACCACCTTCTATGTTATGATGAACGAATGCACTTGACAAAAGGAATGCTCAAGCAGATAAATAAACAGTGGGTTCATGTATAGGATTAATATCAAAACTCGTAAGCTTTATGAAAACAATTAACATGAAGGAATATTCAGACACATAAGACTAAATTTCATATAATCATCACAAGCAAGAGAAAGTTCCCGATGCAACCAACTTCTCTAGAATTTCATCATTCATACTTCATATCTCCATAATGACTACTTATAATACAACTCGAGTTGAACCAAATACTCAAAAATTTCATTATTTCTTCATAATACATAATTCAATTCTACTGATTTGTTAAATCATGTCATCATTCAAACCACCATCATAATTTTTTTATTTATAATAATAACACACATGAGAATGAGTCTCATAACAAGCTAAACAAACTATATATTTGTCTATACACGTGCAATGATAATCACTATGCATGAATATGTAATATGCACCTATCCCATATCTATCGAAACTCTCACAAATAACTTCTAACTTCAAGCAATTTCTAAACGATTTTGAGGACACAAAGCGTCGAAAATAGGGACCACTGGCTCTGGTAACCACCAATAACACCCCAGAATTTCCGACCCCTTAACGAAACCAAAACCGTAAAGGACGGGAGGAAATTCGGGTGTTACATAAAAGAAAAAGGAAAAGAATTTAGATAAACGTTAAATATTAACTTTTAAAAAGGTGAGTGGAAATTTCGGCAGCATCTCTTCTAAAAAACGAACTTGTGGTAGGGCAATCAGCACAATAAAACATTAACTAGTCTAAGGCATCATTGCCTGTTAAAATCGCACACCACGGCGGAATGATTCGTTGCCGGCTTCTCAAATCAACATGCCAAGCATTGATCGTGGTTCCAGTGTCGACGTTTGCGTTTTAAAAAGACTTAACTCCTTAAAACCATGCAGAGTTATAAACTACGCAGCGGAAATACAAATATACAAGGGAAGACACAATGCCTCATAACAAAACATATACAACCAAAGTTTACAAAAGATAACCAAAGCTACAAAATCGAAAGATAGCGGTACGACACAGGTTATGCTTCACCCTCATCACTCTCCCCCAATGCAATGCAATGCAAAAGAAGCTTTAATACCTGCTACACCTGTCTATGATCCTCCTGCTGCTCGACATTAGACCAAAGGCCAATGTGTCATAGCAGGACAATCATAGAAAGTCATCAACAATCAAACATAAACACAAACACGTACACATCAGTAACTAGCATCAAATAAAATAAGGCCAACTACTAGATATCATTATATCATAAAACAACATAAGATGATTTCATAAAATGCAAGCACGGGTAGTAACCTTTTATTGGCCACTTATACTTCTTAATTTCATTACGTGCTTTCCAACCCGAACCATGTGTTCTTGGGTAGAATGCAGGTCTTCACGCTTCTCTTTTCAAACATAAACTCTTGCAAAACGCGTATAGTATCAACTCGACCAAGGCATTAACAGAATACCTATCACATGACCTTATAAAGCTTGTCGATCTTAGTGTGATCAAAGTCTGTAATACCCTTGAGGTAACTTAACTTAGGCACACTTCTCACTAGCATAAACTATTCCAGCAATAAGTAAATGTTCTATCAATGAGTAAATATTCTATCAAAGAGTAAATGTTCTATCAATGTGTAAGCTTTCTATCAAAGAATGAAATTTTATCATTAAATAACTTTCGATCAATGAATAAATTTTCTATCACTGAATAACTTTCTATTAGTGGATCTTTCTCTATTTCCTGGCATAGTGACACGGCCAAGGGCGTTATTGGCCATCCGGCGCCCATGGCAAAGTATGAGCTCATGCCCCCTCCAGCTGACCCTCTCGGGTCCTACCTTCGGTAAAAACTAACACACCGGGGTACTAAACCAGTGAAGAGGCCACCATATTGGGGTTTGCAAGGCCCGCATGGTAACACCTCTGTCAAGGGGCGGTATCGGCCATCCGGCGCCCAGTGACCCAAGCATGCTCACACCCCCCTTACGGTGGTCCCGTCGAACCTCACCTAGGGGACTAATAAATCAACTGGACATAATCCAGTTGAGTCACGCCAGCTAATCATAATCTAATACTTTATCAGAAGGGAATAACTTCCACTTCGACTAATAATGAGCACCCTGGGATAGCAGCACGCCAAAACCCACTGAGCCACTCATCAAAATATGAAATTCACCTCTAAAGGAGTCATTCTAACACCAAGTAAGGCATAATCCAATTCTTAAATAGATAAGGGGTAGTTTCGCCCTCTATTAACATTCTCATTCTCTAAACTATTCTAAGCGCAAGGATTTCATAGTCGATAGCTCTTAATGTAAAGTGTACTCAATAGTATCTCATAGTTTCAATGCAATGTATATTATCACAATAAACAATAATGTCTTAAAGCAAATTGCATATAAGGGTTAGTTACTGCGTTTACGTACCTGTAAGCGTCACTGCACGATCAAAAGTGACAAAATCACCCGACTAAGGCTCTACTTTCTTCTTACAAAATGGGCACCTATATAAGTTATGAGTAGAACTAATAAGTTCCCTTAACTACTTTGTCATACCAAACTAAATACCAAAGTAACCGCTATCACCCATTCAACATGAGTTTTCGATTACCCTAGCACGCACACAACTCATTCAATAAAAGTCAAAATCATTAACTCAACACAACATAAGTCTTTCCATCAATTTAAAGTAGAAGTATGTGTGAATCGTTTCTTCACATTAATTAATTTTGAGCATATCGGCTCGCGTTACCCAAAAATAACTAATCACAACTAAATCTTACAATTTTAATATAATATTAATATAACGATAAGGCAAATCTTAGAGTTATCGTATCGGGATATCATTTGTTACATTCTCCGAAGCTATTAAGAACTACAATCAAAACAACACGACAATTAACTTTAGCAACCATCGACGATAAGTTGACATTATGCTCTTGGCTTACCAATATCATGTATTTATAACTTCAATAACAACCTAATAAGGGTATTTGTAATTTACAACAATCAAACCACAACAATTAGTAACTATTATTCCCAATTTAATCAATCAAAATCACTTTCATAGTCAACTAACATCATCACCATTACTAATTATTCAGAATAATAACCAACCGACAAAATCTTAAAACAACTATTAAAGTTATTTAATCAATCATCACCAAAATATAGTATAACACACACATCATTGGTAAATTCATCTCTAAATCCAAGCCCTAATCGTTTCGTGTTCAAAGATAACATTTAATTACTACCCATACTAAGATTTAAAAAAAAAACTAATACAAATCAACACACAACCCATAATTTCAAATCACACTTAGCTTCAAACCCTAAGTCATAAATATGTTTAATTCATCAATCAAATTCTTACCCACAAAAAGATTCAATGAAAATAACACAAAAACCAACACCTCACTCATAAACTTCATAAAACTTCAAAAAAAACTAGAAATTAATTAGAGAAAAGAGAAGAGATGGCTCACAATGGAGAAACTAGAAAAGGGTGAGGGTATAGGTGGTGTTGTGGTGGTGTGGAGCACGAAAATGGCGGAGGAAAGGCCAAGTGGTGCTGCTGCCTTGGCGTCACAACAACTTGCTGCTTTTTGGGGCACGCAAAGCAGCAGTTGCTGCTGCCAGGTGGTGGAGGAGAGACACGGCTGCCCAGCAGCCAGTTGCTGGCGGCACAATAATGCTACGTGGCTGTTAAAGGCGCAGCTCAGCTGCTGTTGGTGGGGGAGAACGCAGCCACGGCTGCTTCTATAAGGAGGCGAACGCAGCCTATTGGTGACTGCTGGCAGCTATGTCGGAGGCGTGGCTGGTGGTGCTGGGGCTGCTACTGAACCGTGAGGGAGAGGGATGTGAGGGAGAAGAGAACAGAGTGAAGTGAGGCTTGTGAATTGAGTGAGGGAGGGAGTAATACCCCCTTAAAACCCTAACTCATCCTATTTATTTAATTTATACACTTATTTATTTATTTGTTTACCTAGATTCATCTTCTTGCGAGGCCGAACTAATAACTCACCTTTGTGTGCTCACACATTTCAATAAAATAATTATTTTAATTCGAACCTCTTTATTTAGAAATCGTGATTGTATTTTTAATATAAATATATGTCAATATTTAAATTCGTATATGAAAGGAGTTTATTAAAACTACTTCTAAATTAATTTAATATAATTATAAAATACCCAAAAGTCATTAAAATATTAATTAATGACGTCAAAAAATCTCGGGGTGTTACACACGACCTCTAGGATCATATGCAATTATTAAAATTAAGATTAGTAAGATTAAGCTGTAATAAAAAAATTTTTATAACAGAAAGGAAAGTCATGTATCGGATAAGTTGAAACTAAACTTAATTCCAATAGAGGAGTGTGTTTCCCGACCGCTAGATCTACCACTGGATCTCCTGCGAGATGAAGATCTACACCCTCGACCACGAGAAAATGATCTACTATATTCAAAAGCGCTTTTATTTCTTTTAAGGGTTTTTCTTGTGGTTGGTCTTCCCTTTCTAGGTGGACTTGCGTGAGGCTCAGGTATATCGGCTCCATCAGGGTGTAATTCATGTTCAAGTAACTGAGTCAAGCGTCGCACAACTGCGAGATCAGCTTTTAAGACTTCATCGACCAAGTATTCTTTGCCATCGGCGTTTGCGTGTCGTACTCCTTCGTTGGTGTCTTCTCCTACCCCTGTGTATGTCAAAGTACTCCAGAATGGATGAATGTCATCCAAATACAAAGCACCTTGTGAACTGATCGACAGATATAAATAACAAGCACACGACAATCCATGGGTGCGTTGAAGTGCACAACCGCATTTGTTAAATACATAATTACCCAAATCTAACATACGGTTATGCTTAAGCCTCAACTTCTCCAAGGAAAAAATAGATACATGGCGATATAAAGGTCTAAAGAAATAATGTCGCAACGACCTTGAAATAGAATTCATGGATTCCTGCAATGCTTGTCTGATCCTGGCTTGCTGGTTTGTAATCTGTTAGCTACATTTTATCTTTATTTTTACCCCCATAAGTGGCTTGTTTAGCATGAGGAAACTACATGTTATTGAATTGGTTTATTGGATTTTACACTTGTTTTGTTGCTTTGGTATTTTATTTCATTTCAGTATCTAATCATTTCCACCAAGCACAAACTAGCCCTTTTGGTTGCATACATTGCTCACCTAAACAGCGAGGGTTCAAAGAAGTGAAACATCATGAGCCAAGACACAACAACAAGCCAAAAAGAAGCCAAAATAGATCCACTCGACCAGAACAGGCTTGAGCCAAGGTGGCTCGAGCAGCATTGCTCGAGTCAGAAGCTGAGAATTACACATCTGACGCTCGCTTGACTGGTCGAGCAAGTTGGCTCGGGTCGAGCGAAGTGCATTCACATTTCCAGAGCTTCTGATCGTCAGCAGATTTAATTCAGGAGCACAGTACATCCGCTCGATTGATCGAGCATAATGGCTCAGGTCGAGCGGAGCTGAATTTTACATTCTGTCCAATTTTTGAAGTTTCTGATGTTGGACCTGAAGGTGGCTCGACTGGTCAAGCAGGATTTGCTCGGGTCGAGCAAAATGGGCGGCAGCAACATGTGCGATCTTTTTAAAGCATCATTCGAGGTCCAATTATATTTGTTGCTTCTAATTGCTGCTGCCAAGACTGCCAGCCACCCTACCCTATCCGCTAGGGGTGGCACCCCCCCTTCTACAACCTAGGGGTGGTGGAGCAATCATGAAACCACCACCCCCACTTTTTTTTGAAGCCTATAAATAGAGAAGAGGAAGAGGGAACTTGCATCTAAGTTTTTCACCTTTCATCTTGAGTAATTTTTATGTATTCTTCATAGCTTTGCTTTCATTTCAATTAAGAATTAGTGTTAGCATAATCTCTCTTTCAATTCAATCTAGTGTTTTCACTTTCCAAATATAATCTTTGCTTCATCCTTTATTGTAATGTTTTGCAACTTGGAACTCTTCAACCATTGATGTACTATTATTGAAGCTTTTGGAAGGTATTACTTTCACTAGTGGAAAAAACTTCATTTACTGCGGGTTTTTGGCCATTATTTGCTGTGGTTTTGGCCCCAAGAAATAGTGATAGTAGCAAATGGCCTATTTTAAATGCTGTGGTTTAAAACCGCAGCAAAAAAGGGCATTATTTGCTGCGGTCAACCACTAACTGTTGCAAATAAGTGAGAGTATTTGTTGCGGTCAACCCCAAAACCGCAGCAAATAATCTTACTTATTTGCTGCGGTTTTGGGGTTGACCGCAGCAAATACTCTCACTTATTTGCTGCGGTTAGTGATTGACCGCAGCAAATAGTTAGTTTTTTTTTTCTTTTTTCGTTTAATACTAATATTAATCAAATAATAATGCACAATGTAATAAATAAAGAATAATTCAATAATCCAATGATAATCACAAATAATCACCAATAATCTCTTTGTAATAATAAACTCTCGATCGTATATATTATAATATACCTACATATATATAATATACATTAAAGTCCTAAAAAATCTATACATAATTACAATTTATCAAGGACAAAAATTAGCAAGATACGCGGCAATCTTGTCTTTTAATTCGCGCATCTTTCCATTTCTCAGAGGGCGCGTTTCCCTCGGAATGTCATATAAAACCTATAATATAATATAAAATTAACAGATTAATAAACATTAGATTTTACCAATATGACTATGATTTTGAATTCTAACCACTTCAACACAATAATATATACCAAATAGTGTTGTGTGCCAAGTTTCGTGCAAAACAAACCAAGTTTGAGCTACTTTATGCGCAAAAGTGCCAAAAACGCTCAAAAAACCCTTAAAATCCCAACTTAACACGTAATTTCTAGCATATGACTATGATTTTCAATTCTAACCACTTCAACACAATAATATATACCAAATAGTGTTGTGTGCCAAGTTTCGTGCAAAACAAACCAAGTTTGAGCTACTTTATGCGCGAAAATCCAAAAAAAGTTTTAAAACCCATAAAATTGAATTTGTGTACCTTTATTGCTGTCCATTTCAGAAATGTGGCTCTGGATGTAGATCCCATTTGTCCACGCACTTTTTTCATTGTGCTAAAACGCATGGGAAAAGTAATACTATATATATATATATATATATATATATATATATATATATATATATATATATATATATATATATATATATATATATATATATATAATACTTAATTAAATCAAATAGGTAAAATAATTAATATTACGTACGCATTCAACAACGCTTTGAATTTTGTGTTGCAAGGCGGGCTTTGAGGTTTTTGTAATGAGTCGAAGACGTGCACAATGTTTGTTAAAGGAAAAATGACCAAAAGTATCCAATGCAAACTACAAACGCAAAGTTAAAATCAACAAATTAAAGATTATGTGAACTTAAAAATCAAAAGATAAGTTCAATTTCAAAAATAAAAATTACTCTTCCACATATGGAGCCAGAATGAACGTGTGTTTGGATGCAAGAGAATTAGTCAAAGAAGTCTCAATGTATTCTCTGACGTCATCTGGATTATTTATACATTTAGTACCCGAAATCGACTCAGGACAAAACCATCCAAATTTTATTAGAGGTTCGCAAGAATTTAGCTACTCGTAAGCCGCACTAAACTCTCGTATAAGAAAATTTTGTCAGTAATTCGGTTATTAAAACAATTAAACAACAATGCCTAACTTGTAAGATATTGAACATCACCTCATGTAGACATGGATAAGAGCTACGTTCAACATCTCTCCTCTCTAAAATTGCCCAATGTCACTAGGACCAATAATTACAAATGGGCACTCTAAAAAGCGGAATTAGTCCTTCTGCAGGTTTAGAATAATTGGGTCCTCCTCACTTAATGCTTTTTGGCATAATATGTCGACTTTGGAAGTTCATTTCCCTCAGGAAGCATCTCACCTAACGCTTCTAATAACATTGTGAAGCTAGCATCACTCCAATTGAACTTTGACTTAATGTTGAAAATTGTCAACACTTCTGTTAGTTTGGTGAACTTTATACATCCAGGGTACAAAGGCTTTTGAGAAGCCTCTGGAAACAAGTAAAAAACACGAGGACGTTTTCCTAACTCATCCTCGACTCCGTCCATTATCTCATCAACACGATCCACATCCTCATCGACATTCTCTTCAGCTGTCTCATACCCATCAACATGATCTACTACATCCTCATTGACATCGGCCACATTATTGACGTCCTCAACAACACTTTTCTCTTTGTAAACTCCATCCTCACCATTCCAAACCCAAACATGATATTGAGGCCTAAACCCACGTCGAAGTATGTGCTCCCTAAGGATATCAACACTATCTACCTTTGATACATTGCCACAAGTGACACATGGGCAATAAAAACCAACTCCCCCCGTCCTAACTTGATGTTCAACCGCAATACTACAAAATTCTAATATGCCATCAATAAATTCCGGCAATTCAATGCTTCCATACATCCAAGAACGATCTTTTGTCATCCTAATTAGTGTGATTAATTAATTCAAAACAAAATTAATCCACAACTTTTAACATATATACTTAACGAACTCCAACTAACCACAACTACATACACGTTCATAAATATATGAAGAAATTACTTTAAAATATTACAAAGCATGATATATATGATAAATTTAAAACATAAAAACAACAACAACATACACATTCATATATAAAGTATGACAAATTTAAACCTACTTTACAAAATCAAAATGAAAAAAATACCTTGAATTTCCGTGGGTTTTGGTAAGTTAGTGTACAACCTATACAATGAAAAAAAAAAATTAGTATAAAAAAACTAAGCGCCCTAAAACATACATAATTAATGAAGCTTGAACAATAATGGGTTTGAGAACTAAGCTTTAAAAAATTATACCTTGAAGAAGAGCAAGAACTAAGCCCAAATTTCGTGGGTTTTTCGTGGGTTTAAGAAGAGCAAACCACAATGTGTACAGTATGTATCTTTCGTGGGTTTAAGAAGAGCAGTTTCAAGAAGTAGATGATGAAGAAGAGCAATAAGAAGAGCAAGAATGATGAAGAAGAACAAGAATAAAGATGATGATGAAGAGGGATCGAAGACAAGAAATAACCGCAGTATGTATATGTTTTGAAAGAGTAGTGCAACAGTCGTATTATGAACAATGAAACAGAATGTATATGTTCTATTAACGTTATTGGCGGGTTTGAGAAGAGGCAAATGTTGCGGGCAAGGAAGACAACCGCAGCAATTAAGTGAAGCAAAAGACTAATTGCTGCGGTCAGTTGAAAAACCGCAGCAATTGAAAGAGCTATTTGCTGCGGTCTCTATGAAAACCGCAGCAATTAATATTCCAAGTGAGTATTTGTTGCGGTCTCATGTTAAACCGCAACAATTAATTAATTTATCTTTTTTTTAAAATTCTTTTTGCTATTTAATGCTGCGTTTAATGAAAACCGCAGCAAATGACAAGCAACAAATAAGGTTTTTTCCACTAGTGTTTGAATCATCAATTCATCTTGTTCATCCTTAGATTGAGCTCAAAAGAGTAACTTTTATCCTTGCTTATATTGATTTCAATTCATGTCACTTAGTTCCCTCTGTTGTTTGCTTTAGTTTCATATATTCATGCTTGTAGTTCTTCAACTTATATTGCTTTCATCTCTTTAAGATACTCTAGCTTAATTTATTCATCTATGATTCTTGGCTTGTTGCATTCTACAATTTCAATATGAGTATGAGTGAGTAGTTTGTTTTGGCTTAGGCTAGGCATTATCACCATGAATGTAGTTTGAATTGCTTTCTTTACCTTTGGTTTGGTTGTGTTGTCTATGGTTTAAAATGGATTTTGCTATCATGTTGTAGTGTCGTTGAATTGAGGGCGAGAGTCGATTTTTAACAATAATCTATGCTTAAAAGTTAAGACATCTCCATGAGAATAGGCAGATGCTTTAATTAGAAATGTTGAATGTGTGCTTCATGTCTTAAATTATGTTTAGCTCCATGAGAATAGGTAGTTGAGTATGATTAGGAAGCTTTTTTTGCTTGAGAGAGAACATTAGTACTTATGATACATTCTTCCCCATAACAAAATATCCATGATCTTAGGTTAATGTTTAGTAAACACTACTTTGGTGAGAAAGCCTAGCCTATGCTCTTAGTCTATTGATCATTTTATCCTTATTTTTAGTTCATTGTATCCTTATTTACTTTTATGATTTGTTTTCATTAAGTACTTTTAATTGATTGTTTTAATTATTTCTATCTCCAAATATCATATTATACATTTTTGAACACACTAATCCATCGAGAAACTATTAACTTAACCCCCACTCCTTGTGGATTCGACCCGTACTTGCCGACGTACTACGCTACGCCGTGCACTTGCGGTATTACTATTGAAGGACGTAAAGTCCCGATCAGGTTCCATCTACTTTTCCTGAATACTTGCCCTTGTTGATTTCTAATCCCGCCACGCAACTTGTCCACCATGTTCTCAACGTTGTTGCCAATATTCCATATGCATAACAAATGCCGCACATCTACATTCACTAGTGGAAAAAACCTCATTTGCTGCGGTTTTTTGGCCATTATTTGCTGCGATTTTGGCTCCAAGCAATAGTGATAGCAGCAAATGGCCTACTTTAAATGCTGCGGTTAAAAACCGCAGCAAAAAAGGGGCATTATTTGCTGCGGTCAACACAAAACCGTAGCAAATAAAGAGGAGTATTTGCTGTGGTCAGCCCCAAAACCGCAGCAAATACTCCTCTTTATTTGCTACGGTTTTGTGTTGACCGCAACAAATACTTGGTATTTTTTTTTTCTTTTTTCGTTTTATACTAATAAGAATCCAATAATAATGTACAATGTAATAACAATGATTAATCCAATAATAATCCAATGATAATCACAAAAAATCACCAATAAACTCTTTGTAATAATAAACTCTCGGTCGTATATATAATATAATATTATGTACATACATATATATATAATATACATTAATTAAAGTCCTAAAAAATCTATAGTAGTTATAATGTTGAGAACTAAGATATAAAACGAACCTCATCCCCAAAAGTCTTATGCAACCTATCAATACTCTTCCACTCCGGAGAATCAGATGGATGTGTGAGTAAGTGACCTTTCTTCACCCTATCTGCATGCCACCTCAAATTTAACGCATCTTTCTTTATAGAAAACAAGCGTTTGAATCTAGGTATTATTGTAACATACCACAATATGTTTGTTAGAAATAATTATATATGTTTAAAAGTTGTGCATTAATTTTGTTTTGAATCAATTAATCACACTAATTAGGATGACAAAAGATCGTTCTTGGATGTATGGTAGCATTGAATCGTCGGAATTTATTGATGGCGTATTAGAATTTTATAGTATTGCGGTTGAACATCAAGTTAGGACAGGGGGAGTTGGTTTTTATTGCCCATGTGTCAGTTGTGGCAATGTATCAAAGGTAGATAGTGTTGATATCCTTAGGGAGCACATACTTCGACGTGCGTGGGTTTAGGCCTCAATATCATGTTTGGGTTTGGCATGGTGAGGAGGGAGTTCACAAAGAGAAAAGTGTTGTTGAGGACGTCAATAATGTGGCCGATGTCAATGAGGATGTAGTAGATCATGTTGATGGGTATGAGACAGATGAAGAGAATGTCGATGAGGATGTGGATCGTGTTGATGAGATGATGGAGGGAGTCAAGGATGAGTTAGGAAAACGTCCTCGTGTTTTTGACTTGTTGACAGAGGCTTCTCAAAAGCCTTTGTACCCTGGATGTACAAAGTTCACCAAACTAACAGCAGTGTTAACAATTTTCAACATTAAGTCAAAGTTCAATTGGAGTGATGCTAGCTTCACAATGTTATTAGAAGCGTTAGGTGAGATGCTTCCTGAGGGAAATGAACTTCCAAAGTCGACATATTATGCCAAAAAGCGTTAAGTGAGGAGGACCCAATTATTCTAAACCTGCAGAAGGACCAATTCCGCTTTTTAGAGTGCCCATTTGTAATTATTGGTCCTAGTAACATTGGGCAATTTTAGAGAGGAGAGATGTTGAACGTAGCTCTTATCTTGACGTTAGGCATTATCTTGACGTTAGGCATATAGAGAAAAACGTATGCAATGCCATACTCGGGACTCTCATGAACATTCCGGGTATGACAAAGGATGTTAGGGCCGTGCGAGATTGGTTTGAATGTAAGGGTCTTCGTCCGGAGTAGTGGGCACATGTTAAGGTGAGTAAGAAAAGAAACAGAGCTGATGAAGTTGGTGGCAGTAAGAAGAAGATGTGTAATGACAAAGTTTATTTGCCTCCAGCTTGCTACACATTGTCCAAAGCAGAGAAGCGGACATTTTGTGAGTGTTTGTATGGCATTAAGGTTTCGTCTGGGTACTCATTCAACATGAAGAGATTTGTGAGCCTAAATGGTGAGCTGAAGTTGGGAAGCATGAAATCTCACGATTGCCATGTAATGATGCAAGTGTTCTTACCAATTGCAATTCGTGGAATACTGGCAAAACATGTGAGATATGCTATTACCGAGCTATGTTCGTTCTTCAACACAATTTGTAGTAAAGTTCTTGATCCCTTTAAACTTGATGCACTTCAACTCGACGTGATTGTAACTTTATGCAAGTTTGAGATGTATTTTCCACCTTCTTTCTTTGACATAATGGTTCATCTTATTGTCCATCTCGTTCGTGAGATCAAGCTTTTGGGTCCAGTTTTTTTAAGGTGGTGTTATCCTTTTGAAAGACACATGGGTGTTTTACAAAACAAGGTGAGGAATCCAGCACAACCCGAGGGGAGTATGATTCAAGGCACTGTGAGCGATGAGATTAGTAACTTTATAGCCGTGTATTTGGCCATGGCAAAGCCTATTGGACTTCCTACCTCTAGACATGAAGGAAGGCTTGAGGGAAAAGGAATAATTGGCTCCAAATCGGTCACACCTCCTCGAGAAAGCCTTCTACAAGCACACTTGTATGTGTTGCATCATATTCTGGAAGTTCATCCGTTTTTTAGTGAGCATATTGATATATTGCGTGCAAAACATCCTTCTAAAGGGGATAGGGCATTGATGCAGTTGCATAACAAGACGTTTATTAATTGGTTTCATAATCGAGTAATATGCGAAGAATTCAAGGGTGTATCCGAAATTGTTAAGTGGTTAGCTTTTGGTCCGCGTGATGATGTCAACAAATATGGGGGTTACAATGTCAATGGCTTCACATTTTGGACTGAGGGTCAAGACAAGAAGTCATCGTATCTACAGAATAGTGGGGTTTCTATTTTGGCGTCATCTACATTTTACGCGAGTGCGAAGGATCAAGCGTCGGTTGATGCGAAATTAGTATACTACGGGCAGGTACATAAAATATGGGAGCTTGACTACTCTACTTTCAATATTGGTCTTTTCAAATGTAAGTGGGTAGATAATAATCGACGATGCATAAAAAATGACGACCCTTGTGAATTCACTCTTGTAGACTTGGCTCGTTTGCGTGATAGTGAGGAGCCATTCATACTAGCCACACAAGCCAAGCAAGTATTCTACATTGTAGACCCGTCTGATAAAAAAAGGTCTATTGTTGTACCGGGAAAAAAAAGCATCCTTGGTATAGGTGATGTTGAGGATGAGGAAGAATATGAAGCTTTTGACGACTCCCCTCCCTTTATCAATCCAAAATCAGTGGATCAAGATGCTGTAGATGATGTAGATATTGGTTATATGCGTGTGGATCACACGGAAGGAATACATATGAATTAAGTGATTCACAAGGTATGAATTTAAAGCTTTTTAAAGTTTTTTTGGCACTTGGTTTGTTTTGCATGAAACTTTGCACAGAACACTATTTGTTATATATTATTGTGTTGAACGTATTAGAATTGTAAATCATAGTCATATTCTTAATATTACTTAGCTTATGTTCTAATATATTTCTATTCATACTCTTTCAGGTACTGATATACAATGCATCTATTCAGAGACGAAATTGTCCCCGAGATTGAGACCTCGGATAATGAGCATCGTAGTTATGACAGTGATGAGGACCAAATTGTGAGATACGAGCGTATGGTCGAAGACGCTCCACCAATTGACAATGATTTTGAGACTGAAGACGCCTCACCAATGGATGCTCCCACTACCATTAAGAAAAGAAAAGGGCGAGGTCCTACGAAAAACCTCAAAGTCACAGAACCCATGCATTTGGAATACAATGCATTGGGTCAACCCTGCGGAAAATGGCGTAGGCAATATGGAAAACAAGTGGGCCTATGTATCCGCAAGATTTCCATATTGCACGCACGGAACGAGGTTCCAGAGGGTTTGAAGAACTCTCTATGGAATGATACTGTGGTAAGCAACTTTACTATTTTTACTCATTTAGTTTCATTTTAAAATTAATTTAATTGACAGTAATAAATATAATTTTTTTTGTAGAATCTTTTCCACATCGAGAGCGATGAGGACAAGAAGAATGTGTTTCTTTCAGCTGTTGCTGAAAGATTCAGAGATTTCAAATCCAAGCTAGTAACTGGCTGGATTACGAAGAGGCGTGCCCGAACGACCAAAAAGGTCAAAACGGGAAACGAAGGTGGAGAACAATCACCTTCGGAGATGCCCTACGAAATATGGGTTCACATATCGAAGAGGGATTGGGAGGCCTTTGTTGCCAAAAGAACAACTCCCATAGAAGTTGTAAGTATTTCATATTATATTATAGTTTACCAATTTGAATTTACTTCTTTTGATTCAGTCATTAAACTAATACATGACGTTCGATTTCTATTGATTAATTAGAAAAAGCGTGGTAAAGCTTTTGATTTTGCAAGCAAAAGGAAGTTTTACCGTCGCTTGGGCCAGAAAACATACGATGAGGTCCGAAAAGAGTGGGTGGATGCGGGTTTATACCCCAATCAAAGTTCATCCATGCCCTCATCTACGACTACCTCCGCATCCGTGAATGCTCCTACTGGAGATCGGGTGCGTGATTGGTATTGCGGGCTTCATTCCCGAGATGCAAGTGGTAAATTTACCATTAATGATCCGGGAACGAAGAAGGTTGCTGATGCTGTGGTGAGTTTTGAAATTATTAAGTATATTCTTGATTTGTTTTGTATTTTTTGGCTTTAATTTACTTATACTAATTGCTATATATGTCACTTTTTATTTGAACAGATGGGTTGGAAGGAAAAAGAAGCTACGGGGGAGTTCACCCTAAGAGGCAATGTTGACGCATTGCATATGGTCTTAGGGAAAGACCACAGTGGGCGGGTAGTCAGAAAAGGAGGCGTCCACGTGGGGTTACAGAAGGCATTCGGCAAAGAGTGTGTTGCTACTCAATCCCGAACGGCGCTGCGGGATGAAGTAGCAACCCTCCGAGCGGAGATTACGAAGGACGTTCTCGCCAAGCTGGCCGCCGTGTTGCAGAAGATGGGAGCACCCATTATTGACTTGGCAAACCTGATTTTCGAGGATCAGGAAAGTCAACATAGGGATTCTAATGCTTTGGTCGAGCCAACACCTGAGCCCATTACTTTCCCTGAAGGGGAAAACCCCACACCGAAGACCATAAACTCCGTTGCTCAAAATCTGGAGCCAACTCCGGAGCTAGTGCTACAGGTACATAGTTTTTAAATATATAAGCACTTATTAATTTAAATTGCAACGCTTTTTAATATTTTATTATGATGCTTATTATACTAAACGACAAAATTTTCAGGAGGCGACTCCTTGTTCTCTTTTGCTGCCTCAATTAGGTGTTGCTAGTGATGGCGACTTAACTGAGGTTGCATATGGTGTGGCCCAGCCAACCAAAGAGGGCCAAACAGTGCATTCGATGCCTGTTACAAGTGGCCAAATCAGTGTGACCGTGGAAACCATTGTAAAGGGGTTTGAAGATTTCTCACTCCCGGTTCCAATGCCAAAATGGAAACTTGAGAAACTATCAGACGCCCTAGGTAGTTTCGTAACATGGCCATATGCTTGGGTCCGATTCACTAACATGGTAAGAATAATTTTTACCTTATTTATTAATTTTTTAATTGTATGCTTACACTAATTTAATAGTATAAATTGAAATAGCAAAAGAGTCCAAAGGGATCTTGGAGAGAGGTCGGTTCCTTAGCAAAGGTGTCGACTGGGTCAAAGTCGATGCCAAGCACTCCAATTTTGACTGATGAGGAGCTAAAAGATCTCTCTCAAGATTGCAAATGGCTGCACACTTGTGCATCTCGCATAAGTGAGGAGGACCCAATCATTCTGAACGTGCTGAAGGAGCAATACAGCTTTTTAGAGAGCCCGTTTGTAATTATTGGTCCTAGTGACATCGGGCAATTTTTGAGAGGAGAGATGTTGAACGTAGCTCTTTTCCATGTCTACATGAGGTGATGTTAATTATCTTACAAGTTAGGCATTGTTGTTTAATTGTTTTAATAACCGAATTACTAACAAAATTTTCTGATTCGTGAGTTTAGTGCGGCTTACGAGGAGCTAAATTCTTGCGAACCTCCAATAAAAATTGGATGGTTTTGTCTTAAGACGATTTCGGGTTCTAAATGTGTAAATGTTCCAAATGACGTCAGAGTATACATCGACACTACTTTGACTAATTCCCTTGCATCTAAACACACGTTCATTCTGGCTCCATATGTGCAAGGGTAAGTTTTATTTTTGAAATTGAACTTATCTTTTGATTTTTAAAGTCACCTAATCTCTAATTTGTTGATTTTGAATTTGCGTTTGTAGTTTGCATTGGATACTTTTGGTCATATGTCCTTTAACGAACACTGTTCACGCTTCGACTCATTACAAAAACCTCAAAGCCCGCCTCGCAACACAAAATTTAAAGCGTTGTTGAATGTATACATAATATTAATTATTTTACCAATTTGATTTAATTAAGTGTTATATATATATATATATATATATATATATATATATATATATATATATATATATATATATATATATATATATATATATATATATATATATATATATATATATATATATATATATATATATATATATATATATATATATATATATATATATATATATATATATATATATATATATATATAGTATTACTTTTCTCATGCGTTTCAGCACAATGAAAAAAGTGCGTGGACAAATGGGATCTACATCCAGAGCCGCATTTCCAAAATGGATAGCAATAAAGGTACACAAATTCGATTTTATGCGTTTTGAACCGTTGTGACACTCTTGCTCTTGGGCTCAATGCTACTGGTTTTTGTGGAGGAATCAGTAGTGATCACATTCCTAATATTCAAAGGATGCTGGTTGATTCTATGCATAGATGATTCATTGGTTTGTGCAACAGGTTGTGAAGTTCTTTTCTTCGAGTATTGCTCTAATAGTAATGCATGATCATTAGCTAAGGCTACTGTTTTGTTTCCTTGAGTGAGTGTGCTCCATTGTATAGGCAATTTTTGTGTGTAATTACTAGGCACATACTTTCTCCTCATTTTTTTCTTAACGTTCTCCCAAGAATTCAGTTTTTTCTTCCCATTCCTAAGCCTTTGCCTCTGAACTCCTTCTACCCCTTCCTCCCATTCAATGTATGCCTCAGGGTCATGTGAGGTTCCATCAAACTCATGCACATCAACCCTCATGGTCTTATCCAATCTTTTACTTAGAATTAAATGCAATGCTCATGTAAGGCCCTATCTTATCTAATAAAAAAAAATCAGAATATGCAGCAAGGAAAAGAAAACAACAATGAATCAGCAAGATCAATACAAGGTTAATCAATGAATAACAGATCAAAAAAATCAGATTCTTTGAGAATCTGTCTTCTGTGACTTGGTGATGCGTGTTTGATGTGTAAATCTTCAATGTAATGTGAAGATTCAAACCAGCACTCAAATCCACGCAATGTAACAACCAAACAATCCACAAACACAAACAAAACAGTGACTTATTTTCACACAAACAGAACAATGTAACCGGATAGTTCTTAAATTGAAAGACTAGGAGTTTTAATCCTCCAAGGCCAAAAATTCCCTTAATACAACCAAGGACTACTCTCAGTTGCAAAAGGTGATGATCTTGCACTACTCAAGATCGTTGAATGTTCATACACATTCAAGGAAAACAAAGGAATAAAATCCAATGAATTATGATTTCTGAAATTTTCAAAACTTTAAAACTTAGTTTTAGAAGGCTAGGGACGTCTATATATAGACTTGGGGAACGGGGGAAATACAATGACAATGCTAAGGACACGTACAACTAACTATAACGGTCATAAAGGAACACGAGCAATACATGTGCACTTTAAAAACATGAAAAACAAGCAAAACTAAACATTCTGATATTCTGATAAATGGCTGCTGAACAGGTGTCCTTCCACCCATCTTCTCGTGTTCTAAAAATGATTGATGATGGCCATTATGAGTCCTGGTAGAAAGTTTCTAGTGTAGAGATTCCATTTCTACCCTTGGTGGCCCTAATGATCAACGAACACGTTCTGTACATGTCTTGCTAGGTCACTTGGTTAGTGGAATACCAACAGTGTTGTTCTGTCTTGTTTTGGTCATCTGCTGACTGGGTGACCTTTACCACTGATTTACATGGGTTTTCCTCTATGTACAACAATTTTCTTAGGCTAAGATGTGAAGGTCTAAGTTCCAAGATTCCAAAATGTACCTTTTTCAGGTCCTGAGTCTCTCTTGGCTGATCTGTGCGAGGCTTGTAAGGTCAGTTGTTCACTTGGTGAGCAATGTACAGCACCCAAGCGTTCAACACCAATTTGTGAATAATTTGTGATTATTTTGCTTAAACTAATCAATCAAAATGTAAAGGAAATGAAAAAGAATGCAGAAATTCCACCTGTGAACACAAGAACAAAATCTTGAATTTTCAAGATTTCTGTTTCTGTAGGTTGGAAAACACTTGCGCCAAATTTTGCACACAACGTGAAATCCAATCTTTATTTCAAGAACTCAAAGTTAAGACACTAACCTTGATTGCTCTAAAATTATTTGATGAAATTCTACGTCTACAAAAAGATATGCATAAAATTCTCACCAGACAGCTGCTGAATTGAATGTTGAATGTTCTGAAACAACTGCTGACTGAGCTACCTTCATCCACTCTTCTGGGGTTCTTCCAATGGCTGGTAATAGTATCCTTGAATCATGGTAGATAGATCCAAGTTTAAATATTTCATTTCTATCCTTAGAATCCTCCAAGGAGTCAAGATATGTTCTAGACACGAAGCCTAAGCTCTGCTGGTCAGCAGGTTCATTCCCCTCTATTATGTACTGTCTTGAACCAACTGCTGACTGGCTAACCTTTCCCGTAGATTTCCAAGGGTCTTCGATGATGCATCGTGATATCCTTGGGACTAGGTATGAAGTTCCATGTATCAAGATTCCAATTTCATCTTCCATGGCTTCTGAATCCTTCTTGGTTGGGCTGTGCAAGACCTGCAAAGTCAGCTGTATGCAAGCTTTGATCAGAAACTGTTGTTTAGTTGTTTTGAGTCTTGTATTCTTTTTTCTTCTTCTTTGCTTCTTGTCAGAGTCAACATTGAACCATCCCAAATTGGTTCAATAGAGCTCTCAAATTCGATTTTATGCGTTTTTAAGCATTTTTGCCACTTTTGCGCATAAAGTAGCTCAAACTTGGTTTGTTTTGCACGAAACTTGGCACACAACACTATTTGGTATATATTATTGTGTTGAAGTGGTTAGAATTGAAAATCATAGTCATATGCTAGAAATTACGTGTTAAGTTGCGATTTTATGCGTTTTTAAGCGTTTTTGCCACTTTTGCGCATAAAGTAGCTCAAACTTGGTTTGTTTTGCACGAAACTTGGCACATAACACTATTTGGTATATATTATTGTGTTGAAGTGGTTAGAATTGAAAATAATAGTCATATGCTAGAAATTACGTGTTAAGTTGCGATTTTAAGGTTTTTAAGCGTTTTTGGCACTTTTGCGCATAAAGTAGCTCAAACTTGGTTTGTTTTGCACGAAACTTGGCTCACAACACTATTTGGTATATATTATTGTGTTGAAGTGGTTAGAATTGAAAATCATAGTCATATGCTAGAAATTACGTGTTATGTTGCGATTTTATGCGTTTTTAAGCTTTTTTGGCACTAACATCTATTTTCTCTTAGTGCTTTCAACAACCTTCTGGGCTCGTTGATTGCGGCTACTACGCGCTGAAGTACATGGACGATATTATAAAATCCGTGAAGGAGTTTGGAGTCGAAAATATAGAAGCCGTAAGTATTTGTTACGTTCTTAAATTATTATTGGTAAAATCTAAGTTTATATTAATCTTTTAATTTTATATTATATTATAGGTTTTATACGACATTCCGATGGAAACACGCCATCTGAGAAGTGGAGAGATGCGCGAATTAAAAGACAAGATTGCCGCGTATCTTGCTAATTTTTGTAATTAGTATAGATTTTTTAGGACTTTAATTAATGTATATAATATTATATATATGTACGTACATAATATTACATTATTATATTTATACGATCGAGCGAGAGTTTATTATTACAAAGAGATTAATGGTGATTATTTGTGATTATCATTGGATTATTCGATTAATCATTGTTATTATATTGTACATTATTATTGGATTATTATTAGTATAAAACGAAAAAAAGAAAAAAAAACACACACACACACTATTTGCTGCGGTCAACCCCAAACCGCAGCAAATAAGGAGCATTATTTGATGCGGTCAGACTCAAAACCGCAGCAAATAAGGAGCATTATTTGCTGCGGTTCTAAGGCTAACCGCAGCAAATAATGCTCCTTATTTGCTGCGGTTTGTGGTTGACCGCAGCAAATAATGCTGCTTTTTGCTCCGGTTTAAATACGCAGCATTTAAAACAGGCCATTTGCTGCTATCACTATTGCTTGGGGCCAAAACCGCAACAAATAATGGCCAAAAAACTGCAGCAAATGAGGTTTTTCCACTAGTGAAGAACGATCTTTTGTCATCCTAATTAGTGTGATTAATTGATTCAAAACAAAATTAATACACAACTTTTAAACATATATACTTATTTCTAACAAACATGTTTAACCCTAAAAGAATATATACCTATTTATACCAAATCTATTTAACCCTAAATATACATACTTCATATTCTAATTCTATACTTCATACTTCAATATGAAGCACTACATTGTAAATAAAATCATATTCTAATTCTAATAATTAAAGACATAACTATAACAACAAACCACATTTTTAACAAATTACACAAATATTTAACAAACTAATAACATAAACTTGAATAATGTAAAATTCACAAATAGTAAAATTTTGCTCAAATAGTATCCAGATTTGGCATACTAGCATACAAGCAAAAGCAAAACAGTACATATCATTTGCAAATAACAATTTAAACAAAAATTCACTAAATTACTAACTTACATGTTAAACAATAAAGATATGAACTTGCAAATTAGTAAAATAAATATAATTACCTTGATTTCGTGGGTTATGTTATCTACAACGAAAAATAGAGAAACAAAATTAGTATACAAACGGTTGCCATAATTTTCGAGTTTTTTCATGAATATCTTGCAAAACTTAAATGCGTAACAAATTAAAAGGAGAAAAAATACCTTAATGTCGTGGGTTTTGAAGGTGAACAAGACCAAAGTATTAAATTTCGTGGGTTTATGAACCAAGAAGATGAAGAACTTTGAAGAAACTATTATTAACACACAGCGTTTTTCGATAGTTTGCAGATGAAGATGAAGAACTTTGAAGCAGAAGGCTGTTACGTTTGTGAAGATGAAGAAGAGGAACGAAGCAGATGAAGATGAAGATGAAGATGAAATGTTTTTTCAATGGGTTTGAGAGAACGAAGCAATGTGTATATTGTACGTTAACGTTGTAGTCGAGTTTTGTGAAAAAAGAAATGGCGGGTTTTAAATTAATATTGTCCAACGGTTATTTGCTGCGGGCCCTAGCCAACCACATCAATTATTGCTACTAATAGTATGTGTATTTACTGCACCAAGAAACATTGAAATGTGTATTTGTTGTGGGCAAACAATAAACCGCAACAATTAATATTGGTACTGATTATTTGCTGCGATCACACACCAAAACCGCAGCAATCAAGTTTTTTTTTCTAATTCTTTTTCCTATTTATTGCTGCGAATATACAAAAACTGCAGCAAATGATAAGCAGCAAATACGTTTTTTTCCACTAGTAATTAAACACAACATTGAACGTAATTAAGACATAATCAATAAAGAGAACGACAATAATTAATCAACAAAACCTTTTTTACCTGGGAAGACATCACGAATAGGTGCAGATAAACTCTCATCTCGATCAGTGACGATGACGCTAGGAGTCTGAGAGCTGTGCCTAAAATATCTCTCAATCCCTGTAACACCCACGAATATGACACAGCCGCCTCCTCTCGCATCAAACAGAACGCAACCAAGAAGTTGTGATTGGTTGGCGTTATTCCGATTACTTCACACAGTGACCACTTTTGTTTGTTTGTTTTGTACGTTAAATCTATCAACACAACATAAGGCCACGTACGTATCATTTGGATGGAGGTAGGATTTGCAACTAATAATCTGCTCAATTGCCCTTCACTATCCAAGTTTGTCCAAACCACGTAGCTATGCTCTTTGGACATATAAAGACAGTGTTGAAGGGGAGTCCTACCCTCCATCTATTCTCTCCTTATTGATTGCCTAGCATTGTATATCTGATTCATACTAGTAAAAAAACCAGGAAAATTTTCCCTAATTGAAGTCAGGATAAAGGAAGGTTGCATGCCGGTTGCACTAAGCTGTCGTATGTGCTCCCGAATATCCACATTCATCCTATTTGCCCTTACATGACCATCTTTGTACACTAAAAACGGGTGGTTATGTCTACCTGTTTTCCCAGGACAAACCCTCACCGTCCAGGGTCTTTCTCCTGGTTTACCACTACTTGCTACAATCATAAATTTACATCGACAAGTTCTACTTTTAGAACCAAGTCGGACAACATTATCTAGGTTATGCAAATCACCCCTAATATTACCATAGCGGTGACATCTTAAATACAAACTAACTCTAGAACGTCCTTCTTTTTGTTTATAAGAAGCACGTGTAAATTGAAAACCAATTGTTATTGCTATCTCATCGGCCCAACTATGTAATTCATCTATGGAATCAAATTCCCTATCCGTAACAAATCTATCGGAGTAATCTACATTATCTCCTAAGTTTTCAACATCCTCCAAATTTAAAATATGAAATAAACCATACATTAGGTTATTAAACTACCACCTTTTTAATGACCCCAAACCACCCTTAATAACCGTGCCCAAGCAAATGGGATATTTAAAATGGTTCGGAGGGAGTACATTTTACTAGGAGTGCTATTCTAAATGTTGTACATGTGTTCAGTCAAGTCAAAATTAAGTTTAAGTTATTTCTTTAGGTTGTGACTTGTAATTTTCAAAATTTAAGCTTTAATGAAAGAGGCGTCATTTGACATTGCTTATCTTCAACTTTTGGTTGAGTCAAGAATCAAACCTAAGTCTTTTTTGAAAAAATATTCCTGTAAAATCGTATTTATTAATTTTTTTTTGTTGAGGTTCTCTAATCTACTTAATTTAATCAATAATATGTTATCTATTTAAAAAATGAAATGTTATATACATTAAATTTGACTTGTTTTGTGATCTTTTGTTTAGTATATAGCATTTCTATATTTATTTATGTTATTAAATGTTAAGTTGAATACAAACTCCAACCATATTTTGACCGACATCAACTTGACTAGCTGGAAAGCAGATCTATTGGTCACACTTATACACTAGTAGTAGTACTATATCGAGTATTCAGTATGCGGTATACCTTTCCGTTCTTGCCACATTTTCGTTCTGAATCGTTTAAAAATGAAGGTCATATTAAATATGTATTAATATGGAGATATTATATAATTCTACATTTTATATATGGATGCTTGATTTAGAATAACGAGGTTAGACATAATATAGTTAATATTATAATACTAAAAGGTCAAATAGAAAAAAAAATTAAAGATCAATAATCAACCTAAAAGACTCAACTACCCTTAATAAATGAGAGTATCATTGTTTATATTAAAATGTATTTTAATTATGTTTTTTGAACTTTTAATACAGATTTCTAGTAGAGTAGTAGTCAGTAATAGAATTTGATACTAATTTCTAGTAGAGTATCATGGTTTATATTAAAATGAGAGTATCATGGTTTATAAATAATCAATTTTGATACTAATTTCTCAATTGGATATATATTAATTTGTAGTATTTGTTCCCTACTATGTACAAGTTATTTATTAACAATTGTTATTTCTCTATAGCCTTATGATTTATACTCCTTCCGAACCAATTTAGATGTCCCATTTGCTTGGGCACGGTTACTAAGGATGGTGTGGGGTCCATTAAAAAGGGTAAGTAGTAAAGGATAAGTAATGAAGGGTAAGTAGTGAAGGGTAGTTGGGTAAGTAAGGTATATGAGGTATATTCGTAATTACTTGTGTGAACTAAGGATATTTAGGTAAAAGAAGATTGACAAAAATAGAAATGGGACGACTAAAAAGACTTTGCCAAATAAGAAAATGGGACAATTAAATTGGTTCGGAGGGAGTATTTTTTTATATATGTTTTTTTGGTTTATAGATGTTTTAACATCAGTTTTTATTTATTTTGCATTTTGACATACATATTTTCCCAAAAGAGTTTCATCCAATATTTATAGGTTATAGATTTATTTTATGCTATATACTTTTTCTAGCCATGTAAATTTGCTATCAATAGTACTTCACATATTAAAAATATAATATTACCAATGCTGGCGGTTACAAGAAATGGATACACAAACACAATTTCACAATTATGTATTGTAAACACTTGATTATTGTTATTGGTATTATATAAATATTATAAACTAGAAAATTTTGTGTCATGTGACATACATAGCTTGCCTTATTTATATAAATGAATTTATATAAATGAATTTTATAAACACTTCATTTAGTGCATCCCACATACTTAAGAAAGAGTAGATGGTGTTTTAAGAGTTGAGTTTATTGATTATTTCAATTAGTATGAAAATTGAGATAAACTGGAGAAATATATGTGTTCTTGTTTCGTTGCAATGTGAATATGCAATTTTATCTCGGAAATTTTAAGGGTGTAGATATGGGATAAAATAAGGTTTATAAATTGAGATCAAATTTTGAAGAGTTGAGTGGAGATGAAATGGAAGCAAAGAGAAAGAAGATATTGATGAAGATGATGTTTACTTTGTTTTCATGTTGACATGTGTAGTTATGAATGTCATAATAATCAAATATATGTTGTTATGATGAAGATCAAGTTTAGTATGCATATGAATAGCTTTTGTTTTAAATATCACCTCTTTTCAAGGGTTAGTAAATATTTTGTTAAAAAAAAATACTAATATTAGGTTGTTTGATAAACATAACACAAATTGAAGATATTTTGTAATATAGTTAGTTGATATTTTTTTGGTTATGTTAAAATTTTTTAGATATAATTGTTCAAAATAACATTTGTATTAATTTAACAGCAATGTCTAAATTAATATTACATTTTTTTATAAAATAGTTCTATAATCACGTGCATAGCACGGGTAAATACCTTGTATAGTTTATTACTCAACTAGTGTATAGTTTTTTTTGACTATTTTGATAAATTTGTTTAGCATAGTTGATAATCATACAGATAAAAATAAAGACATTTAATAATCATATTAAGAAACTTCACATACTCAATCAAAGTATATATTAAATATTATAATGTAAGTTATCGACGTGTTACCTCTTAATGCACTTAACAATAGTAAAAATAAATTTAATATATATAAAAATGACAACATCTAATTCATCTACAAAATAAACTTTTGCCGATGTGGAGACATATTAGCAGAAATTTTATTCACATCATGCAAAGTCATTGAAATAATAAAAAAATTGAATAATTTTGTGTTTGAAAGGCGAAAATGAGGAATGAATATGAATAAATTGATAGGAAGATGATAAACTACCTAATATATCCATTGTATCAAAGCAAAACTGAAAGTTAATAGGAGGTTGAATACTATCTAGAGGAGAGGGGGCGGGTTGAATAGAGAGTTTGGGCTATTAAAAATTTTTCCGGCAGTTTGTCTCAAGAGTTTGAGAAGTCTGTCAAAACTGTTTTCTGGAACAGCTTTGAGTCAATTCGTAAACAATAACGTATGTGCGGAAAATAAACTTTAAAGTATAACACAAGATATGTTAACGAGGTTCGGTTCTAACCAACCTACTCCCCGCCTATGGGTTCTCTTTCAACCCGTAGGATTTCAACGCCTTTTATTAATCCGACTTTAATACAAACAAGAAGATCTCACTATCTCCTCACACCACGTTCTTCCCCTTGAAAAACCGTATTACAAGTCCCTTTAATAAAAGCAAAATCCCAAATCTCACAATAGAGATTCACAAGTTGAACACTTTGAAAAGTATTCTTGATTAGGCGTAATAAATTTAATCTAACTCGTTTAAACTCTTAAGTCCTATTACAAATGTAAGAGTTAGATGAACTAAGAATTACAACTCATTAAACAATTAGAGAATTTCTAAATCTTAAGTCAAGAGAGAAAGAGATAAGAAGAGATGCATCTTAGTTCTGAAATGAAGCCTTGTATTTATAGTGTTACGCCTCAACACATCATGGAAAACAATAAGGCTCCTTTCCGTTATTTTCTGTTGACCTGGTCATTCTGCATCAGTTTTCAAGATCTTGAGCTTAACTTCAAACTGACGTGTATTGACAGCTAAAATAATTTGTCTTTACTATCCAATGCTATGCTGCCACGTTAGTACTCATACAAGATAATGAAAATAAGCACAAACCAGATTTATCAACGTTCAAATAATCATTCATATTAATTCCTATTATTAGTATTAATTCAAATAGTCATTTCCTATTTTTAGTGTTAATTCAAATATTATCTTATTAATAGGAAACTCTATAATTAGCAATCAACTAATTCAATATCAAATATAGCCGTGTACTATATTTAACAAAGCAAATGTACCTTATACTATATTTAATCATCAACTTAATATAAGCACATATTTAATTTCAAATTCAAATACAAAATACTCGAACTATAATGTCTTAAACGTTCAAACAAAATATTTAAACTTAATTTCAAATAATATCAAGTCAATTATAATGAACCTTAACCTATTAAAATATTTCAAATATAATTTTAAGGAACCTTCACCTATTAAAATATTTCAAATATAAATACGAAATTAACCTGATTGTAAATGTAAATATCTTCAAGACTTTGAAAACGTATTTCAAGATTTATAAAATTAATATCAAAATAAACTTAAGTTCTTTAAGCATATTCCAACGACTTTGAACTTAAATATATATCTTTTATAAAATGTATATCAAACTTACTTAAACAACTAAATGTAATTACTTAATTTATTTGTTTAATCAATATATGTTTTGAATTATCATCATTCAAGAAAATTGAGTCTTCAATTTTCCCTTATCATTATTTAAGAGAGTTGAGTCTTCAATCTCCCCCTTGATGAAAGTCAAAACCATATTTTCCTAAATCATATTTCCAAGTTAATATGAATTGAAAACATGATAACAATAAACAATATATCTTTAAACAGAATATTTTCAAGACTTTAACATCAATCAGAATGTTCTTCAAGATTTTGAAAATAGTTTCAAATCAGAACAATATAAAAACAAAATATATAGTCCAGTGAATTTTCATACTTCATATCATCACAATCATTATCTATGCATGCAAACAAATATCCAATCACAAAACATGCAAATATAATAATCAATATTGTAATGTAGCATCATATCAATACTTTAACATGATTATCAAACATTATGATCATGAACTATAATCAATAATCATCAACTATCAAAACATATTAATATTTCCATAAAAATGTTCATATCTCCCCCAAGCATGAATGTTAACCATGAATACATTTTGCAATAAACAAAACAATTCATTAATAAATCAATTCAGAGCAAAGCAAACATAATCAAAACAAACTTTCCAGCAATATATATCAGAACAATATAGTATATGCAACAATATAGGCAAGCATAAGCAAGCAGCAAAAATCAGAGCAAATAAGCAAGCAAAAATAAGCAAATAAGCAAGCAAATAAGCAAATAAGCAAGCAATAAGCAACAAAAATCAGAGCAAATAAGCAAGAAAATAAGCAAATAAGCAAGCAAATAAGCAAGCAATAAGCAAATATACTACATATCTCCCCCTTTTTGACTTTCATCAAAAAGTAAACAGGAAGAATTAAAATGTTGGGATATTAAAGGTACTTAATTAACAATCCCATATTTATAAAATAAATAATTTTTAAGAAATTGAAATTAAATTTTCAATTCTCAAACTCATGCATAAACACACACATATAATCACAATCAAAACAAGTAAATAATATGTAATGCTCCCCCTTAATACATACTTAGTATTTAAGTAACAATTAACATCTCAATCCTTTTACTCTTTGTTATTACTCCCCCTTAATTCATGCAACATCATTTAGCATGCCAAGTTCCATACGTATATAAGCAAAACGATCAGCACTTAAAGGTTTTGTAAATATATCCGCTAACTGATTTTCAGTAGATATAAAGGATAAAGAAATATGACCTTTTTCAACATGATCTCTTATAAAATGGTGACGTACCTCAATGTGTTTTGTACGTGAATGTTGCACAGGATCCTTAGTAATACAAATAACACTTGTATTATCGCAGTTTATTGGTATGCCTTTGAAATCAATTCCAAGATCTCTAAGTTGTTGAGCAATCCATAAAATTTGAGAACAACATGCACCATGAGATTAGTGAATTTCCTAAGAATTTACACGATCCTGAGGTGCTTTTTCTATCAACCGTGTATCCAGCATAATCAGCATCTGAAAAACCAATCAAACTAAAATTTCCACAACTAGGGTACCATAGACCAAAGTCTTTAGTCCCATATAAATATCTAAAGATTCTCTTAACTGCTGTTAAGTGAGATTCTTTTGGGTTAGCTTGAAAACGAGCACATAAGCAAACACTAAACATGATATCAGGACGACTAGCAGTTAAATACAATAAAGAACCGATCATACCTCTATAAGTCTTTTGATCAGCACTCTTACCATTTATATCTTGGTCAAGACTTAGTGTAGTACTCATAGGCGTATTAACTTCTTTACATTGATCCATATTATACTTCTTTAACAAATATCTAACATATTTACTTTGACAAATAAATATGCCATCTTTCTTTTGCTTTATTTGTAGTCCAAGAAAGAATGTTATGTCTCCCATCATGCTCATTTCAAACTCTTTGCACATAATCTCAGAAAATTCCTTGCACAAAGAATTATTAGTAGCTCCAAACAATATATCATCAACATATACTTGAACAATTAAAATATCTCTTCCTTTAGTTATAATGAAAAGTGTTTTATCAATTTTACCTCGTTGAAATTCATTTTCAAGTAGATGTGAGCTAAATCTGTCATACCAAGCTCTTGGAGCTTGTTTCAAGCCATATAGCGCTTTATTTAGTTTGAATACATGATTAGGTAGATCAGAATTTTCAAAGCCGGGTGGTTGTTTAACATATACTTCCTCTTGCAAGTATCCATTTAAAAATGCACATTTAACATCTATTTGGTATAGTTTAATATTCATGTAAGAAGCAAAAGCAAGCATAATACGAATAGATTCTAACCTTGCAACTGGTGCAAAAGTTTCATCATAATCTATACCTTCTTCTTGATTATAGCCTTGAGCTACCAGCCTAGCTTTATTTCTTACAATGTCTCCATCCTCATTGAGTTTATTACGAAAGACCCATCTTTGTTTGGATCACTTATAATGTTTTCTGGAGGATGTTGAGATGACATTCTAATCCTTCTTCGTAGTATGGATGGTGTGTTTACATTCAAAGAACTTGTACTTACTTCATTTGAGATATTTCTAATTGGTGTATCTAAAGCAGTATGTTCAGGAACTATCTCAAGTTCTTGAGGATGGGTCTCAAGATCAGACTGTGAGTCTTCAATATTTACAATCTGTTTTCCTTCATCATCAATAGTTTGTATGGTATCCTGCATGTTATTCTTTTTAACTGCACTAGTAACATTAACATCCAGTTCGTCATCACTTAAATCATCAAAATGTTTATTAAGGATTTACTCCTTAAATCCTTCATTTAATGTCCCATTTTCAGATTCATTAAAAACGACATGTATACTTTCTTCAACAATATTTGTACGTTTGTTTAGCACTCGATAAGCTTTACTATTTAGTGAGTATCCAAGAAATATACCTTCATCACTTCTAGCATCAAATTTTCCTAAATTGTCTTTACCATTATTATGAATAAAACATTTGCAACCAAATGGTCTAAGGTATGCTATATTCGTTTTTCTTCCTTTGAATAACTCATAGGGAGTTTTCTTAAGTATGGGTCTTATAAGGCATCTATTTAAGATATAATTAGCTGTGTTAACAGCCTCAGCCCAATAGTGTTTAGCTAATCCATTTTCAATAAGCATTGTCCTAGCCATTTCTTCTAAGGTTCGATTTTTCCTTTCAACCACACCGTTTTGTTGGGGTGTCCTAGGAGCTGAAAAGTTATGGGTTATTCCATATTTTTCACAAAAGGAGTAAAAGCCTAGTTGATCAAACTCTCTCCCATGGTCACTTCTAATCGAGACTATTGGAAGGTTCAGTTGAGTTTGCATCTCTTTACAACGTCTTGAGAATGGTTTCAAGACTTCACTTTTATCCTTCAAAAAGTCAACCCAAGTAAATCTAGAATAATCATCAACTGTAACTAAGATGTAAGATTTACCTCTTATGCTCCGTACACGCATTGGTCCACATAAATCAATATGTAAGAGTTCACATGGTCTTGATGTACTTACCACTTTCTTCGGTTTGAATGAAATTCTTACTTGTTTACCTTTAATGCATGCGTCACAAATAGGACTTTGTTTATAGTCAAGAGCTGGAAGTCCCTTAACTAGATCTTTACTTACCAACTTCTGCTTGGTGTGAGTATTGATGTGACCAAGACATCTATGCCATAGTTTTGGATCATTTGTAATAGCTTTCAATCACTTGAAATTCTGAGCTGCAATTTCGTTAGTATGCAAGGCATAAACATTATCATTTCTAAGAGCAGTAATGAGAGTATCTCCGGTTTTAGGATTTCTAACAACACATTTTTCTTTATTAAATATTACTTCATTACCTTTATCACATAGTTGAGACACACTTAGCAAATTAAATTTTAGACCTTCAACTAAATAAACATTATCAATAGTTTTAGATGGATTCTTACCAATTTTACCAACGCCTAAAATTTTGCATCTACCCTTGTCTCCTAGGGTGATTGAGTCATTGCATCTTTCCTTAATTTCAGAAAATAAAGAGATTTTACCACTCATATGTCTCGAGCATCCACTATCTAAAATCCATTTTTGTTTAACCTACAAAACAAAAAAAATAACCTTTCTCAACCTTACTTGGCTATCCATGTGACAAATTTGAAACCATATTCGGGATAGACCATGTTGGGTGGTCTTGTCCCTTTAGGAACCCATATTTGCTTTATCTGTCCACGTAATTCAAGAGGAAAGGAATTATTGATAATATAATTTTCCTTACGTCTGTAAGGACATGCAAGTCTAATATGTCCTTCTTTGCAACAAAAGGTGCAAGTAGGTGCACGTTTATGTTTATATGCACATTTCACAAATGTGGTTTTACTCTTATAGTTATGTGTAACATTATTATAACAAATACCACGTTTATCATTAGAAGGTTTTTGACGTGTAAGCATTTTAGTGAATTTGGATTCATATTCGTTTAGCTTAGTTAATGCTTGTAGATTTTTCTCAGACTCATGTTTCAAGGTTTTGAGCCTGGCTTCAAGGTCATTGTTCTCATTCTTAAGATCAATAAGTTGTTTAGTCTGGCTGAGATTCTGTTCTTTCAAGACCTTGACAGTCTTTTCAAGTTTTATTTTTTCAGCCTTTAGCGATTCATTTTTATTTATGATTTCTTCACAACCTTCAGCATAATGACGTATTATATCCTCTAAAGTGTTTTTCTCATCTTTTAAAATCTTTTCAATTTGAAACATATTAAGAAGAGTTGTAACTAATTCATCTTTTGACCATGTGTTAAGAAAGTCACGTACCTCCTTATGGTTTTGATCTATGTCATCATTGTTATTATTATCAGCCATAAGACATACATGAGCTTGTTCATCTTCAGTTTCAGATTCGGATGATCCTTCAGAATCACTCCAAGTTGCAACCATAGCTTGTTTCTTCTTGTTCTTTTTGTAAGATTCCCTTTTCTTCTTAGGGCAGTCCTTTACAATATGTTCTGTAAAACCACACTCAAAACAAGCAAGTTTGTTAGTCTTAAAGTTTGAATTAGAGTTAGAAGACTTACCTTTATTTCTGGATTTAAATTTCTTAAATCTTTTTTGCATCTTCATAATTCCTTCAAGACCTTTTGTGATCAACGCAAATGGATCTTCCTCATCATCGCTATCTTCATTTTCACTTGAAGATTCATGTTTCTTCGCCTTTAGAGCAAGATTTTCATTAAAGGTATTACATCATTTTCTCCATCATCATGTAGGGTAAGTTCATGAGTTGTGAGTTTTCCAAGTAGATCGTCAAGCGATAGAACTCTCAAGTCTTGAGCTTCCTCAATGGTGATTACTTTTGGACCCCATTTGGATCTTAGAAGACACCTCAAGACCTTCTGGACTTTCTCTGCATTAGTAAAAGTTTTGCCAAGAGAATTCAAACTATTAGTAATTAAGGTAAAACGAGTAATTATATTCTCATCCTTTTTCATCTTAAACATTTCGTATTGATGCATATGGATGTTGATCTTTGTTTCCTTCACTTGACTTGTTCCTTCGTATGTCACAACTAGCTTGTCCCATATTTCTTTAGCACTTGTACATGAAGAAACTCAATTAAACTCAGTACCATTCAAAGCACAACACAATTGATTCATTGCCCTATAATTTTTGGAAACCCATTCCAAATCAGTTTGTGAATATTCGGATTCGGACTTTGGTACATCATTTCCTTGAGCGTCCTTTTTCATGGGTATCTTAGGTCCTTTAGTTATGATCTCCCAAAGTTCCATATCTTGATCAATCACGAACATTTTCATCCATGGTTTCCAATGTGAAAAATTTGTACCGCAAAACAAACGTGGTCTAGAGCATGAACGTCCTTGAGCAAACAACCCTTCTCCTATTGGATCCATCACAAGATATTACTCTTTTTATATGAAACTTAGCTCTGATACCAATTGAAAGTTAATAGGAGGTTGAATACTCTCTAGAGGGGGAGGGGGAATAGAGAGTTTGGGCTATTAAAAATTTGTCCGGCAGTTTGTCTCAAAAGTTTGAGGAGTCTGTCAAAACTGTTTTCTGGAACAGCTTTGAGTCAATTCATAAACAATAACGTATGTGCGGAAAATAAACTTTAAAGTATAACACACGATATGTTAACGAGGTTCGGTTCTAACCAACCTACTCCCTGCCTATGGGTTCTCTTTCAACCCGTAGGATTTCAACGCCTTTTATTAATCCGACTTTAATATAAACAAGAAGATCTCACTATCTCCTCACACCACGTTCTTCCCCTTGAAAAACCGTATTACAAGTCCCTTTAATAAAAGCAAAATCCCAAATCTCACAATAGAGATTCACAAGTTGAACACTTTGAAAAGTATTGTTGATTAGGCGTATTAAATTTAATCTAACTCTTTCAAACTCTTAAGTCCTATTACAAATGTAAGAGTTAGATGAACTAAGAATTACAACTCTTTAAACAATTATAGAATTTCTAAATCTTAAGTCAAGAGAGAAAGAGATAAGAAGAGGTGCATCTTAGTTCTGAAATGAAGCCTTGTATTTATAGTGTTACGCCTCAACACATCATGGAAAACAATAAGGCTCCTTTCCGTTATTTTCTGTTTACCTGGTCATTCTGCATCAGTCTTCAAGATCTTGAGCTTAACTTCAAACTAGAGGTGATCATGGGCGGCCCGGCCCGCCGACCCGGTCCAACCCGACCCGAAAAAGTGAGGGTTTGGGTGTCAAAATATGACCCGATGGGCGGGTTTGGGTAGAAAATAAGTAGCCCGATTTTTTTTGGGAAGGGTTTGGGATTTGGTGTTTGGCCCGCGGGCCGGCCCGGCCCGGCCCGAAAAAGTGTGTGTTCATGATTTGCATTTTAAATTTGTTTTATATTATGTATAATATGTAACAATTGTATTTGATTATTTCAATTATTTTTAATTTGTGTTTTAAATTATGTATAATATGCAACAATTATATTTGTAATTTAGTGAATTTCTTTGCCTTTTTTGGTTTTATTTATTTTAGTTTTATATTTTTATTTTTTTAGTTATTTACAAATCACGGTGATTGATTAGAAATTATTAAATAAAAAAATGAGAGTTTTTAATTTAAAGCATTATTGATGAGTGCTTTAAGTTATAGTGAAATAATCATGGTTATCTTAAAATTAATTTAAAATAAAAAAATAGAAGAAATTGTTTGGTACAACAGTGCAAGCAGCAGGAGGGAGGCAAGGACCATGAGTTTGTCATTTATATTGGCTGCTTCAATCTCTTTAGATTTTCAATACTTCATAATAGTACCTTTTAGATTGGATAAATAAATTTTACATAAAAATTTAAAAATTATAAAGTTATTTAAATTTTACATAATATATATAAATAATATATAACATAGGCCCGCAAAAGCCCGCACAGTACGGGTTTGGGCAAGAACTTTTTGGCCTGCACTTCGGCCCGGCCCGCATCAATGGACAGATTTTTTCCTCTCGGCCCGGCCCGGTGTTTGATCACCTCTACTTCAAACTGACGTGTATTGACAGCTAAAATAATTTGTCTTTAATATCCAATGCTATGCTGCCACGTTAGTACTCATACAAGATAATGTAAATAAGAACAAACCAGATTTATCAACGTTCAAACAATCATTCAAATTAATTCCTATTATTAGTATTAGTTCAAATAGTCATTTACTATTTTTAGTGTTGATTCAAATATTATCTTATTAATAGGAAACTCTATAATTAGCAATCAACTAATTCAATATCAAATATAGCCGTGTACTATATTTAACAAAGCAAATGTACCTTATACTATTTTTAAACATCAACTTAATATAAGCACATATTTAATTTCAAATTCAAATACAAAATACTCGAACTATAATATCTTAAACGTTCAAACAAAATATTTAAACTTAATTTCAAATAATATCAAGTCAATTATAATGAACCTTGACCTATTAAAATATTTCAAATATAATTTTAAGGAACCTTCACTTATTAAAATATTCCAAATATAATTACGAAATTAACCTGATTGTAAATGTAAATATCTTCAAGACTTTGACAACGTATTTCAAGATTTATAAAATTAATATCAAAATAAACTTAAGTTCTTTAAGCATATTCCAACGACTTCGAACTTAAATATATATCTTTTATAAAATGTATATCAAATATGATTTTAGACTTACTTAAAAGACTAAATGTAATTACTTAATTTATTTGTTTAATCAATATGTGTTTTGAATTATCATCATTCAAGAAAATTGAGTCTTCAATTTTCCCTTATCATTATTTAACAGAGTTGAGTCTTCAAAAACATTTTTAATATGACTAGGATTATACTCGTGCCATGGACGGTGTAGGTTTACTTTTGTTTTTTTATAGATTGTTTGGATTCATAAAATATAGGACCGCAAAATCCTCATATACAACCTTTCACCACTCCATGATAATGCATGAAAATTATCAATTATGCATTAACAAATTTATACTAAGTGTAATCATAATCATAATAATACTTAATTGAAGTTATAATGATGTTATCATAGTAATACAGTTGAGTAATAGTATATGGTACTTATTAACTAGAAACATTTTAGCTTTTCAGGGAAGTTTTAGACTTTTAAGGAAAACGTGTTTAATGCAATACTTAAAAATCCAGAAGTAATTTAGGTTTCTAGGGAAGTTTTAGACTTTAAGGAAAAATGTGTTTACTATAATACTTAATAACTTTAAGGGCCTGTTTAGTATAAGAATTTTGGGCCCAAGTCAGGGAATTATTTTATCCAATCTCTTACCCAATGTTTGGTACGGAAATATTGTAACCCAATCCATTACCTTAGGGTATCCATTACCCTTATTTTGTTACAGCTCCATTTACTCCAATAACAAAACAATTCACTTTCTATTTCCTGCTAACTCTACTCAAATTCCATTGCTTTTTCAGTTTTGCTGTTCGTTCAAATTTCCTTCAACAAGATAATAATTTTGGTATGTTTTCTCTAAATTTTTTGATATTTACTCCTTTTGATTATTTGATGTTAATTTTCCCTAGTTCTGAATTTAATTTTTTTGTTTATACTGTTTATACTGTTCGTTCAAACCCTTATTTTGATCTGTAGTATTTGATTAGTATGATTTTCTCCTGGTTGTTGTTTACACTTCACATACATATTATTTGTTCAATAATTATCTCGATCTACACGGATTGAAGAAATTCCAATCTATGTATGAACCAAAAAATTTAATACAACTAAAAGAAATTCCAATCTATCTATGATTCGAGCTTTAACTAAAAGCAAAATAGTGTTTTAAGATCTAATTAAACAATCTACATCATAAAAATATAGAAAATGAAAAAAGAATTTGTAAAAAATCAAGACATACCAAAAAAGCATACATCAGATTAACACAACTTGCTAATTTTTCTTCGATCTATGAATGTATTCATCATCTGAACTTCAAGAAGATTTTTGAGAAGATGTCGATTCAACGACATTTCATAGAGCTTAGGAGTTGATTGTTTGATTGTTTGATTTTTGATTTTAAAAATACAAAGAAATAATGGAAATAGTATTATAAAGATACTTTTTGATCTTGAATACAGGAAGAAAGGGAAAATTGAGTGAATGGGTTTTGTTTTTTTTCAGATGAAAAATGAGTGAAACTGTAGAAAGTTTTTTTAAGGGTTCTTTAGTTTATTATATGAGATAATTATTTATTAGTAGGTTATTGTCACTCATATGGAGATAAATGTGAATTTAATATTTGATATATTAATGGAGATTATGCTGATGGGGTAAATGGTTTTGTTTGATTTTGATTTTTGAGTCTAATTTTTGTTGTACAGCTTCTAATTAATTCTCATAAATGGATCGAATTATGCAATCCTTACGGAGAAAAAGACGTCTAAAACAACTTCAATTGGTAGTAACAAATGTAGTTGTAGTTCTTATGATGTATTGGGTTTGGTATATGACAAGTATTGCTACGGTTAGGGGTGTTCAATTGATCCAAAGTAAAAGAGATAGAAAAATATTGCGCTTAAAAATTATGCATCGCTTAATACAAGAAAGTGATGTGCATTGGAAAAGTGAACTTCGGGTTAATAGACAAACCTTTAATATTATTTGTGAGATGCTTAAGGAGATTGGAGGCCTCACTCGGACAAAAAATATGTCTCTTGATGAGATAGTTGCCATGTTTTTGTACACTTTAGCTCACCATAAAAAAATAGATCTATTGCTCACTTTTTCATAAGAAGTGGAGAGACCGTGAGTCGGCAATTCAACTTATGTCTGAGGGCTATACTTAAGTTGCATGAGCATTTGCTTTACAAGCCCACACCAATATTAGAAGAATGTGAAGACGAAAGGTGGAAACCTTTTAAGGTACTAGTTGCTTAATCATCTAATTTTTACCCATAATCTTACGTGTATTTACAAGAGTGATTTTGTTTATTTGATTTTATAGAATTGTTTAGGAGCATTGGATGGTACCTACGTAAATGTAACTGTACATCCCCAAGGTCGTGGTAAATATCGGACAAGAAAAGGTACCATTGCTATGAATGTGTTGGGTGTTTGTGCACCCAACATGCAATTTATCTATGTTCTTCCGGGTTGGGAAGGCTCTGCTCACGATGTTCGTGTTCTTCGCAATGCTCTCACTAGGCCAAATGGCTTTAGGGTTCCTAGAGGTAAATTTAACATGTAGTTATCTAGGTTGCACTAAAACGGTCACGGACACGGACACGGACACGACACGGGTACGGGAAAACGCCAACTTAAAAATGGAGGACACGGGGACACGTAAATATATAATAAAGATATTTGTAAATGAGAAAAGAGTTCCAACTAGAAATGACACATCCTTTAAATGAGAATCCGATGAAGATGCTACTAATACTAAGTTGAGAGGTTGAGACAGAAGCTATTACCTATGTAAATGTAAACACACCCCATTATAAATAGTAAATACAGACTCCACTGTTTGATGAAGACAGAGAAAAATATTTATGAGAGTATTCTTTTGATGAAGACATGACAAACCCATCTTCCAAAATTTGTCTATTCCAATCAACCCATTTATTTTAAATTTGATAAAATAAGTGAGAGGAGTTTATTTCTTTATTTTCAGTTTTTTCAATTTTTTTTTTAAAATAAGACACGTGTCCCTTTCCGTGTCCCTTGCCGTGTCCGTCGCGTGTCCTTGCCGTGTCCACGTGTCCGAAAAATATTAAAAAATTGGACACTTCATTTGACGTGTCGGACACGGATTTTCGCGTGTTCGTCGCGTGTCCGTGTCCGACACGTGTCGGACACGCGACACGCCACTTGCCAGCCGTGTCCGTGTTTCGCAGGTAGTTATTAAAAGAAGAATTATATAGTTAATAAAACTCACTTTAATCATCAAATTTCAATAATTTTGAAGGTAACTATTATTTGGTCGATGGGGGGTATACAAACTGTGAGGGTTTTCTTGCTCCATATAGAGGGCAACTATATCATCTTAAGGAATGGACAGATAGACAACCACAAACTGCAGAAGAGTATTACAATATGAAGCATGCTCGAGCAAGAAATGTAATTGAAAGATGTTTTGGGTTACTTAAAGGGAGATGGAGTATACTTAGAAGCCTCTCTTTTTTCCCTATTCGAACTCAAGGACGTATTGTGATGGCTTGTTGTTTACTTCATAATTTAATAAGGAAAGTGATGCCCACAGATGATGTAGAAGAAGAGAATATGAGTAATGACAATTCCGATAACGATTCTGATGATGAAGTTGATTACATTACTACAATAGCTACTTCTGATCGATGGACTAATTATAGAAATACGTTAGCTCAAGATTTTTTAATGCTTGGAGGGCAAGAGTTAGACAAGGTTTGTACTAAACGATTGTTTAATTGTTTGAATGCTACGTCTGCCACACAATCGTACCAATAGATTCTTTAAGAAGAAAATTCATACATTTCTAGTTTCTGATACTTTCTCATTATTGTGCATTGACAAAATATAAATAATTTCACTTTAGTTTATATGTATATTGCAGGTACTTGAAATGGAGGTGAATACCATTAGCCAAGAGGGAAGTAGTAGAGGGAGGGGCAAGAATAAGCGCTTTTGGACATGTCAAGAAGATTCGATGCTTATAAAGTATTTACACCAATTGTCTACTGATCCTAAGTGGAAAGGTGAGGGCGGTTTTAAAAATGGTTACATGAGTAGGTTGGAAGAGTTGATTAATGGTGAGCTTCCTATTTGTGGTTTGAAGGCTTCTCCGCACATTGAATCAAGAATCAAACATTGGTCAGAGAAATACAGTGCACTAGCTGAGATGTTATCTACTTCGGGATTTGGATGGGATGCCGATAAGAAGATGTTGCAAGTAGAGAGAGCAGTGTTCGATGAATGGGCAAAGGTAAAGTTCTGGGATCTTTTATACATTACTTTGTGAATATTGTGCAAAAGTTCTACTCGTAAGTTTTTGTTTCTTGTTGATTTGACTTTATTCAATGTACATGAGAGTAGGGTATGTTAGGATTGTGAGCAGGGACTGTAGCAGTCCACATGATTGCTTCAATATTTTATGTTTTGTTTTGGAATAGGTTCATAAGAAGGCTAAAGGATTGTATGGGGTACCTTTTCCTCACTATGACATCCTTGAGGAAATTTATGCTAAAGATAAGGCCACGGGTGATCAAAGTGAGTCTTTTGTGGAAGCAATCAATTGCATAGATGTTGAAGTTACAAAGAAGTCAATTTTCATAGCTAGTGATGAGGAGGATGATGCTGATTCAAGAAGTCGGTCAACTACTCACTCTATACAATTCAAGAAGCGCTCGATTAAACAAGAGAATGATAATTCAACATCTTCAAAAGAACCCAAGCTCAAGGAATTGAAACGAAAGAAAAATCTTCAAAGTGATGTTGATAATTTGGTTTCTTCTCTTCATGAAGCTACAAGTAATTTCGGGAAAATTTTTGATAATATTAATGTTAATCTTGGCACAATGGCTAATGCGTGGGCCAAAGCCGAGAAGAGAGAGCAAAAGATGGATGAAAAAGTGAATAAAGTCTTGGAAGAGGTTATGAAATTAGATGGCATCTCACCCTCTGAAGCTTTAGAAGTACTACAATTCTCATTGCTGAAGAACACAAGCTTCGCATCTTTTATCAAGCTCATTCGAACCTCAAGAAACAATATGTGCTCGATCTTCTTAAGAAAAAATGAAAGCGGTCTTCTAAAAAGACATGAGTTGAGATGTTGTTATTAGTGGTTGAACTTGTAGTATGTGCTTACAGATTATTAGTTGAATACTTGCATAATAGTATTGCAAATTGCTATGTTTTATCTTATTTAGGCTTGAACTATGTTGAGTTTTATCAAAGAAATCTTGTTTTAATGTTTGCTTAAGTTAATTTTTGTACAAAAATGACAAAATGTCCTTTGTAGATTATTACAAAAAATATCAACTTATGTGACAAACCAAACAATAAGTAAGGGAAACGTAAACAAGTGTTTCCCTTACATTGTTATTCCAAACAACATATAACCATAACCCTTACCTTTACCCTTACCCCTCTTTATTAATTCCCTTTCCCTTACATTTTCTCTTCCCATACCAAACACCCCCTAAGTATTTAGCTTCCTACGAAAGTTCAAACTTTTTAAAAATGCTTTGTAAGGAAGCTACATGGCAGGCTTTATACATTTTCAACTATAATTTTACAACTATCATATGGAAAGTTGATTGGATAATTAGAATGTTACTATGATTTGATGGAATAAAACTCCACCGTTGTCATTTCTTGGTGACCTAAAAGCTTGGTGTAATTTAAGTAAATAATTTTATATTTCTTTTCGTTTGTGATTTTGTAAATGAACTATAGATAAAGCATTACAATAATGGTTGGAAAAATCATCATATATATTCTAATTTTTATGATTTATTTCACTACTTTATTGTTAGGTGTTATTATGTACAAGTATAAAAACTCGTGCAATGCACGACGTTATTAATAAGAAAATATTTTTAAATTTAATTTTAAACAATGATAAAAGTATACATTATCTTTATAAAATTTATAAAAGTAATATAGGTTGGTTTTTGATAAACTTGTATATATATTATAAAAATACGAATACGTATAGAAAGACATATAAATTTTTCTTAAGAGATATTTTTTATCACGAATATTTCCAAATGAAAAATTAATTGACCAATTGTATATACACAATATATTTTAACTGAGTTATTTTCAATACATGAAAGTATTATTTAATAAGGTTGTACTTTGCTGACTCTACTACCAACTAATTAAAATTCATATATTACAAACACTAGGTTGAGATTATCTTTCTCGAGCCGGAGGACTCCTTTGGTCGTGCTCTCCTTTATGGGTATGAGTTGCCGCCGTCCTCCCCTTCCCAGACCCTGTCCATAGTTGTTTTATGAGCGGGATACACTGGGTAGGAGAAGCAAAGAGTGCCATGAAAAATAAAGGAAAAATCACCAAAGTAAAGAGGAACTTGACACGTCCAAGACAGCTATTGTGGCATGCAAGGGAACTTTGGGGATTGATGAAATAATAGAAGAATGTTCTACATGTACAATGATAGACTATAAATACACATCAAGGAGCACATAAAGGAGCTAATTAATTTGAACTAGCAACTACTATTAAGAGAGATACAATGAACTCTAAGTAATTTATTGCGAAGGAGTTATTACATCTGATATTCATGGACCCATATTGATTTTCAGAAAAAACATTATAATTACACAATCATAAATCTAAGATAGTAATTACTATTGTCATGAATAATCTTCAAAAATACATTTGCCAGATATTAATCATAAAAGACCTCACATCAAAATAAGTCCTAAGTAGTAATCCACTTTGCAGTCACAGTGCTCCGGGAAGGACCTATTAGGCAAGTTGTCTCAGACTGATACTGACTTGGGCGTCGGAGTGGGTCCCCGAAAAAACATTCCGGGCCCTGCTAACCCCTTGTTGCATTTTACAGGAACAACCATCTTCTCAAACGATCTTATTGCATAGCTTGGCAAGATAGCAAGGACAGGCTTCCACCAGCAATTAATTTCTGATTAATTACAAATCAGGGGATTAAGTTCTTAATTAATTGTCCTACAAAATCATACAAGAACATATTATTTAACTTTCAAAATAATTATTTATTTATTTATTTATTTATTTATTTATTTATTTAAATAATAATAATAATAACATAATTGAAAAATCTATCTCATTAATTAATTAATTAATAATTCTATAATTATGTAAATATTCTATTTAGTAATTAAGTTATTTTAAGAGAAAGGAATTCTATTTAGTAATTAAGTTATTTTAAGAGAGAGGAATTAAGTGATAATTTAAATAATTGATTTCATGTTAATTAACAAATTAAATAAATAATTATTTATTTATTTAACTAATAATAAATATAATTGAAAAACCCATCTCATAAATTAATGGGAAATTATCAATGGTGCCCTTGTACTATTGAAAAATTACAATGGTACCCAACTGCATTTCAGTGGTACCCCCCAATTATATGGTAATTATAACCGTGACCTTAATGATGATTTTTCTGTTAAATGTCCGTTAAATTTGGAATTTAATCTAACCATGGTTAGTTTCTTCTTCATCTTCCCTTTTCTCTTTCTTGGCTGCTCTTCTTCCATGGCTGCTCTTCTTCCATGGTTAGTATGTGCTCCTTTGGCATACCGTTCTATCATCAGGAAACTCGAAATTTGGTTGAAAAGGTGTGAAGATACTGCCATTAGTGTGACTAATCCCTACTGATAAGCTATGCAGAAGAGTTCTATCATCATCAACGTTTGCTCTTGTTTCATCAACTCCATCAGGAGCAAGTGTGAAACTGAGATTCATTGTGTGGATGATATCTTTGAAATTTTGATTGAATTGATTAATTTGTACCAAATGTTATAGCTGTAAATTGTTTGAGGTTGTAATGAGTATTCCTGGTTTTTTATGGGGCTATCTTCTGCCCATTAATGGTTTTGGTGAACAATGAAAGAAAGATTGAGAATTTTGGGGGAAAATTCGCAAATTTTTAGTTTTTGACAATGTTTGAGTGAATATCAACTCAGAATATCCAATAATTTAATCTGAGACAAATTAATTAAGAAAAATTATAAAATTAGAGACAAAAAAATTCTAAAGCTTTTCAATTTTGCTTTCTAAATCTTGCGTATATTGTTCAGTTATAAGAAAATTTCTTCATCCTAATTTGAGAACCCCAATCTTGCTGTACTAAGTAACTCTATTAATCTGAATTTGAATTTGGGGTTTTTTTTTTTAAAAAAAAATATTATTTTCTTTCTCAATTGAAATACGAACATATTGCTATCGATTTTAATATATGTAATGTATTAAGGGCATTTTGAGGATCATTTTCTGATTCCCATTACTTGTATCTTTAGAGAACTTTAATCCTATATTCCACTTAGTTATTGATGTGGGGAAGTTCAAATTTCCCCCCATTTTTGTTGTCTTTCATGTCCCAGATCTTGAAATATGTTCTATGATGATTTATATGTAGTTAACAATTGAGGGATAGATCATTGTAGAATAGTGTTCCTTATTCATCCGTCATTGACACAAGGAGAGGAGAGCAGCCATGGAAGAAGAGCAGCCATGAAAGAGAAAAGGGAAGAAGAAGAAGAAACTAACCATGGTTAGGTTAAATTCCAAATTTAACGGACATTTAACGGAAAATTCATCATTAAGGTCACGGTTGTAATTACCATATAATTGGGGGGTACCACTGAAATGCAGTTGGGTACCATTGTAATTTTTCAATAGTACAAGGGTACCATTGATAATTTCCCTAAATTAATTAATTAACAATTCTCAATAATTTAGGCAAATGTTCTATTTTAAGAATTAAGTTGTTTTAAGAGAGAAATTAATTGAATTACATGTAAGCAAATTAAGTCCACTAATATCATATATTTGGCAAATATTATTTCCTTTAACAGTATGTCTTAAAATATAATATGTGTCATTTTCAAGCCTTTTAGTAAATAGTACTCCATCTCTTTCTTTTTAAATGTCACATTTGCTTTTGGGTTACTATTCATCAATTACTCTTAATTTGTACTTTATTCTTAATCCATACATTAAACATAGTTAAATAGGATATGGTTTGATTCGTCTCAACATAAGGTTTGTTTATTTTTCTCTTTGAAAATTAGGGATATTATTGAAAAGAAAAAATTGAAACTTGGGGGACCCAAAGTCGCCATCATAAAAAACCGCGAGTAAGGAAAAAAAAGTCATTGGAAGAGGGGACGAAGAGACATGCCACCCAAAGGAGAAGCATAGGAGTGGATTATAAATACACCCATACAGACGTCTAATCTACGCCATTCTAATGTTTTTGTGTCAATATACACCATACACACTAAAGCAAAGGTAAAAACACCTACACACCATTTTTCGTGAAGACCTCAAGAGCTATGTACCCCTGTAGCCTTAAGATATAAAATGCAGACTAACCAAAAAAACCTGTGATTATCTCCCATAAGAACTTGCAAGCTATGTAGGCTAACACCCAGCTATACCAAGGCATAAGATTCTTACAAAAAGCAGCTGAGAATCATATACGTGCATACACCCACTGTTGTCAATGTTGGGATTCATAGATGCTTAAAGCGGAATTTCAGGAAACACTTCCCTAACATCTATATCAGGATCATAAACATAATCAGACATATGAATCATATAAAAAGATTAGTCTATATTACCTTTGTAGCGTGAAATCCACGAAATTAACGCGATAAGATAATCTGGAGAGCCTCAAACGTTGCTCCTCTATTCGGTCTACCAGAATCAATTGAATACCAACGTTTGCTAGAACGGAAGAGTATTGTTTCTCTTGCTTTTACTGGTTTTTGTTTCTGTGTGTGTGTATGAATAATTGAGAGTGAGAGTTTAAATTAAAAATATCATTAATACTCACACCCCCATTATCCCCACTTCACCACTACCAACATTATATCCTCATATAATACTAGTAACCTAGGTCAAAAGAAACCGATTCTTTTGTTAACCTAATTGGATCGCAAGCCCATAATCCTAATGGGCCTGAGTTATTTATCGTTCAATTGATTCTTTTGTAAGACCTTATAGGATTAATTTTATTAGTCGTGGTCCAATTATTATTGACCCACCAATTATATTTATTCTCTAGCAAGTAAATACAATTACTAATAATAATTAACTTTATTATCTTCATAAATATCCTATATATTTATATTTAGTAATTGTCGGAAATGTCTACGGACACATTCCTTCAATCTCCCACTTGTCCGAAGACAATTGCACAATTATAAATTCCTTAAGCCACTTAATGTGAAATTTGACAACACAGTGTTATTTCTCAAATTATGTTTCTTGATCTCTGAGTTCAAATTGTTCAACTAAGGATTAACCATTTGATCTTATTCCGCATGGCCATGCAATTTTTCAATCCTCGCTCATCAAGAGGCCTACACACCAATCCTATCACATAGGAGGACTTATTCATTCTTGTATGACCATAACTCCCACTCAATTCTTAGCCCACCTGATCACTGCCTTTATAGCCTCCTTTTACAGCACGACGTTTAACAGCGTCAAGGTTAAACTAATTATTTCGTAGTGATTAAGACATACTCATGTCTAAGGAATCCACTAAATATAAGGATTCGATTCTGCCCATTCGAATCAGATTGGGTCAAGTCTCAATGCATCAGGTATGTATCCATGTAATCGATTAAACATCTCTATGTTTCCATAGCCCATGGATCCGAGCTATCAATTAATTACATGCTAATCTTTAATAAACCACTTATGTCCAATTTAGTGATTTAGATTAGGGACATTATATAAATTGTGATTTCAGTTCACTTATAGGGTTCCATTATCGAAACGTTTCCGATAATCCTATTGAAAACACAAATTACATAGACATATTATTTAATACTAAACCAAGCAATTAAATAAGAAACAAACTATTTATATTATTGATAAACATTCCAAACATATGGTAAACGTAATTCTTTATAATTGTAAACATGAAGTAAACAACCTAAAGACATTCTCCTATATGCTTAAGCCCCATGGACCTAGTATGACTCTCATGCTTCGGCTGAGGGAGTGGTTTAGTCAACAGATCTGCTATGTTATCCGTGGTATCAACTCTACTTATTATTACATCCTGTCTTACAACAATTTCTCGAATAAGATGAAATTTCCTTTCAACATGTTTAGATTTTTGGTGAGATCTAGGTTCCTTGGATTGAGCAATAGCACCTTCGTTATCACAATACAACTTGATGCCATTCTCAATGCTAGGAACTACACCCAGTTCACTAATGAACTTTTTAATCCAAACAGCCTCTTTTGCTGCTTCAGCTGCTGCTATGTACTCAGCCTCTGTTGTAGAATCTGCAATTGAATTTTGCTTGGAGCTCTTCCAGCTCACAGTTCCTCCGTTCAGACAAAATATGAAACCAGATTAGGATCGGAAGTCATCTTTGTCAGTTTGGAAGCTTGCATCAGTGTATCCAGTGACAAACAACTCATTAGCTCCGCCATATACCAGAAATTTATCCTTTGTCCTTCTCAAGTACTTGAGGATATTTTTCGCTGCTATCCAGTGTGCATCTCCTGGATTGGACTGGTATCTGCTGCACATACTCAAAGCAAATGCAACATCTAGTCGAGTACATATCATCGCATACATGATTGATCCTATTGCAGAAGCATAAGGAACATTATTCATACGCTTGAACTCTTCTGAACTCGATGGGCACATAGTCTTGCAAAGTTTAATGCCATGTTGCATAGGAATAAACCCTCTTTTGGAGTTTTCCATTTTGAACTTTGTGAGAATCTTATCTATGTAAGTCTCTTGATTTAGTCCAATAAGTCTCCTTGATCTATCCCTATAGATCTTTATTCCCAGTATGTACTCAGCCTCTCCCTGGTCTTTCATGGAGAAATGACTTTTAAGCCATTGCTTGACCGACTCAAGTATGTTTTTGTCATTCCCAATGAGGAGTATGTCATCTACATACAGGACCAGAAAAGTGATATTACTCCCACTTAACTTCTTGTATACACAAGATTCCTCTTCATTTCTGAGAAAACCAAACTCTTTGACTGCCTCATCAAATCTAAGGTTCCAACTCCTTGATGCTTGCTTCAATCCATAAATGGATCTCTTAAGCTTACATACTTTCCTTGGATTTTTCGGATCTTCAAAACCTTGTGGTTGTGTCATGTACACATCTTCTTTTAAGAACCCATTCAAAAAGGCAGTTTTGACATCCATTTGCCATATTTCAAAGTCATGAAAGGCAGCTATCGCAAGGATTATCCTAATGGATTTTAGCATGGCTACTAGAGAAAAAGTTTCATCATAGTCTATACCATGAATTTGTTTGAAACCTTTTGCTACCAACCTTGCTTTGAAAACACTAATGTTTCCATCCTTGTCTGTTTTCAGTTTGAAAATCCATTTGCATCCAATGGGTTTTACCCCATCAGGCAGATCAACCAAGTCCCAAACTTGATTTTCAGACATGGAATCCATTTCAGATTTCATGGCTTCAAGCCATTTTTCGGAGTCAGGACTCTCCAAAGCATCTTTGTGACTAGTAGGCTCTTCTGATTCTAACATGGTTATTTCAGAGTTTTCTGTCAAAAGGAAATCAATATATCTTCTTGACGGAATTATTGTCCTACTAGACTTACGTAGGGGAACAACAAGAGAAGTTTCTGCCTCATTAGGTAGAGTGACTTTGCATGGATTTTCTCCACTTGGGGCGGTAGGAGGTAAGTGTGTTGAATGCATTTCCTCCTGGGCATTATCATGTTGGGGCGCCTCTGATGAGGTGTTAACCTTATCCATTTGTTGCTCATCTCAAACTTCTTCGAGATATACATTACTCTCGCTTGTTTTTCTAGAAATAAATTCCTGTTCTAGAAAAACACCATTGCGAGCAACAAATACTTTGTTTTCGCTTTGGTTGTAGAAGTAGTATCCCTTTGTCTTGTTTGGGTAACCCACAAAAAGACATTTGTCAGATTTAGGTGCTAGTTTATCAGATATTAAACGTTTTACATAAGCTTCGCAACCCCAAATCCTTAGAAAAGACAACTTCAGAACTTTTCCCGTCCACATCTCATATGGTGTCTTTTCCACTGCTTTGGTAGGTGCTCTATTAAGTGTGAATGCAGCTGTATCCAATGCAAATCCCCAAAATGAAATAGGAAGATCAGCAAGACTCATCACTGATCGAACCATATCTAATAGAGTTCGATTCCTCCTCTCAGAGACGCCATTTAATTGTGGTGTTCCTGGTGGAGTCAATTGCGAGAGCATGCCTCGATTTTTCAAATGATCATCAAACTCGTGAGACAAGTATTCACCACCACGATCGGATCGTAATGCTTTTATTTTCTTTTCAAGTTGGTTCTCTACTTCATTTTGAAATTCCTTGAACTTTTCAAAGGACTCCGACTTATGTCTCATGAGGTAAACATATCTATATCTGCTTACAGCATCAGTAAAGGTTATAAAGTAGCTGTAACCACCCCGAGCCATGGTGCTCATAGGTCCACATACATCAGTATGTATGAGAGCTAAGAGGTCATTGGCCCTTTCACTTGTACCTGTGAAAGGTGACTTTGTCATTTTTCCCATCAAACAAAACTCGCAAACACCAAATGATTCAAAATCAAATGATTTTAGAATTCCATCTTTATGAAGTTTCTCTATGCGTTTTGAACTTATGTGGCCTAATCGACAATGCCATAGGTAAGTGGGGTTTGAATCATTTGTTTTACGTTTCTTGTTGTCTATGTTATAGATGTGAGTTTCTAAGTCTAGCACATAAAACCCATTTAATAATTTAGCTGAAGCATAGAACATATCATTTAAATATACAGAACAACAATTATTCTTAATAGTAAATGAAAAACCTTCCGTGTCCAAAACCGGAATTGAAATAATGTTCTTGGTGATGGCAGGAACATAATAACAATTATTTAGTTCTAACATTAAACCAGAGGGTAATGTTAAAATATAAACTCCTATAGCTAAAGCAGCAACTCTTACTCCATTGCCGACTCGGAGATCCACCTCACCTTTGCTCAAGCTTCTACTTCTTATTAGACCCTGCACATTACTAGTAATGTGAGACCCACAAGCAGTATCAAATACCCAAGAAGCAGAAGTTGCCAAATTAATTTCAATAACATATATACCTGAAGATAAAGCACCAGACTTTTTTTCTTTCAGATAGACGGGGCAGTTCCTCTTCCAATGGCCAATCTTGTGGCAGTGGTAGCACTCATGTAGTGCTGCTACTTTAGCCTTTGGAGTAGCCTTTGGTTTGGATGAGTCATTAGTGGCAACTACCTTTCCTTTGCCATTCCATTTAGGAGCCCTTTTATTCTTGAACTTTTTATTCTTTCTGACCATGAGCACATCTTTCAGTGCAGGTTCAGAAGGTAAGCTCCTTTCAGCCTGAACAAGCATACCATGCAATTCTGGCAAGGTTGCTTCCCCTCCTTGCATATAAAAATTTAATCTGAAAGCATCAAAAGTTTCTGGCAAGGATCTGATCACAATATCAGTGGCCAGCTCTTTGGGATAAGGAAAACCCAACTTTTCCATGACTTGAAAATGCCCTATTAAGGCGAACACATGGGGTCCGACGGGTTTTCCCTTGCCCAGTTTGCATTCCAAAAGTTTACAATTAGCTTTAAATCTCTCTAATCGAGCATTCTTTTCGAACATTGTTCTAAGTTGCTGGATTATTGTGTAGGCATCAAGATTGTTAAAACGTTTTTGAAAATCATGCTCCATGCAAGCAAGCATCAGACATGTTACTTGCACAGAATTGGCCTCAAGATTTTGCCTAGCTCTTTTTTCTGCAACTGTTGCAGTTTCTGGCAGGGGTTCAGGGAGTGGAGTGTCAAGAACACTTTCCCTTCCTTCAGCTCTGAGAACAATTCTCACAGCCATTTCCCATTCAAGGAAGTTGTTTGCATTCAATTTGTCTTTTTCCAAGACACAGCGCAAGTTAAAAGCAGGAGTGTTGTTGTTAGTCGAACCAGACATGATTTCTACAACAATGTAATAAAGCAAAATTAATAGTCTATCAATAAGCAGTAATTAAACAAGTTTAATAATTTATTCAAAATTTTAAAATCCCCTTTTGAATAAATAACAACTAAGATCCTCTCCCACTACAGTCAAACGGACTTTGGCCCTGCCTTTAACTATAGTAGTTAAGGTAAGTAAACGTTTTACTAATTATAACTAATTATAATTCTTAGTAGATAGATTGATAATACTTGTTCAATCCTATCTCTTAGTTTCAAAATCCAAAACTTTGTTTTTGATGATTTTGTTGAGTGAAACCAAACATGAACCTGTAAATTTTCCAAAAAAAATTTACCCCATATCCCAAGAATTATGAGCAATACCTCGCTTTGGCAGAATGTATTATTCATTATCAAAGGCTTATAGGTGTTGTTTGGAAAAACAATAAAACTCAATATTATTTATGTGGATTCAAGTTAATTAACATGGTTAATATTAAGTGAACACATAGCATATTTAACCAATACATTAACTTATGCAAGCAAAGACCAAAATAAAATAAACGCTCAAAGCAAATAAAAGTATGAACAAAAGATGATCTAGTATGGCCCCTAAAAAAAAACTTCATGAAGCTTCCATGAATCTCCATTGATCACCTTCCTTGAAACTCCTTTCATTTGTGATTACATACTTTGAATAATAAAAAAAATTAACGATGCGCAGATCGTATTTAATTACATTCAAAACAAACGATTCGCAGATCGTATATACTATCCTAATTTTATATATAAATTTTGTTTTGGGCCATACTAGTCATAACATGTCAAAATAATATCAAATATTATAAACGGCAATAACAATGTAATATATCAAACTAAATGGTCATAACAATTAGCATATAAAATACCCTTTATGTTTAGTCAAACTTAACTAATTTAAGTGAGATTATTTAAGAGCAAATAAAAAAATTTATATTTAGTCAAACTTAACTAATTTAAGTAAGACTATATAAAGGAAAAAAAAATAAGCACTATGTAAATCCAATTAAGACTCATTAAAAGGTATTTCACATATGAAATTATTTCAAAAAAAAGAAGTTGGTCACCTTCATCCAGCACCATCTTGTACTGGAAGAAAGAAAACAGTGGCCATCAAGATGGGAACCCAGCAGCCGCAAAGGAACCCAGCAGCCCGCCTCCCTCCAACCACCATAGACAGCTCGTGGCCAGCGCATACTACCCGTTTTTTTTCGGTATTTGTTTCTTTTTTTTTTTTTTATGAATTCGAACAAATTCGAATTGATATACAATATTTGTGCATGAATGGCTTCAAATTTCAGGAAAAACAGGTTTTTCGCATTTGAATTTCAATCCAATTGAACAAATTTTGTGTTTTAACAATTAAAATTGAATTGGGGAAAAATTATGGTATAAGCATTTTCGATCCAAAACACTTGAATACCATTACGAGAAACACAATAACAATGAACAAATTTTGTGTTTCATTTCATTGTTTGGATTTCGTGAATAATCAAAGCCCCAAGACAATTAACACAAAATATCGAATCTTCATAAAAAAAACTGATTTTTTTTTTTGATGAATTCGAACAAATTTGAATTGATATACAATATTTGGCAAATAAATACAATTACTAATAATAATTAACTTTATTATCTTCATAAATATCCTATATATTTATATTTAATAATTGTCGGAAATGTCTACGGACACATTCCTTCAGTCAAAGAATCTACAGCTGTATCAAACTCAAGAAAAAGATACAAGCAAATCAGCAGCTTTCCATGTTAAAGACCAAACAACATAATTCAACAGTACTATGCAATGGTTTGCTAAACAGCATCTCAACTGATCAAATTAGCATTAGACAAGTAGTACTTATTTACCTATACCACAGTAGCCCTAAGAGCCAGTGGAGGCCGGCAGCTAGCAGCAGAAGAACAATAACACTAGCAGACTACAAGAAACCACCAGTAGCCCAACAAACAACAGACCCAACATAGTAACAAAGCCACCAAAACAACTCGTGATGTCAGCATCAAATAGACACTTCGGTCACCCAAACACCAATGCGCAACAACCAGTGGCAACACCACCCACCAACGACATAGCAAAGCCCAACAACAGCAATATAACCTAGTTCGCAGCCATTCCTACACGACACAAAACAAACAACATAGACACCAAAAGAAGAAGAAAAAAACACAACCCATACATACCTGATTTATAGTATCACCACCAATGATCCCTGTCTTACACACAACCAAAACCGTGCCAATTCCAAAACCCACACTAGCAAGCACAAACCACCCAACTAGCACAACACCCACAACACATAAGCAATACACCCTAAAGTAACACGTATACCTCTAACAACAAACAGCTAAACTAACACTAATCAGCAAGAAAAACATTACACAGAATAAAAAACTATTGTTGACCAATGAAATCAACCCCGAAAACCTCCATTTCCTAAAGATTGGTGCGCACCTTAATCATGTAAAGAGTTTTATAGCGATTGGGAAGCTTAGCTTCAAACTTGATCTTATTACGCTCATACGATAAGCTCTAGGCAACGCTAAACAAAACTAAATCCCACTATTTCGATAAATGTCTGTCAACCCTAAACTCTTTCTAGCTCAAGCGTACACTACAACAATCATTATGCCAAATCCGGCGCACCCACCCACCCCCCACCCGCCAACCTAAAACCTGCATTGAAATATTCCAAACAAATATAAAAGAGAATAACACATGTTCATTGGATTTCAACGCAGAATATAGAAAGAACACAAAGACTGATCCCAAGAAATAATCCCCTTCTTATACAACATGAGGCCTGACTTTAATTTCCCCAAACAAGCAGGCTACACTGTTATCTGCACACCAGTAGGGGCTAACCTCTGCCAAATAACCTTAGTCACACCCTTTGGGAGCACAGGCTTAGAGTCTTTATAGAGTTGCTTTAGTAGACTCTACAACGAAAAACACCCATCACTACCCAAGTTCTAGGAAACACCATCTTCAAGAGACAAATTTGGCCTAACCCTATCAAGACAAACCTGTAGATCATCTAAATCACCTTGTTCCCAATCATACAATCCTCTTTGCCATCTAAGCTTCTAAATCCACAAACCGTGCTGCGACTTCTTCATTTGATTAATAAACAACCCTCTCAGAACAGAAACAACAAAAAGTCAGGAAAAGATATTTTCAAGGAGTATGGACAACACCAAATGTCCTCCCAAAAAAGTATGGTGATGCCGTTATCCACCTTGTTTTACAATCCTTTCTCCATAATGTATCATACCCTTTGAACCTCCGAATCATGTGCTATCAATGAACCCAACAAACCACTCTTGACATGACCAAAAGTATCAATCGAAGCTCGCTTCCTTTTGAGTGCACAAACTGACATAAAATTTCTCTTCCACAACACATCATGCTCACTTGAATACCACCACCACCACTTAAAAAAAAAACTAAGAAACCTAAGGAGGATATTACCCACATTGAACCCCCCCATGATCCGTTGCCATCTCAATCGTGGACCACTTAACTGTCCTCATCACCCGATGATCACTAGAGCCACCACCCTAGAAAAATTTTCTTTGTAGGGATGTAATCTTCTTTGCTATAATCTTTGGCACCCTAAACATAATCATATAGTATATTGGAAAACTATTTAAAACACTCTTAATAAAAGTGAGCTTCCCTGCTCGTGACAGAAGCCTTGCCTTCCAAAAAAATAGCTTATTCCAAATCTTTTCGAGAATAGGGACCCAAGCCTTTTCTCTTCTCATATTTTCTCCAATGGAAAGACCCAAATATTTAATAGGAACCTTACTATGCGTGTAACCAATAGACCTCACTATGCCTTCCCCCCAATTCGTCCCTCTAGAACTCCATGTAATAATAGTGGATTTTTTATAGTTAAATATCAGCCGTGACATTAACTTAAACATATCCAAAATGCAAAAGTAGTTCTACACCACCTCAAAACTTCTCGGCACAAAGATAAGAGTATCATCAGCAAATTGTAGGTGTTTTATCCCAACTGCGTCTCTCCCAATTTTGACCGCCTCAACAAAACCCAAACCTCTGCTTTTCAAAATATACTAATCAAGGCGTCACTAGCCAAGGTAAATAAGTACGGGGAAAGGTGGTCACCTTGACGGAGACCCTTCTCCATATTAAACGGCTTTAAGGGTGAACCATTCAACATAATCGAGAGTGAGGCAGACGTTACACAAATCATAATCCATTGAACCCATTTCCTACCGAAGCCCATACTCACCAATATTTGCCTCAAGAAAGACCATTTAATAAAGTCGTATGCTTTTTGGGAATCCAATATAAGGAGAGCACCAAGCTTCCTCTTTTGTCTCAACTTTAGCGACAAGAACCCCATCTAGAATTGGTCATTTCATAACAAAAGTGCTCTGAGATTCATCTATTAGACGGGGTAGTATTGACTTCAATTTTGATTCTAACACTTTTGAAATAATTTTATACAAAGCACCAAACATACTAATCGGGACATATTCGTCAATCATTTGTGGATTCCTAAACTTGGGGATAAGGGCTACCCACGCCATATTAATTGCCTTTAATATTCTCCTAGTTTCCATAAATTCTAGCACAAAACTGTAAATGTCATCCTTCAATTCCCTCACATCTCTCTAGAAAAACCTATAATTATAGCAATCGTAATTTGGGGACTTATCCACTCCACAATCCCAAACCGGCCTCTTAACTTCTTCCACGTTAGCCGGGATTCCAAAAAATAGCTTGTTCCTCCGATATCTTACAGTGTCAGTCTAAGTCAAGATCTATATCCGACAAATGATCGTGAGAAAACAGGTTAAGAAAGTGCTGTCAAATTTTTTCTCTCAAAGTTGTCACCCCTTCAACTATATCACCATTAACGAGAAATTTTTTAACATCATTACGTTTCCTCTTTATCATAGTAATAGCATGGATTAACCGAGAATTATGATCCTTAAGCTTGAAATTAGATGTTCTAGACTTTTCTCGGCATATTCTCTTCTTTCTAATCAATAAAGAGTGTAAAGACCCGTACAACGCCTTTAGCCTCAATCCCTCCAACTCACTTAAGGACCTACTATCCCCCAACACTTATAGATCATCGATACTTTTTTCTATCTTTGCTATACGGCATACTAGTTCGCCAAGTATTCCTTAGAAGGTGTTCTCTTCAACTTATTTTTTTGACTTATTACTTATTCTTATTGGAATCAGATCAGATCAGATCAGACCAGATCAGATCAGATCAGATCAGAACAATTCAGATCAGATCAGAAAGCTTCAGATCAGACCACACCAAATCAAACCAGATCAGACCAGACCAGATCAGATCAGATCAAACCAGATCAGACCAGAACAGATCAAACCATACCATTATTATTATTATTATTATTATTATTATTATTATTATTATTATTATTATTATTATTATTATTATTATTATTATTATTATTATTATTATTATTATTATTATTATTATTATTATTATTATTATTATTATTATTATTATTATTATTATTATTATTATTATTATTATTATTATTATTATTATTATTATTATTATTATTATTATTATTATTATTATTATTATTATTATTATTATTATTATTATTATTATTATTATTATTATTATTATTATTATTATTATTATTATTATTATTATTATTATTATTATTATTATTATTATTATTATTATTATTATTATTATTATTATTATTATTATTATTATTATTATTATTATTATTATTATTATTATTATTATTATTATTATTATTATTATTATTATTATTATTATTATTATTATTATTATTATTATTATTATTATTATTATTATTATTATTATTATTATTATTATTATTATTATTATTATTATTATTATTATTATTATTATTATTATTATTATTATTATTATTATTATTATTATTATTATTATTATTATTATTATTATTATTATTATTATTATTATTATTATTATTATTATTATTATTATTATTATTATTATTATTATTATTATTATTATTATTATTATTATTATTATTATTATTATTATTATTATTATTATTATTATTATTATTATTATTATTATTATTATTATTATTATTATTATTATTATTATTATTATTATTATTATTATTATTATTATTATTATTATTATTATTATTATTATTATTATTATTATTATTATTATTATTATTATTATTATTATTATTATTATTATTATTATTATTATTATTATTATTATTATTATTATTATTATTATTATTATTATTATTATTATTATTATTATTATTATTATTATTATTATTATTATTATTATTATTATTATTATTATTATTATTATTATTATTATTATTATTATTATTATTATTATTATTATTATTATTATTATTATTATTATTATTATTATTATTATTATTATTATTATTATTATTATTATTATTATTATTATTATTATTATTATTATTATTATTATTATTATTATTATTATTATTATTATTATTATTATTATTATTATTATTATTATTATTATTATTATTATTATTATTATTATTATTATTATTATTATTATTATTATTATTATTATTATTATTATTATTATTATTATTATTATTATTATTATTATTATTATTATTATTATTATTATTATTATTATTATTATTATTATTATTATTATTATTATTATTATTATTATTATTATTATTATTATTATTATTATTATAATAATAATAATAATAATAATAATAATAATAATAATAATAATAATAATAATAATAATAATAATAATAATAATAATAATAATAATAATAATAATAATAATAATAATAATAATAATAATAATAATAATAATAATAATAATAATAATAATAATAATAATAATAATAATAATAATAATAATAATAATAATAATAATAATAATAATAATAATAATAATAATAATAATAATAATAATAATAATAATAATAATAATAATAATAATAATAATAATAATAATAATAATAATAATAATAATAATAATAATAATAATAATAATAATAATAATAATAATAATAATAATAATAATAATAATAATAATAATAATAATAATAATAATAATAATAATAATAATAATAATAATAATAATAATAATAATAATAATAATAATAATAATAATAATAATAATAATAATAATAATAATAATAATAATAATAATAATAATAATAATAATAATAATAATAATAATAATAATAATAATAATAATAATAATAATAATAATAATAATAATAATAATAATAATAATAATAATAATAATAATAATAATAATAATAATAATAATAATAATAATAATAATAATAATAATAATAATAATAATAATAATAATAATAATAATAATAATAATAATAATAATAATAATAATAATAATAATAATAATAATAATAATAATAATAATAATAATAATAATAATAATAATAATAATAATAATAATAATAATAATAATAATAATAATAATAATAATAATAATAATAATAATAATAATAATAATAATAATAATAATAATAATAATAATAATAATAATAATAATAATAATAATAATAATAATAATAATAATAATAATAATAATAATAATAATAATAATAATAATAATAATAATAATAATAATAATAATAATAATAATAATAATAATAATAATAATAATAATAATAATAATAATAATAATAATAATAATAATAATAATAATAATAATAATAATAATAATAATAATAATAATAATAATAATAATAATAATAATAATAATAATAATAATAATAATAATAATAATAATAATAATAATAATAATAATAATAATAATAATAATAATAATAATAATAATAATAATAATAATAATAATAATAATAATAATAATAATAATAATAATAATAATAATAATAATAATAATAATAATAATAATAATAATAATAATAATAATAATAATAATAATAATAATAATAATAATAATAATAATAATAATAATAATAATAATAATAATAATAATAATAATAATAATAATAATAATAATAATAATAATAATAATAATAATAATAATAATAATAATAATAATAATAATAATAATAATAATAATAATAATAATAATAATAATAATAATAATAATAATAATAATAATAATAATAATAATAATAATAATAATAATAATAATAATAATAATAATAATAATAATAATAATAATAATAATAATAATAATAATAATAATAATAATAATAATAATAATAATAATAATAATAATAATAATAATAATAATAATAATAATAATAATAATAATAATAATAATAATAATAATAATAATAATAATAATAATAATAATAATAATAATAATAATAATAATAATAATAATAATAATAATAATAATAATAATAATAATAATAATAATAATAATAATAATAATAATAATAATAATAATAATAATAATAATAATAATAATAATAATAATAATAATAATAATAATAATAATAATAATAATAATAATAATAATAATAATAATAATAATAATAATAATAATAATAATAATAATAATAATAATAATAATAATAATAATAATAATAATAATAATAATAATAATAATAATAATAATAATAATAATAATAATAATAATAATAATAATAATAATAATAATAATAATAATAATAATAATAATAATAATAATAATAATAATAATAATAATAATAATAATAATAATAATAATAATAATAATAATAATAATAATAATAATAATAATAATAATAATAATAATAATAATAATAATAATAATAATAATAATAATAATAATAATAATAATAATAATAATAATAATAATAATAATAATAATAATAATAATAATAATAATAATAATAATAATAATAATAATAATAATAATAATAATAATAATAATAATAATAATAATAATAATAATAATAATAATAATAATAATAATAATAATAATAATAATAATAATAATAATAATAATAATAATAATAATAATAATAATAATAATAATAATAATAATAATAATAATAATAATAATAATAATAATAATAATAATAATAATAATAATAATAATAATAATAATAATAATAATAATAATAATAATAATAATAATAATAATAATAATAATAATAATAATAATAATAATAATAATAATAATAATAATAATAATAATAATAATAATAATAATAATAATAATAATAATAATAATAATAATAATAATAATAATAATAATAATAATAATAATAATAATAATAATAATAATAATAATAATAATAATAATAATAATAATAATAATAATAATAATAATAATAATAATAATAATAATAATAATAATAATAATAATAATAATAATAATAATAATAATAATAATAATAATAATAATAATAATAATAATAATAATAATAATAATAATAATAATAATAATAATAATAATAATAATAATAATAATAATAATAATAATAATAATAATAATAATAATAATAATAATAATAATAATAATAATAATAATAATAATAATAATAATAATAATAATAATAATAATAATAATAATAATAATAATAATAATAATAATAATAATAATAATAATAATAATAATAATAATAATAATAATAATAATAATAATAATAATAATAATAATAATAATAATAATAATAATAATAATAATAATAATAATAATAATAATAATAATAATAATAATAATAATAATAATAATAATAATAATAATAATAATAATAATAATAATAATAATAATAATAATAATAATAATAATAATAATAATAATAATAATAATAATAATAATAATAATAATAATAATAATAATAATAATAATAATAATAATAATAATAATAATAATAATAATAATAATAATAATAATAATAATAATAATAATAATAATAATAATAATAATAATAATAATAATAATAATAATAATAATAATAATAATAATAATAATAATAATAATAATAATAATAATAATAATAATAATAATAATAATAATAATAATAATAATAATAATAATAATAATAATAATAATAATAATAATAATAATAATAATAATAATAATAATAATAATAATAATAATAATAATAATAATAATAATAATAATAATAATAATAATAATAATAATAAGAGAAAATTATTTTAAACTACCTTTTCTATACACTAGTTTGCAAAAAACTACCTTTTATAAATTTTTTTGCAAAAAACTACCTTTTATAATACTTTTTTTTGCAAAAGACTACCTTTTAACGTTTTGTTAGGGTTTGACCGTTAAATGTAACGGTTGACCATCACGTGACTTGCACGTGATGTTACCTATTAATTTTTTTATTTTTTTTAATTTTTATTATTTTTAATTTTTATTATTATTATTATTTTTATTATTATTATTATTATTTTTTTTTTCTTTTGTTATTTTATTTTATTTTATTTTTTTTTTTTTTTTTATTATTATTATTATTATTATTATTATTATTATTATTATTATTATTATTATTATTATTATTATTATTATTATTATTATTATCATTATTATTATTATATTTATTTTTTTTATTTTTATTTTTATTTTTATTTTTATTTTATTATCATTATTATTATTATTATTATTATTATTATTATTATTATTATTATTATTATTATTATTATTATTATTATTATTATTATTATTATTATTATTATTATAATCTTTATTTTTATTTTTATTTTTATTTTTATTTTTATTTTTATTTTTATTGTTACTATTAATTTTTTTATTTTTATTTTAATGTTTATTTTTACTTTATTATTATTATTATTAGTATTATTATTATTATTATTATTATTATTATTATTATTATTATTATTTTTATTCTTATTATTATTATTATTATTATTATTATTATTATTATTATTATTATTATTATTATTATTATTATTATTATTATTATTAATTTTTTTTATTTTTTTTAAATTTTTATTTTTTTTATTTTTTATTATTATTATTATTATTTTTATTTTTATTATTATTATTATTATTATTATTATTATTATTATTATTATTATTATTATTATTGTTATTATTATTATTATTATTATTTTTATTTTTATTTTTATTTTTATTTTTATTTTTATTTTTACTAATAATAATAATATTAATAATAATAATAATAATAATAATAATAATAATAATAAAAACAAAAAAAAATAAAAAAAATAAAATAAAATAAAATAAAAAATAATAATAATAAAAATAATAATAATAATAATAATAATAATAATAATAATAATAATAATAATAATAATAATAATAATAATAATAATAATAATAATAATAAAAATTAAAATTAAAAAAAAATTAAAAAAAAAAATTAATAGGTAACATCACGTGCAAGTCACGTGATGGTCAACCGTTACATTTAACGGTCAAACCCTAACAAAACGTTAAAAGGTAGTCTTTCGCAAAAAAAGTATTATAAAAGGTAGTTTTTTGCAAAAAAATTTATAAAAGGTAGTTTTTTGCAAACTAGTGTATAGAAAAGGTAGTTTAAAATAATTTTCTCTAATAATAATAATAATAATAATAATAATAATAATAATAACTATTCAGATCAGATCAGATCAGAAAGTTTCAGATCAGACCAGACCAGATTAGACCAGACCAGACCAGATCAGACCAGATCAGATCAGATCAGAAAGATTCAGATCAGATCAGAATGAATCAGACTAAATCAGACCAGATCAGATCAGATCAGATCAGACCTTAGTAAATTCAGATCAGATCCAATCAGATCAGACGAAGAGAACATGTCTCCATATCCTTCGTAGGGCTTTTCTATCCTTATATACCAAGGGCAGGGATATTTTGCCACTACTGCTTAGGATACGTCCTAAAACTAGGATGAAGGAACCAGGCATCGAAATACTTGAACAATTCTGGACCTCAGTTGGTTTTCTCCAAAAGATGCAAGCATAAAAGGTTATGATCTAAAAAGCTACTCTGCAAACCCAAGAGGCTCATAGTTAGGAACTTTCGTAACCACCCATTCACACAAAGATCCTTCTCAATCTTACTCCTAGAGTTATTTTTGCGCCATGTACATTTCAGACCTTATAAGGGAAGATCAATTAAGCTCAAAGATTAAATTCACTCCCTGAAGTCCCTCATACTACTAATATTGTGATCTTGTCCACAACATTCATGAATATGTAACACCTCTGAAAGCGCAATTGAATGCGCAAGCCTCAAAGAGATTCAACAAAGAAAAACAAATGAAAAATAATGCAAGATAAGAACACAAGTGTTTATGAGGTATTTAGAATACCTCCCCCTCAAATGTAGTTTTATTATATTGAATTCAACAATTACAAGTATAATAAACCTCCCTTATCTTGAGAACAATCTCTCAAGATCACAAATACTAAAGCAAAGTAAGAACACTCTCAAGTTTCTAACAATGCAATAGCCCTCTCAACAATATGTGTTTTTGTGGTGTGTGTTACTATGGGTGATGAATCCTATTTATAGGCAAGGCATTCATCACCCTTAGTATTCCCTCATAAATCACCATAAACTCACAATTAACATCCAATTAACTATGACAATAAACATAGTATTAAACATCACAATAAACATTACAATAAACCAGCAAGTAATGCACCCATTCAATTGCATAGTCATTTCACATTCTGACGAAAACAGCATCCAATGCTGCCTTCTGATCTTCCGCTCGACCCGAGCCACTACCTCGCTCGACCCGAGCGAGCTTCCAGAGAAGCTACTGACTTGATCTGCACATCACGCTCGACCATTTGCTCGACCGAGCCACAACCGCTCGACCGGTCGAGCCACCCTTGCTCGACCGAGCGGTGTGGTCGAGCCACACACGGTCAGTCCCTTCATTTGTTGCTTTGATTAAACAACTCTCATCTATCGTTCCAAACCTTAAACCACCCTTATTCGACACATCTTTATCGACCCTCTCTAAAGTACAAGACAAAGCATGTTCGATTAAATGTTTAAAGTTAACGTCATTGTTAAGATTATTGGCACTTGCTCTAACAACCTCATTGAAATCCCCTAATAGGAGTTCCGTTGGGAGCACCGAAGTTCCGAGAGTATAGTTTTTTCATTCTGTGACGACGCACCGAGCTTCTTTGCTATGTCCGAAGTTGCTTGAGCTTCTACACTACTATCTAACGTGCTAATAAGCTGGACTAAAGGTGGTATGAATTTTCTCGCCATCCCTGCTTCTTTTCTGTGAAAATCGTATTATCATAGACACTAAGCTCCTTTGCCGCCGATTGTTCCAATGCAGACTCAACCATGGGATCATACCATTCCCTTGCTAGTACATGATCTTCACTACCAAATATATCACGCATCATCTCCTCCTCCCCCCACACAATCGGCAAAGCCTCACAATGCTGAACAACTGCGTCACACAAATGTAGGGACTAAAATTGACCCGCCATACCCCCTTATGGACACTGATCAAGCTACTGTCTTCACTCTGATCATCCATCCATATTCGCAGGGGCAGATTTTGGCCACTACCAAACCTTTCAAAAACTATTTATCCTAAAGGCTGCGGATTTTGATGAAAAGATGACAATTTTTTGACCCATACATCATAACCAAAATTCTTTGATTTTAGCATCACCTTACAGTCAATATGGTTTTAAGCCTTTGTTCTAACAAACACTCTAGCATAGGACGTACTACACATTTCCTTTGTAGATTCGCCTAGCCATCACACCAAACCCCATATAGACCCAATCTTCTTTATATTCTTAATGCTCCAAAAATATGGAGGAATGCCAAAACGCTGAAGCCACACAAGTCTATCATCCACTTGCTCCCCCGCCAACCATCTTTGAAGATCATCAAACACATCCCATAAAGGGCAAGTAAGATCCGAATACTAGGCCACTTCCTCTTTGTAGTTTAGCACCATGAGGATCTTCAAAAGAGTGAGGTCTCTATCAGTGTGAATGATAGACCAAGATTTGCCGCAGTTACCATAACAATATCATGATCTTGGACCTCTTCAAGCTCTCCCATGATTTCTCTACTCAACCATTCTTGTATGATCTGATTTTCCTCCTCTTGAATGTGCTGTTTAATTTCCATCGTCGTCCCTCTAGCTTTTCTACCTTACCTTGAAGTTCAGTTTCACCATACCCATCCTTTGAAACTTCACACATTACCCTATTTGTCTTACGGGTTGCTTATTCCTTGTCACGACGTCGCTGTAGCTTCTTCCATCTCTCAAGGCGGGCTTCTAGGCGTGTTTCGCGGTATATTTTGGAACCTATACCTTGTGATCAATAGTACGAAGAACCCTGCTGACATCCTTTTTGTACTTTTCCATGGACACTAGGATACTATACCCTTTGACCATAAAGCCATTCAATTTACTGACTGTCGTTTCTACATCAATCTGCCTCTCAAATTTGATGAAACTAAACCCGCAATCCTTGTTCTTTCTACGCTTTTGTGAGACAAAAACATCAAAGATTTTTCCGATGTTCTTGAAAATGTCACGCAACCATGTATTGGACATGGAAGCAAGCCTAGTTTCATGGGTAGGCAAGGTCTGCTGCCTAGGGCCCAAAATATAAGGGGCCCAAAGTATGTAAATAGTTTGATTTGAAAAAAAAAAGGAAGAACATAAGTAAACCTAAATACTAAATACCCAATTTAAGAGTGAATGACTTTGCCAGTTGTCGGCCTGCTGCATGCTATGTGACTTCTCACCTTCTCTTCTTGCTTCTCATCTTCTCCTTTCAATCTTTCATGACTATTCCTCTAACCTCTTGAATTTTCTTCTCAATCTTATTTATTATCATCAATTTTTCCCTTTTTTCAATCAAACTTTTATGTAAATATTATCCTAAAAATTATCACCAATTTACAGCTCACAATTTTTGTCTCCATTAACTTTGGATTTGAATTCCTATTTCTATTATATTGTTTTCATTGTTCTTTGTCTTATAATCTTTATGTATTAATTAGATTTTACTATGTAAATACAATCTATCGTTTCGATTTAAGTTGTTTTGATTGTTTACACTCAAGCTTCTATGTACATTTTTCTTTGTACCACAATTTATCTCTGGTATTAATTGGATTTTATGCGTACTAATTTTTTTGTTTTGCTTAATTTATTTGGCTGAATTGGGGGATTGCGTATTTTGTTTTAGCACTTGTTTTGAAGACACTTTGTAATATTTTTTAAATAATTAGAATTTTATGTGAATTTTCAATATTAGAGGAGGGCCTTTTTTTATATTTTGTCTAGAACCCATGACATGTCAGAAACGGCACTGCATAGAAGGTGGGAGATTATCAATAAAAAGAGGGAAATGTTGTCTTATGGGTACGAATCTTGAAACGGGTGACCTCTGGTTTCAATGTGAATCTTGTTTCTAGTTCTTCCAATGCCCGTGCATGTTCTTACTATTGCTAATAGTCCAATTTGGTTTTCTCCTTCTCCATTTATGTATCGAGCTAGAGAAACCCGAATTTACCCTATTAACATAGCATCCCTGATCGCATTGATTTCAAGATTATGAAAGTCATTTAAGGGTATTTGGATGTATGTTATACTCATACACCTTATCAAAAGCATCAAAAACTTGATAATAAATTTGAAAAGGAATTTTACTCGGTTATAGCTCACCATCAAAGATATAGAATATATAATCCATTCACTAACACAATTCAAGTTAGTAGGGACATAGTGTTTGACAAAAATGTGTCATGGAATTAGAAGCAAGATAATATTGACGAAAGATATATGACTACACCTGTAGTACAATAAGGTCATACTACCAGTAAATCTGAGTATGGTAGTTCAATAGAATCGCCTTCTAGAAGGACTGGCAGAACGATATATATGACAATAAAAAATTTCATATCTTGAACATGAACGATGTGAATAGTGTTGTCATGCTACTTAAGAACCAGCTAATTATGAACAAGCTTTTAAATGTGAAGTATGGACAGCTACTATGAAAGAAGAAATTTGCATTATCAAGAAAAAACAAACATGGGAATTGCACAACAAGCCACCTAAGAGAGATGTCATTGGTATAAAATGGATATTCAAGGCAAAAGTGAATCCTGATTGCTCAATTCAAAAGCACAAGGCTTTCCTTGTTATTTTCCATAGTATTAAGATATGATACAATAAGGGTAATTCTTGCTTAGGTGCATAACAATAATTGAAAAATTTTCAACTTGATGTCTACTTTTATTAATGGATTTCTTTAAAAATAGATATATATTGAACAACCTCCTGATTTTATTGTGAAATTAAAAGAAAATAAAGTACTTAATTTAAAGAAACACTATATGGGATCAAGCAAGCTCCACAAGCTTGGTATAGTAGAATTGATGATTTCTTTATTCAACAAGAATTCAAGAGAAGTCCAAATAAAGCAACCTTATACATAAAATCTGATGGGTTTGATGTCATCATTGTATCACTTTATGTGGATTATTACTGGAGAATCATCTTTGCTAGAAGAATTTAAACGAAATATGATGAATCAATTTAAATTGATTGATATGGGCCTAATGATTATTTTATTGGAATAGAAATTGAATAAATAAACAAAGGGACTTTATATGTTAAAAAAAATATGCAGAGAAAATCTCAACAAAATTTAAAATGGTCAATTGCAAGCCAATATTCACTCCTTTAGCTCAACATGAGAAATATTGCAAAGATGTTGATTCTAAAAAGGCTGATATGAATCAATACAGAAGTATAATAGGAAGCCAATTATACCTAACGGCAACAAGGCCATTATTATTCATTCACTACAACAAATACAGTGATTTTAGACATTTTTTTTTTAGACACAGTGAAAAGTGTTTAAAAAAACACGGAGCTGTTATACGCTTTGTTTTAGACGCATATAACAGTCAATTAAATATACATTGTTAAGCGTCGAAAATCCTCCTTCTAATTATTTAAGAAGAAAAAAGCAGGATAATCCCAAAAATAAGAAAGAACCGCTTAGCAGCAGTTACATTTTGATTACTGCTCAAGAACAATTACTCTTCTATTTCTTCATTACTTTTCATTCGCCTCCTGCCTCTTGTCCATCCTAATTCCGCGGCCAACTCTTTATACCCCATAACTTGTCATCCTCTACAACTCGCAAAATCGGGTATGGTTTCTTTAGGTTAATTGAATGGTTGTATATGGTTAATCGAATGGCTTAAACAACTCAAGTTTTGTCCAATTGGTTTCTTATTTCTATCTTTCATGAACCGATTACATTAGATTAATCGACTAGCCATTGATGTTTCTTATTTTAGTTTATGTCAAATTTGGTTTCTTATTTGATGCTTCCGTCACATTTGGTTTATTAATTGTTGTTTATGTCAAATTGGTTTCTTTAGGTCAAATTAGTTTCTTATTTTCTTCATTACTCTTAATTCTTAATTGAATGGTTACATTAGGTTAGTTGACTAGCCATTGATGTTTAAATATTTCACGGTATTTGATTTATTGGGCGAAGTGCTAAAATTTTCTTGCTTTTGCGATAAATTAGTAGAAACTGGACTGTAGTTGCATAACTGTAGCTATGTCATATATGAGTTTCTGAATACGAGTAAGATAGCCTGCAACTACTCAATTTGAGTATTGCTAGTCATGAACTTATATGAGCAATGTTTTTGAAGCTCAACTGCATTGATACGTACCATTTTGGTATATTTAAGTTAATGATTAAATAATAAAGCATGCTAGAGTCATGTGTGCTATCAGCCATTATTGTCTCCTTTTCTTCTTTTCTTTTGTTAGTTTCCTCTTACTGTCCATTAAAGGCATCAGGCAATAAGTGGCTGAATCATGTGTCATATTTGTTATACATTAGTCTTTGTTGTTTTTAAGTAAGAAGTGTTGGAAGATCCTTCTATGTTTTTGCAATGCTAAATCGTTGTGAAAAGGTTTATCATTGCTAGAAAAGCAATTCAAAACATAAACATCATCACTGATAACCCTATAAAAAAAGAAGAAAAGGAACTAGTTACTACTTACTAGCTTATGAGTGTTACATATTGTGCTTTCATGGAATCAACAATATCATGGAATCATTAATATTGGCTGTAAGTTTTTTCTCATGATTGCTTTTATAAAAGAACTGTGAAATTCCTTTTTCGTTACACTTCTTTGATTGTCATTTGTGCATGTATTTTTCGTGAACTTGATGAACTTCTCTTATTGCAGACTATGGATTCATAGTTCATTTTCTTCCTTTCCTCTTTTTTTAAATACAATTCTCAATTGCACAAATGACAATAAGGAAAAGAGCTCGTGGAATGCGAGATTAAATGCGTAGGACAGGCTCACAAAGTTATGCTCGTCGGAAATGTAACTTTATAAGTACGCTTTATTATTAAATTTATTGTTGTAAAACAATTGGAAGTAACAAATAATGACGGTGATATATCAACGAAAACTAGAAAATGTGACTTGTTTCTTTATCCACTCTTGTTTTTATAACTAAAGTAATCACCAATCGACCTTTTTTTTTTGTAGGTTTTAATTTTTAATCTAGCAGATTTGAAATGCAGAAGCAAACTTGTGAAAATACTCTCTAAAATTGCTATTGAACTTCATATGGTGAGAAAACCTCAATACAAACTATATTGTTGTAACTTTTTAATTTGTTTAAAAAATGGTTTATGGTTATTATTTTGTAATGGTTATCAATATTTTGATATTTGAACATATTGTCAAAGTTAATTTGCACTAAATTAATATAAGGGAAATTCCACATGGTAGCATCGAATTTTCGTGAAACGCCAGTGGTAACACTTTTGTAAGATTTTTCCACATGGTAACATCCAGTTTATGCCTTATCTTACTGCCGTAACATTTCTGTTAATTTTTTGTCAATTTCCATTTAATTCACCATTTTGAAATTTCTACCCTTAATAAGTGTTATCGTCTTTATAATTTGCCCTGAATCATTTTTATGCTCAAATGTTTAATTTACAATTTTGACGTTTAATTCACTGTTTAATTTACCGTTTAATTCATCAACGTTCTCAATTGTTTTGGGGGAAATTATAAAGACAACAACCAATACTTAATTAGGGTAAAAACGTCAAAATAGTGAATTAAACAGAAATTGACAAGAATTTAACAGAAAGTGCTACGTCACTTAGATAAGGCATAAATTGGATGCTACCATGTTGAAAAATCTTACAAAAATGCTACCACAGGTGTTTCATGAAAGTTCGATGCTACCATGTGGAATTTCTCTAAATATAATGAAAAATTGTACGTGAATTGCTTCTTAGTTTAAGTATATGTTAATCATAATCTTGTGGTTGATGAGTAAATTATTGCTTGATCGCTTGATGTGGCAAAATTGTATATTGACTTCTGTTGAATAAGTACGCAAGCAAATTAGATACAGGGCTTCTAGACACTTTTGGATGTCACAATTCTAAACTATTATGGTGAGATTTTTAGTGTTTTTGATGCTATAATCGTCTAAATTAGTTAATCTATACACGTTTTAAATTGTCTAAAAAACAACTATTTCAGACGCTTTAAGCATCTAAAAATTAATTATTTTAGACGCTTGAAAGTACTTTTGCCACGCTTTTGTTTGTCTCAAATAAGTTGAAAAGACATTAAAAAGCAAGGTGGGAAAATTCTTACAACGAAAGCGTCTAAAAGTAACCAATTTTAGACAACAAAACACGTCCCAAAAAAGCGTCTGAACTGTTGTGACACATGTTGTTAGACGGTTTGTAAAGCGTCTAAAAAATGTTTTTAGACGCAAAAAAACGTCTAAAGGCTCCGCCCAATTTTGTCTAAACCATATGTTTTTTTGTTGTGAATTAGCACTTTGGCTTGTTTTATGCAAAGTTAGAGTCATTGCACCTAAAAGGTATTAAGAGAGTTCTACATTATTCAAAAGCATGTTTTGACTATGGAATATAATACAAACTTATTCAAAACTCTAAATAATTGGTATTCAGAAAGTGATTAGACTGAATCAATAGATGACATGAAAAGTAAATCGGGATATATATTTTCACTTAGTAGTGGAGTATTTTCTTGGCTAAGTCAAAAGCAAGATATCGTTACCCAATCAACTATTGGAGCAAAGTACGTTATAGTATGCGCAACCACAAATCAAGCAGTTAGGCTAAGAGAATTTTAACTTAAATGAGTAAAGTTTAAAAATAACCTACTAGAATATATTGTGATAACAAATCTGCTATGGCTATGGCTATTGCTAAGATCTAAATACTACATAGAAAAATTAAGCATATCAAAATTAAATATCATAATGTGCGTGAAGTTAAAAGTGCAAATACTATCGGCTTGGTCTTTTTAGATAAATAATGTATTTTATTATTGATAAAAAAGGCATATGAAACAGTAGACCCAAAAGTCGGCATGAAAAACCCCATATGGAAAAAGCCATTGTAAAGCAAAATTGGTGTGTAGTCATGTGCCAAAAAAGGTTACATGAACTATTTCCGCACACCAAAAAAGAGGAGCACAATTGCTCATACACCTTATATATTTGTTATTACATAATTCTCCTATTTCTTCTCTTTGATTGTTTCCGCTTCATACAACTTTCTAAGTTCTCCTTGAGTTGATGAGGGCTATAAGGGAAATCTCTTTCAAAACACTTGATCCACTCCTATAGTGTGAACTTGATAGACTCCATGATGGTATCGAGGATTGCCTCTTTGTTTTGAAAATTGACTTGATTCCTCATGAACCAAATGCAATAACAATTACAAAAAACAACAATTGCCAAACATATCTTTTAAAATTTTCTCGTACCGTTTGCTTCCACATTATGAGGTTGGATATTGGATCTTCATGAAGTGGCACTTTGACTTGCCATCATAGAAGACAATGAACCCAGATGCTCCACGTAAAATGACACGTGAAGAATAAGTGTGATGTGGATTCCAAGCTATCTTCACAAAAAGAACACAATGAACTTTCATAAGGCAGTAAAGATATGTCATGTAATTATGAACTTGTTTTCAATTTCTTCATTATTAAAAACCACAGTCAATTGAACCCTTGGAGGAACACCTTCTTGCCAAACCAACTTCACTATATCTCGTTCCATCACTATAGTAGAAAGGTTTGTATTAGCCAAACAAATGAAACTTTTAACTGAATATGAAACTACACCTGAGTCTGCCATTGTATACTATCCATCCCATAGATCGTAGGTTGTTTTCGTGTAAGCACTTGGTCGAAGTCATGTAATTGTTCTTCCCATTGGAAAAAGCTCTTTTCCAAGTCAAGTTCCAAACCCAGTAATCCTCATGCCAGCTACCAAGATTCGCCTCAAAACTCTATTGTTGTAAAGAAAGTTTGTATAGCCTCGAGAATTGTTGTTTAAGACTCCCTGTATGTATCCAATCATCGTGCCAAAATTTGATCCTTGAACCATCTTGTAAAATAACTTTAAAATTGTCATATAGGGCTTGCATCAACCATGGCCATATCTTCAAGTAGCCATGCAAGTCGTGGAAAGGACCACTAGCAATAGATGTAAGCATTTCTGCATTTGGAATTTCACCATGAATGCAATGAATAAATTTTAAAATCCTCTTCCATAATAGTAGTCCTACACCTAAACCCTATAGCTAATTCCATAATAGTAGTCTCACACCCAAACCTCCACCACCATTTAAATAGTAGTCCTAGGTTTTTGACTTCTATGTTTCCAACACCTAAACCCTCTAGCTAATTCCTTAGGAGCTTCAATAATCTTCTAATTGACAGCGCACAATTGCTTATGGTTTGTATTTCTTATCGAAAAGAATCTTCTTTGAAATTGTATGAGCTTTTGTGCCACCATTTTTGGAATTTTGAACATAGATAGGTAATAAGATGGAAGACTATTTAAAGCACTCTTGATCAATTGGAGGCGACCAGCTCTAGATAGTAGCTTTGTTTTCCACATATCTAGCTTGTGCTCAACTTTTGAAAACATCTTTTTAGCATTTGAGGGAAATACTTGGCGTTCAAAGGAAGTTCTTCTAGCAGGAGTGTTAAAAAATAAAGAATCTATTTTATTTATTACTCATAATCAATTATTATTAATCATTTCTATTTTACATATTATGAACGATTCACATTCATTGTTATTAAAACAAATATCCTTAATTGTAATGGGTGTAATTTAATTCTACTATCTACATAAATAATGAAAAAGTTATTCTCAAATATATAATATACTAATAATATAAAATCATTTTTATGTTTTTATTTCTTATTACTATTTGCACAATCTCCTAACATTTGAATTACTGAAATTGCTCAATGATTAAAGATGGAAGAATGAAGGAGCTAAAAGATCAAAGTACTCTCCATTTATAGATTGGATTTTGCGCATGCAATCTTCTTTTAATGACCTTAATTTAGGGTTGTCAGAGATTTTAAAAGTGTGCTTTATAGCTATAATCTTTTCTAGAATTCGTAAACTGAATTAAATCCATGTATGTATACTCCATTGAATTATAAAACCCTAAATATACTCTCATTGGTTGTTATAATTGAGATTAATAAATTAGAGTTTTTGGCTTAGATTTGCCTTTTGAATTAAAATTTTGCTTGCATATTTAGTAAACTACCCACCTAGAATGGTATTATGGATATAAAGATTACATGCATCTATTATTCATCAACTATATATAAAAAGCATATTTAATTATTTTTATTAAACTAATTATCAAGTGACATCTTACGCTGGTAAAATACCTGATGGATAGATGTAGATAAGCTCGAATTTTCTATATGATATCTACTTTTTGTCTATTTTCTAAACATCAATCGTGCCCAAATATAGTATCTTTCTCCCTTTTAAATATTATATTGGTTCCAACCCATATTTCACATGAGGAGAATATAAAAGATTAGAGATATTACATCCCACCTAATATTTTCTTTTTTGTACGTTGCAATATATATATGACTATTTAAACAAAGAAAAACTTTTTTAATTTATAGTATATTATTATTATTATTATTATTATTATTATTATTATTATTATTATTATTAATATTATTATTATTATTTCGAATAATTCCTAATTAGACTTGGAAAATATTTAAAAATATGAAACCCACTGATTTTTTTAAAAAAACTGTTGTGTGAAAACAGATCAAAGATTGAAAACAATAACAGAAAGCAATAAAGATTCAAACAAACAATAAAGAAAATCACACGGAGAAATTAACGTGGTTCACTATCAATGTGATAGCTAAATCCACCGGCACCGAGAATAAACTTTTTACTATAAACTGGGAGATTACAAGATGAACAAGAAACCACAACAATGGCTCTCCAAGCTTTTTCTCTCTTAATTTTCTTCACTTTGTGTTTCATGCATTGCATACCCTAATTCTAATTACAAGAAGGGTTTATAAAAAGAAATTAGGGTTAAAAATACAAAAGAAATTGTCCGAAACTAAGAGTAACCAGCCAAAAACGTGAAAAAAATCGATTCACGCATTAGCCGCATGAAGTCTGCGCCCTGCGTAATACACCGCGTCCCATGCACGCACGATCAGCGTAGATCTTCGCGGCACGCGCCAACAATCTACCCAAGACAGTTACTTTTCCGCACCCCGCGTACTTTGACTCATCTCTTGATTTTATCTTAAAACCCGATCTTAGACTCGGTTCGAGTCACAACATCCCAACAAAAACATTGACAAATGTTTTTAAAAAAAACATCCCATGATTTTGTTTTCAGCTATGAGTGGGGTGGTTGGTTTTTAGTTCAAAGTATAGAGTTTTGCTTTGAGTGTTTAAAAAAACTACCATTAGCATAGCTATAATAAAATGGTCTTAGAATTATTGGTATAGCTAGGGGTGTTCAAAACCGGATACCGGGTACCCGGTTTTCCGGATACTTAAAATTCTGTTCCGGATCCGATCCGGTTTAACCGGGTACCCGGAATTCGGGTACCCGGTTTAAACCGGATCGGATACCGGATACCCGGTTTTGTTAAAAACTTTATTTATTTTTTTGTCCTTATTTCTTTTAACATTTTTTTTTATATAATTCAAATACTAAATGGGGTTTTTGCATAATTGAATTACCCAATTGCAATTATTAGCAGATAATTAATTAATTTGAATTGATTCAAGTCATTATCATCAGATAGTTTCAAGTCAACCTTGAAGATTGATTCAAGCAAAAGATAAACAAGAGGCTTTACTTAAATTAATCACTATAAGTACTATAACAATTAAAGGCTAATCAAGAACAAAATCAAAGAAAATAACAACTTTAATCGATAATTTCATAAATTCCCAACAAAATTAAAACTTTTTTGTTCTAATTAGTGTTAAAATCAATAACAATTAAGTTTGAATTAAATCAAAGCTTTTGATATTCTAATTACATGAATTAATCATTAAAACAAGTGTAATCAAGAACAAAATCAAAGAAAACTTTAATCATCAATTTCATAAATTCATCACAAAATCAAAACTTTTTGCTGTAATTAGTATCATAATCAATTAGCAAAGTAGGTAAAGATCTACAAACAAAATTGTACAATAATCCACTACCCAATATCGCCAAGTACTGTACAACAATGACACACCATTTGATTTTTCATTCTACCATATTTTAATTGAAGATTACCAGCTAAACCTCTGCGAAAATGGCGAAAACCACGAACTAAATAAATCTCTGTGACAAAATCGAAAATGGAAAAAAAACACCAAAAAATAAAATCAGGTTTGTTTCGAATTAAGAAGATCTGGAGAAGAAGAAGAAGAAGAATGGTGATGAACTAAAAGAATGGTGATGAAGTGAAAGAAACTTACCCAATTAAAAACGGTGAAGAAGAAGAATGGCAGTGGTCTAGATTCTTGTCGATGTCTCATCGTGAATGGTGAAGAAGAAGCAAGATGACGGGAGCAAGATTGAAGAAGATGGGAGTCTGCTTGAAGAAGAAGATTCAAGAAGAAGCAAGATGAATAGAAATGCAGATGACGGCTAAAAACAGTAGCAAGAATGAAGGCAGTGATTTCCAAAGGCCCAAGTTAGATTTAGCCAATTTAGGGTTTTCAAACTTTTCAAAATAAATTTATTAAAAAAAAAAAAAAAAAAAAAAAAAAAAAAAAAAAACCCGGATACCGGGTACCCGGTTTCCAAAATTCGCGATCCGTATCCGACCCGAATACCCGGTTTTAAAACCGGGTACCCGACCTGAATTATCCGAATATGGTAAACCGGGTAATGTACCCGGTTTTAAAATCGGATACCGGGTATTTCGGATCGGGTTTTCCAAACCGGATATTTTTGAACACCCCTAGGTATAGCTATAATAAAGCGGTCTTAGAATTATGATCCTGATGGTTACTATGATTATATTCTCTCTGTTATTTAATGTTTTTTCCATTTACAATATTTCACTTAGATGGCGATTTTTGACAATGCCTTGGTTGAATTTTTAATGATTAACGATAGCTATAGTAATCTATCTAACTTCTCTCTAAAAAAACTTTAAACTAAAATTCTAAAGGAAAAAAAATATGGCAAATGAAAATGATCACCAAAATGATTCAGTAAGCAACGAAAGCAATCGTTAATTTCAAAACAAAAAATTGCTTGTGCGAAAATTTCATACATGTTCACTCTTTGGTCCATAACTTTTGACAACAAAATCACATTAATATAAGATTTTCGGAATTACAAACTAGATTTTAAGATCTTTCCAACGATATATTATATGCCCAATTCTGATGACCGAGCGAGAAATGATGATCGTTTAAAGTTCGTTTGTGCTTAAATTTGATATATATACAATCTATTCGCAATAATTTTTTGAAAAAAAATTTCATTAATGAAGTTTTATGTCATTAGAATTTAGACTTCTAGAGCTTTCCAAGGATATATTATATGCCCAATCTGGATAACCAAGCAAGAAAAGACGATCGTTTAAAGTTTGCACTGATTTTTAGTACATCTAGTTGCACAAAACGCGAGAATGGACCACGGTAGTCACGTAAAACATTCAACTAGACCGCGGTAAAGTTGCGTAAAACACACGACTCGACCGCGGTGTAGTGGTGTGTTTTATGTGACTCTACCGCGGTGTAGTCTATCACAAGTTATGGCCAAACGAGTAAGCATGTATCAAATTTCAGCACAAGCAAAATTTAAAAGATTGTCATTTTTAGCTCGGTTATCGAAATTGAAAATATAATATATTAGTAGAAAGTTCTTAAAGTCTAGTTTATAATGCCTCAAACTTTGCATAAATGTGATTTTCTTATCAAAAGTTATGACCAACATAATGAATATGTATAAAATTTCAGCACAAAATGTGCAAATAGGTTCATTCTCCGATTTTTTAAAAGAAAAAAATACCTAGAATAATCCAATTTTTTCATGATTTTCCAACAATAATCCCACCTATTGATTAACCATGAATGATCCCAACTTTAGAGGGTATTTGCTTAGAATAAACTTGGGTAACCTGATGACCTGCTATAGTAGCTAATTTACCAAAAAAAAGTTAACTGAAAATTAATGTAAAGTTAGAGAATAATTTTGAAAATTCACATAAAAAATGTCGAAAATTTTTTAAACATTTTTTTAACACTTTTTTCGACATTTTATTTTAATTAATCTTTTTTTTAAAAAAACTTGCTATAACAAGTCATCCGATTACTGAGTTTGTTCTAGGAAAATACCCTCCAAAGTTGGGATTATTCATGGTTAATCTCCAAAGTGAAATTATTGTAGGAAAATCATGAAAAGGTTTGATTATTATAGGCAATTTTTCTTTTAAAAAATTGTGTTCATTTTTATAATTAATATTTTTTATTTTAGTTTATTTAATATCAATGAACATAGAGACCGTCTTTTTCATGGGTGTAAGTTTACCAAGGAGGTCCTGAGTACACATAAGTCGTTTTTTAACAGGCATGCGTTCGCAAAACTCTTTTACTAATGATGTTGAGTATATGTGTAGGGTTAGCAAGAGGAAGAATGTTAAGGCTCATATTATCATTATGTGCTGGACTAAGATGATATACAATACTTAGTGCCAGAGAAATTTCAGAATTTTTGGAGGCGTTCAAAGGTCAGCGGAGCAGCTTGCAAATTTTGATCACTTTTAATAGTGCAGCCAGATTAGATGATGCTCATAAGTGTATTTTCTTGATTAATTAGCTTCTTTGTAGTTTATTAGTGTAATGCCCGTGCAATGCACAAGATCTTTTCAACTTTATATATATATATATATATATATATATATATATATATATATATATATATATATATATATATATATATATATATATATATATATATATATATATATATATATATATATATATATATATATATATATATATATATATATATATACTTATTTAACTATTTTGATAATTTTTCTGAGTATAATTATTAATTATTTGATAATTAATAAACTATGACCTTATTTCATGATAAAAATGTTATAGTTTATTTGATTAGTATTAAATCATTTCGTTGAGTTGAAAAAACATTAAATTATTTTTTTCTTGAATTAAACTTTTTTCATTATTTGATGTTCCTACTTAATATTTAAATATTTTATTTTATTTTTATTTTGATATGAATTATGCTTTTATCTTTCCCAAAAAATATAATTTATGTTTTCTTATAACTAAAGTTATTCATTGTATTTCTAAGTGATTCTAACTAGAATTTGTATTCTATATAGATAGAAAATTTCTTTAGTATGATAGCTAATTTTTAAAATGAGTTTTCGTAGGTTGGAATCATTACTAAACTATCAAATTTAAATTATTGATAAATATTAGATTTTACATAATCAAGGATCACATGGTTTTTCATGGGCAAGCAAATAAAAGTACAATTTTATTAAAAATAATATTGAATTTATTTCTTGATTAAGCTTAAACAACTACTAAATAGTTAAGAATTAATATTAAGTTGACATGTGGCAAATTATTAGAGCTTCTCAACTCTCATCGTCGAGGTAACACGTGGCAAAGTGGTTGTTGTATTATAATTTAAATCTTGCTAGACTTGCTAAAATGAAGAATGAATATGAATAAATTGAGTTGGAAAATGATAAAGTACCAAATGTACTTGTTTGTATCGTGTAAAATGTGTTTAATATCATAGTTCTTAATAATTAACCATGAGTAATTTAGTCTGTTAGGAAAGGTTTGTAATTTTTTGAAATGAACTATAAAGAGGCCACGTGACAACATTTAATTTATTTACAACTCTAATTCTCCAACTGCCATGTGGCAAGGTAGTTGTTGAATTAGAGTATTATATATTATATTATATAAGATGATTCCGAACTAGTTTGTTTTTGTGTTGGCTGTGTATTGTGTTGTGCTTCCCTTGGTGTGTTAGGGAAGTGTCTTGTTATAGCAGGTTTTTTAGGAGTAATAAAATCTCTGTCTTCCAAAAAAATAATGATTTTTGATTTTAAAATTAAAAATAAAGTCAAAGGCAATTTAGTAATTTCATTTCTGACACAATGAAAGGGTGGTGATTTTTAGGATTAGGTTTAGCCATACTATATTTCTTTATTACAACTTTTAATTTTGTGCTCTTTTAAACTTACAACACGATCAGTAATTTAGGCAAAATTTAAGGATAAGAGTAATTATTTAAATTGTATAGATAATATTAAAAGAAATAAAATATATGGATAAGAAATAAAAAAAATAATAGATTCACTTTTTATAAAAAAAAATTATATCAATATAAAAAATACAGACGAACAAATAAAATGACAAATATTATAATTTTCAAAGGATAGAGAGTAAATTTAAATATATGCCGCTAATATTAACTAAAGTACAAAAAATAGTTTTTCTTTAAATCATAAAATAAACTAAAATTGTGTTGAATTTCATCTATTATTCATCTATTATAAATAATTTCTATTATTAATTATTTCAAAATAATTCAATTTTTATATAATTTTTACTGAGAACACCCATAACACATATTAATTAGTTACTATACATACCAACCAGCCATTACACTAATTTTTTCTTCTTCTACCTAAACAATAGTAAAAGTTATTCAAGACAATTGGACAATTGAGTACAAAGTTTTTTCCTAACATCAAGTACTTACTCAACAGTGCAATTGCCGCCACATGTACGTCTTTTTCTAGTGTCAAGCTCACTCCACTTGTTGGAAACCAAGTAGAAATTAAGTCTCCATTACATGAACCTATCATTTAGTGCTCTACATCACAACCAAAAATATGTATCTTGTGGGCCCCTTTATTTGCTGCACAATCTTCCTCGATTACCATTTATTAACCAATTATATTATCTTTCCTAAAATTAGTTAGTCCATGATAAGGTCATAATAATTTAGTAAAAACCGTTGATTGATTTTGCTAATACATGTTGTCGTGAAAAGCTATTTATAGTTTCTAGAAATGGTGAAGCCACCTATGGATGTAAATAAATAGTCTTAGAGAAAGTTTCATAAGTAAGTCTTTGTTCGAGACTAGACTTGCAATAATTAGGTAGAACACCGTAAGTTCGAAAAAACTACAAATAACTAATAACAATCGTTCGATACAATAAACGTCTAGAATGAATGAGGCTATTTTGACAGTAGTTTTTAAGTGTATTTTCTCTTTTCTATCAATACTAGTAAAAAAAAAACTTTAGATAACACGAATTGGTAATACTTTTTTAAAATATTAGGTAACACTTTTGTAATAATTAATCTTTAAGTAACACAATCATGTAACTCTTTCTAGATAGGTAAAACTAAAATACAGTACTTTTAAATTTGATAACATTTAATAAACACTTTTGCAACACATAACACTAATATATAACAATTTAAAAATTAGTAATACTAATATGTAACACTTAAAAATTGGTAACAATAATATCTAACATTTTAAAAATTATTACCGTTATTGTGTAACACTTGAAAAAGTGGCCAGTAACAGTTTTAAATTTTTATTTTTTTTATACTTGTAACACATTTGTAACACTTTTTTTTACTTAACTGTAATTTCTATAATTTTTTATTTTAACAATGAAAATCAAAAAATTAATTAGTTTTGAACTTAAAGTTTCTTTAATCTTTTTCTTCAATATTAATTGACCAAATTAAATTTTTAAAAATCTAATTAAGCTAATTATTTTTGTAAAATTTACATACCATAACTAATAAAAGAAGAAGAAAATATAAATTTTAAAGAATTTGATTTCAACTTAACACTTATGGTAATTAAAAAGAATAGGAAAAATTAATTTAATTTTTTTTAAAAAATAGATAAATTAAAAATAAGAGGAAAAAATAAATAAAAAATCTAAGCCTAAAAAAAATCTAAATCCCTAAAATGGAATTTTTTTATGTCCATCTCGAACAGTTCTCGTTACCTTTCAACAGTTGGAATATTTAGACTTATACAAAGGTAAGTACCATTTTTTATGCATATTGTGATATGATATTGTCTTATTTTAATGCTTAATGCAGAAAAACTACATTATTTTCGAAGAAGGTAATAATCTTGTGTTTGTATCAGTTGGAAGACTTTGGAGAAGACATAAATACTTTGTGAAGAAAAGAAAACTTTAAAGCATACACCAATGATGATGATAGGTTTCAAATGCACTTGATTCAATTTTTGAAACACATTTTAATGATTTAATTGAATATTGAAATTTGGATTAAATCCAAGTATCTTATTTTAAATTTTCTCAATATAATATTTTTAAATATCGTTTTATCAATTATAAGTTATTGTAACTAAAACGTATCATGTAATACAATGTGATGATAGCATACATTTTATGTGTAGATAACATAAAGGAACAAAGTGAAAAAAAAAAAAGAAAATTACTATGAATCAGGTTAGTAGGCACACAATGGGTCTAAAGAGCTTTGTAGCAAGCCAATACAAATTGGCAATTGAATTCTTTAATTGTTAACCCAGATTAATCATTAATTCTTTTCTTGATAGTAATCTTAAGGTAGGGTATTACAAAAGACCGGCCATTGGCCTTAACAATTTACTATTTTTAGACTACTTTAAATTTTGGTTATTGATAGCAACAAATGTATGAAGATAGTAAGTAATTGTTTGAGGATCTTATATACTAAGAAACAACAAAAAGGAAAAGTAGGAAAAAATTACAAAACATCATACAAACTTATTCAAAGTAACATTGTAAGTTTTATTTTTGACCATCTTTGTTGCATGCATTTTAGTAATATCTTGGTGCATAATAATTATATCATAGGATAAAATGAAGAAGGTATAAAGGGATTCAAATGTTGATGGAGATAGTGCATATCATGAAGTAATGAACTTAAAATACTTAAGTAAGAAATGACAATTAGAAATGAACTCTACAAAGAAAGGAAAGAGTAATAAAGCTACACTAGGTAGTGTAATATTTTCAGAAGAATTTTTGCAACCATATAAAGGTAAAATCGTGAAGGATATTGTGGCACCAAGTAATATTTTCCTCTTAAATTGTTTAACCAAATAATGTCATATATGTAAGACATCAAGTAATATACACTTATAATATATTTATGTTTTTTTTTAAATGTTCAATAATAGTTTTGTTATGGTAAAATTTAAATTTATTTATTTTAATTAATTATTATTGTGATATTACCTTGATAACCCTTGACTTTCCGTTGACCTTGACTCTTAGTCAAGGGGCTATTACAACTTTTCATTTGCCTTGCTTGGTCACCAAGTAAGTAACTTTTTTAACCCTAAAATAACTACCCACTACTATATATATATATATATATATATATATATATATATATATATATATATATATATATATATATATATATATATATATATATATATATATATATATATATATATATATATATATATATATATATATATATATATATATATCCATCATACCCATGATGACCTACTCTCTCCAATAAATAACTCCCTCTCCACCATTATAAATAGAGGCAATCAACGTCATTTACTTTTAGTGGTGTCGCTTTGAATTGGTACACATCGCCACCAGTGGGGAGGACCCAACTGAAAGCCAAGTTTGTAAGCCATTTTATGGCTTCCAAACGACAGGAGAAGTCTAACTTCCACTTGCTGAGTATCATACAATAAGAGGGAGAATCTGTAGCCATGTACTTGAAAAAGTTTTAAGAGGCTGTTTTGAAAGTCAGTGACTTGGAAGATTCAGTTGCCCTTAATGCCCTGATAAATGAAATGCGAATGCCGAAACTGAAATTCCAGCTTATAGAGAATCAAGTGAGGACATATGCGGAGGCTATGAGACAATGTATGAGCTATGTCACTGCTTCTGAAATATGTCATGCACATGATACCAAGAAGCGGAAGCACGATAAAAGGGAGCAAGGACCAAGTCATCCACAAAGGGTTCACAGGGAAGAGCCCCAAGCAAGAAGAGACATAGATTATCCCCCCGTTACCAAGGCCCTCCTTCTGAGATAGGGCCCCTTAGATCTAGACATGTCTATGTCACTGGGGAAGAGCTTCGAGCCAAGAACCTAAGGGACGGGGGAGAAGACCCTCGTTTTAATAGAACTATGAGAGACATCTTCTATGCCATCTAAGATGCACTTTCGGCACCTCCACCTACCACCACACCATCAGATCGCCGTAACTATAAATTACGGTATGATTACCACCGGGAATACGGGCACACTCTAACACAATACAAAGAGCTTAAACGTATTTTGCATCAAATGGCGGAAGAAGGAAAATTAGGGAGGTTTCTGAACAGGAAGGAATATACCTCTTGTGGTGACAATGAGAGGTCATACCGTTCAAGGGATAAACCCGTAAAGGATGAAGAAAGAAAAGATGTTTCTAGTGATACACGTGGGGTCATCAATATGATCATAGGAGGTTTTCCAGAAGGATACCCCACCCTCAGAGCGGCAAGAGATAGTGTCCACACTCTGAGTGAAAGGACCTCCCAAAGCAATCACTGGAGGCCTAGTAATGAAATTTAATGCAACTATCTCACAACCAGTCCAACAGCCTCACATAGATCCATTGGTAGTAACAATCAAGATTGGCCAGATGAAGGTGAAGAGAATACTAATTGACACAGGAAGTATAGCGGATTTGGTTATGATGGATTGCCTCAAACAGATGAAATTCGAGGAAAAACACTTCCAACCTGTTGACAAACCCCTCATTGATTTTGGAGGTAATCGAGTCTTTTCCCTTGGGACTATCTTACTTCCAATACGTGTGGGGGAGAGAAACAATTGCAAAACAATGCTCATCCGTTTTACCGTGGTAGATTTAAAATTTCTCTATAATGCCATAATGGAGCTCCCCCTCATCAACAAGCTTAAGGCTGTAAGTTCACTACATTAATTGTTGTTACAATTCGAGCAAGATAACGGTAAGGTCGGAATCCTCAAAGGAGATTAGAAGGCAGCCCTTCAATGCCTCATCAATACTTTGAAGCATGACGGTACTCCTAGAGAATCTTCCAAGAGGAAGAGAGAAGAAACAAATCAATCCATCATGAGTGTCTATTTAGACACCCTGAACATATGAGAAAGGCCACAGCCCACTGAACAACACGAAGAGGTGGAAATTTTTGAACGGAAGAAGATCAAAGTGGGTCAAAACCTCACAGAAGCAGTGAGACACGATGTTTTTTCTACCATAGCCAAATTTCGTGATATCTTTGCTTTCTCTATCGAGGAAATGCCCCGGTATTCCACCCAGCATCACGTGCTACAAGTTAGACATCAAACTTGGATACAAACCTGTCAAGCAAAAGCTACGACACCAAGGGAAAGAAAGAATAGAAGCTGCTAAAGAAGAAGTTGATAAGTTACTTAAGGCTGGTTTTATCCGGGAACGCCAATACTCTGAGTGGCTCTCCAACGTAGTATTGGTCAAGAAACCCAACGGGAAATGGCGAATGTGTGTTGACTTCATAGACCTGAACAAAGCCTGCCCAAAGGATGATTATCCTCTTCCAAAGATTGATCGTCTAGCAGACTCCACGGTAGAGCATGCCTTGCTAAGCTTCATGGACGCTAATGCAGGTTACCACCAAATTCTTCTAGCCTTGGAAGATCAACCTCATACGACGTTCATCACAAGTATCAGAGTATATTGTTACAAGGTAATGCCATTTGGGTTAAAGAATGCGGGAGCCACATATCAACGCATCGTGAACAAGTCTTTAACTCCCAAATAGGTAGAAACGTGGAAGTATATGTGGACGACATGATAACGAAGAGTAAGCAAGCCACTGATCATGTCGCGGATCTTCGAGAGACATTCATGACTCTTCGTAACCACCGGATGCGCCTAAATCCTAACAAGTGCGTATTTGGGGTAATAAAAGGAAAATATCTAGGTTTCCTAGTGGACAAAAGGGGGATCGAGGCAAATCCTGATAAAATAAAAGCCAAACTTGCTATGAAGTCCTCTAAGTCCGTGAAAGAAGTACAAAAGTTGACAGGGTGTGTAGCAGCCTTAGGAAGATTTATGTCCAAATCCGCAAACAAATGCTCTCCGTTATTTAGTACCCTCAAACTAACCAAGTTTGAGTGGACAGAGGACGCAGAAGAAGCATTCAGTAAGTTGAAAGAATACTTGGCTTCCTTGCCCAAGTTAATCTCCCCTATTCAAGGAGAAATCATAATCCTATATGTATTTGTGTCTAAATACTCACTCTCTAGAGTTCTTGTGGCAGAAAGAGAAAAGAAACAACTCCCAGTATACTACATAAGTCATGCCTTCCGGGGTTCAGAAGGGAACTATAGTGAAGTGGAAAAAATATTGTTCGCCGTTGTGATGGCAAGTAGGAAGTTAAAGCCCTACTTCTAATCACATCAAATTCGAGTAAGGACAAACCAGCCTTTAAAGAAGATCTTAGAAGGCAGAAACCATTCAAGTCGCATTACTGATTGGGCTAATCAATAAGCTAACTTCGGAATAGAATACGAACCACGTACAACAATCAAAGCCCAAGCATTAGCTGATTTCATAGAATTCGTTACCAAATTTGAAGCCAAGCGAGTTCGAAGCCAAAGATGACAGTATGAAGATGTACTTGCAAAGGGTGAAAGAATTCGTTACGAAATTCGACAAATTTTCACTCATTCATATACCTATATCAGATAATGCTCAAGCGAATTCCCTTGCAAGGTTGGCTAGTTCAGCTAAAACATCTAACGCACGCAAAATCATTTGGGAAGTCCTCCCTAACCCAGTATCAATGTCATGGTCTCTACAATTAATAGATTAGAAACATGGATGGAACCTCTCATCAAATACCTCCAACAAAACATCCTCCCTACAGAAGAAAGTAAACTGGATTGAATTCTATGATGGAACCCTAACAATGAATTCGATGTTCAACTATTTACTTATTCAATATTTAGTTGTCAGTTTTAACTTGGTCAACATTCATTTTTCCGTAACACTAACAATGAATTCGATGTTCAACAGTTAAGTACATGATATTCAATATTCAATATTCAAAATCTGCTACATCATCAACTTAGTTATACGATAGGCTATGTTTCCCGTATCAATGAGTTAGTTGTCATTATTGATATGCAAAGCTTGTTAAATTCAGTATTGGGATAGTCAAATAATAAAGAAAACCGGCAAAATAAGTTAGCAAAAATATGTAACAACTAGTTATAATTACAAAAGTTGATCAGTTATAATTACAAGTGACACTAAAGGTCGAATCAAAACCCCTCCGACACTAAAGAAGAGTTATAGATTTGGAGGAAGGCCTACAAACTAATCAGAGCCTTGGTCTTCAAACAGATGCGATTGCGGCTCGGGGTGGGGATCAGGATGTTGAGGAGAGGGTGTGAACCTGATGATATCTTCAATGTTGGGCCATGGTTCATCAGCCGCCAACTCTTCAACTAAGTCGCAGAAAGTCTCCTTTTTGTTAGAGAGAATCTTCGATAAACTTGAAGACTCTCGTTGAAGATTGAGGAACAAAGAATTTTTTGCGACCTTTGGAAATGGAGGATATGTGATCGAGATCTTTTCAAGGTTAAGAGCCAGAGCCTTTCTTTCACGCTTTGGGTCCATCTTTTCTGCCCATTCCCGGTGCTCCTCTTCATCCCATCCTTGGTTGGTTAGTACTTCAGAGTCCTTGTTAAGAGTCTCCTTCAGATTGATCAATGCTTCGTAAAGACTTGACTCGGCTAACTCCCGGAGCTTATCAAAATCCACTCCCATGAAAGGAAGATAAATCCTTCATGAAAAGAACCGCGGCATTTGACCCCAACCATTGTCGGGCGATACAAGAATGCCTCTCAGAACACAACTTGTAGACCTTTGCCGCATCAAGGAGCCTTTCGAAGCGGTCCATATCCTCCAAAACCAGCTTAATGACTCGCTCGTTGTCCGAGACAAGCTTATCATGAACTTCCAGCATTTTTGCCACGCCTTAGCAGATCTTCAACGATTGCTCGGAAGCCTGGTCCAGAGTTTGGCTCGCCAAGTAAAGATTTTCCTTGATGCGACCCCTCCATTTCTCGGCCATGGCCAAGCACTCAGAAAGCTCCTTGCACTTGGCCAACTCCGTCCTTAGCTTCTCAGCTCGGCATTTTGTGCCGAAACCTTTGAAGAAAAGGTGGCATTCTCTGCCGCCTGGGAGCGAGCCATTTCCAGCCCATACTCCATCCTCAGAAGAGCCTTTATGAAAACGAAGTGAGGAATTCAAAAAGTTGAATATTTGTGATAGTTAAAGTGTAATACTTACTTCAGCGGCAAAATAACGAGCTTGTCTCGTCCTCTCAACTGGGGGAATAGCCTCCAAATATTCCATATCTTTCTCACTCAACATATTCTAGGAAGCCCGATTGAGTCGAGTGATCAGGTCCTTGTGACAATCTCTGTGAATGTTGCATTGTCCCGGTGTGGACGGATGCGGCGGTTGTATACCTTTTCATACAGTTGGGGCGACGTCTCACCTGACCCCTTAGCAACCCCCTTACCCTTATCCTGGGCAGCAAGTTTTCTTTTAGGACGGGACGAGCTGCCCTCTTCTTCAGCTCCTACTGCCTACGCTCAGCGATAGGCACGACACTATGCACAGTGTTCGACCCTTGTGGGGTCGAACTCTCCACCCCTTCGGGTGACTTCTTCTCAGCCGGAGAAGTAGTTTTAGCCTTCTTTGTGGCAGTACTCTTTTTGCGAGGTTCACCCTGGATCACTTCCGAGGGAACCTCAGCTTGCTTCCTCTTCTCCAAGAGGGACCCCACCTCTTCAGCTGTAGGCGCGGCCTCTACCCCGTCCATTTTAGTCTTGTCGTTCTGCACGAATACGGGAGAACAAAATTTTAATTATTATAATCGTGTTACCTTGGGCGGGGTAGAAAGAGGAGTAGTGTCTTCGGCGTGCTTGACGCGGTTGTGCGCATCTTCATTACGTTAAACTTGCCCATCAATGTTGGATGTTTTTTGGCAAGATTTTCCTTGAAGATGCCTGCATACACAAACGTGATAAGTATGTATTCCGTGACATGTCAGTAAGAGAAGAGACCGAGAAACTTACGCTTATGTATTTTAAGGCTTATCTCAAAAGCCGAAAGAAGGTCTCTATCGCCAAGATATTTTTCTTGGGAATCCAATTATTCTGTACATACGGGTTTTTGTCCTTGTTCTATTGCCATAAGGGTGTACTCAATTATCACCGCCTCATCTACTCTACATTACGAGACATTATTGTTAAATTTGTTAACCTTGGGTTTGATAACAAAAGAAGTCTTAAAATTCCACAGCTGGGAATTGTACAAAAATATGAACTTAGTCAGGTAACCCTTTTGGTTATCTAGAGAGTTCCACTACTATCCTAATCCCTCGCCGGTAAGAAAATGTAATCCAATCAGCGCCTTGCTCTTTCAAGCTGCAGAGACGGACGCGAAAGATATACCTAAAGGCAGTCAGGGTGGGCTTAACCCCTAATACTTTACATAAAATCACAAAAGCCGTCACGCACCCCTAAGCGTTAGGGTATAACTCAACTACGGTGACATTCAAAAAATTTAATAATTCCCGAATAAAGGGGTGTAAAGGAAACCTTAACCCTAACTCAAAAGTCAAGACATAAACGACTATACAGTTAGGTGGTGCGAACCTAACATTATCTAGATTGGCCGGCTTGATAATATCAACACTGTCTGGCAAACTCCACTTGTCCATTAACTCCTCCCCTTTCGTATCCACCAGATGTCTCGTGGACACATCAATGGAATAATTAAGAGGACCACCTTCTTCTATATAGAATGGAGGAGGTACCGCAACAGCACTCTTTCTACTCGAAGATTCGTCATTGTGCTCCATTTTGTATCTACATACAACAATCTGTCCAATTCAGGGTTTTTTTGTTAGATTATTGGGAAGGAAAGTTACATCTACTTCCCAGGGAGTGGGATATCGTTTTTCAGGAAGGTATATAGGGTGAACAAATGATTCGCTCCCGCTCCTTATTGGTGAAAAGTGTCGAGGTATACATATAGAAGTGGTCCAATCCGAGTCATCCTCCACTTCCACCTTAGTCTCTAAGGGAGTTTCCCTCACACATACGGGAGTAACAGGATTAATGGGAATATTCATGTTAGTCGTGTTATCATCCATATTCCAGGAAGAACAAGAAAAATAAAAAAATTTTAAGTGAAAAAATAAAAATTAATATCATGAATAATTTGAAGATTATCAAGAACAATTTGAAGATCTTAAGAACAATTTGAGGATCTTCAAAGAAAATTCAAAGAAATTCAATCAAAATTCAAAGAAAATCGAGAATTTGAAGAAAAATTGAAGAATACCTTGTTGAAGATCTTGAAGAACTATCAGAGAATTTGAAGAAATTTGCGGTTGTTAGAGCGTCTCTCTCTAGTTTTATCTTTATAGAAATTGAAAATTCGAGAATTTGAGTCAATAAAGTAATGAGACTTTGACCTTGATTTTCTTATTTATATGGTCAATAAATGCTCACCTACCAAAGTACTATTCATGTCGGAAATATATACTGTTACAAGTATATACCGGAATAACTCAGTCCTTGTCCGAATTTCAAGAAGGAAAGTAATTCGGACCCCCTTTTAGCCTAAGATTGGGATCTTGGGCTTAAAATATTCCAAGTTATTTTCTGTGTTTGAATCACAAGAAGAAAAGTGATTCGGACCCCTTTAGACAAAGATTCTTGGGGCTAAAACATTCTAAGTTATTTTCTGTGCCCGAATCAAAAGAAGAAAACTGATTCGGACCCCTTTTAACCCAAGATTGGGATCTTGGGGCTAAAATATTCTAAGTTATTTTCTGTGTCCGAATCACAAGAAGGAAAGTGATTCGGACCCCCTTTTGGCCCAAGATTGGGATCTTAGGGCTAAAATATTCTAAGTTATTTTCTGTACCCGAATGACAAGAAGAAAAGTGATTCGAACCCCCTTTTAGCCCAAGATTGGGATCTTGGGGCTAAAATATTCTAAGTTATTTTCTGTGTCCGAATCACAAGAAGGAAAGTGATTCGACCCCCTTTTGGCCCAAGATTAAGATCTTAGGGCTAAAATATTCTAAGTTATTTTCCATACCCGAATGACAAGAAAGAAAGTGATTCGGACCCCCTTTTAGCCCAAGATTGGGATCTTGGGATAAAATATTCTAAGTTATTTTTCATATCCGAATCACAAGAAGGAATGTGATTCGGACCCCCCTTTTAGCCCAAGATGGAGATCTTGGGGCTAATATTTCAAAGCATTTTCACTGTGTCCGCGTTACAAAATGAACAATGATTTGGATATTTGGCTCAAGATGAAAACATTGGGATTAATTCTTCTATCTTGACCTACATAAAAGAGGCGTCATTTCCCCGGGACTACTTATCATCAGATTACATTCATTCTTTGCCATTCCATAACCAGGCCAGGATATCAAGAACTCTTATTAACCGTACAAGTTTAGCAGGATGGGATCTACCAATTACCTTGCTGCAAGAGTAAATGTAATTCGGACCCCCTTTAGGCAGGTCCTGTCCAATTTCGCAACAATGATACGACTCTTTCTCGAGGTAATGATTTAGGTGCTGCAGCCAAGATGATTCAAATTGTGCTAGGACATATGTTTCCGCGACCAGTTTCCTTAACATTGAGGCAGGAAATTCTTGTGACATTGTCAACTTCGAAAATTTGCCTTCCAAATTTGAACATTATGTTTGATGATCGTTATCTTTTTCACGTAAAGAAAGACGTCGCGACTTTATCAGTGATTCCTCTTACATCATCTTTCATGCGTGGGGCTAAATGTTATGGTAACATTTAAATTTATTTATTTTAATTAATTATCATTGTGATATTACGTTGATAAACCTTGACTTTCTGTTGACCTTGACTCTTAATCAAGGGGTTGTCACAACTTTTCATTTGCCGTGCTTGGTCATCAAGTAAGTAACTTCCCTAACCCTAAAGTAACTACCCACTACTATCCATCATACCCATGATGATCTACTCTTTCCCGGAAATAACTCACTCTACCAAAATCCCTACTCACCATCATCTTCATCAACCTACCAAAATACAAGCAACAACTATCTTGATTTCTATATTCTTGCATTCAACTTATTATCGTCCATTCATCGATCTCTCATCTCTGATCTAATTTGAGCGTCGAAAGGGTTTTCCGGGAGATCACCCTCAGGCAAGGCTAACGTGTTGTGTTGTAGGACTTCAGGTCACTGCCGCGGAAGAGTCACATATCACTTCCAGTTCATTAACTATTGACTTTGATAACACTTCCACTTTCAGGTATTTTATGTTCTTTTGCACTTCCTCGTTTTATAACCGAAATAAGTGTCTCAGTTGTCAGTTGTTGATTGTCAAATTTTGGAATTGAATTAGAATGAAAAATAAAATATATTTTTTTGTCGACGTTGATTCAAAGATTAATGTGGTATAAAATACATACAGCTTGTTGGGATTATATGTGATTAAAAATAGGTACATTTTAATTTTTTAAATATGAATATAATCCAAAATATAGAGATGGTGCTATTAAAATTTCTGTAAGTTTATAATTAAACTTATCTAGTGTATTGCTTATGCATATTTTTTTTAGGATGCTTATACATACTTTAGATAGATCAATTTATGTTTGTGGCTTGGTTTTTCAGGCTTATTTAGTTTGTTTTTGTTACAGTTTTCTAATGTCATTAGATAGTTGGTGTTTTGTGAGTCATGGTTCCTCTTTATCTATCTTTTGTAATTGTGTCTTAAAATATTTTTGAACATTTTTAATGAAAAACTCTCCCAATTTAAGTCAATAAAAATCATAAAAATATTTAAGAACAAATTAAAAATGCATAAATAAAATTAGTAGTAACTTTTTTTGTAAAAGGATGCTTGTACATACTAATTATATTTATTACTTTTGTCAAAAACAATTTAGAATTAGTGATGTTTTGTTTATTGGCATGCGTACGATCTGTCATAGCATATTTTGTTTTATGTTTTAACAAGATTTATTCTGTGTATATATGCAATATTTTAACAAAAATTTATTTATGCATTTTTAATTTGTTCTTAAATATTTCTATGATTATGTATGACTCAACCTAGGTATATTGGGAGAATTTTTCATTAAAATATGTTCAAAAATATTTTAAGCTAAGACACAATTACAAAAGGATGACGACAAAGTAAATAATGGTGACCACATAGTAATGCCTTTTATTTTTTCTAAGTTAACCTTACACAATAAAATAAACATAATTTAAATATTATACAAATTGATTTTAAAATGGATACATGAAATGTATAAAAAAGAATTGAGTTTGAAGTGAGGCTAAGAATAAAGTGTAAAATAAAAGAGAATTATTTCATATGAACCTAAAAAATAAAAAATGGATAAAAATATTAGAAGAAATCTAATATGTCCGAGCTTGACGATTAGAGTGTGAGTCCGACAATATTCATACCGGCCTAAGAGTTATCACAATGGTGAATTTTCGAAGATAGAAAAATGATAATTAAAAGATGGATTCTCATTTTATAATTTATTAACTTAAAACATTTTATTTAATTGAATTTTTTAAACTCAGTCACTAATCAGTAGGTAATAACAATATAAAAACAATCCTAATTAAATTTTAAACTTAAACTTCAACTAGTTTGAATTTCGTGTCCATCAAATATAATTTTTCAATAATATTGATATTTAAGATATGTGATAGTGTTTATATATTTGATTGATCTATGTATACAATTTAACTTTGAAGAACATATGCTATTTAACTTTATTAAAAATCAATTTTCCATATTATTCAAATAATTTAGGCGGTAAAAAATCAATATGACAGTGATAGGTAAAATTTCGTAAAAAAATTATAGTATTGAAACATTATAGAAATACATTATTTACATACTAGTATTATTTATTTATTAAGCTAGAAATGGACAAAGACATTCAATAAACAAGAATTGATAAAAAAAAAGTTCCATAAAGCTATTTTAAAAACCATTCTAACGCATTCATGAAATAATAAAATGGACAATCCACCGAACACATTGCAAACATTTCCATCAACAAATCGTCATAGATCCATCTACATTAACTAATCAATTAACAAACCACCTTCAAATCAAATTATAGTATTTTTTTTTTATCATATTATAGTATTTTTTTTTATCATAGTAATGAAATATTAATAAAGTACCAAAATTATTACTCTCTTGTTTCATAAATGAAGGTCATTTTAAATATTTCATTTTTTCTTTCCGTAATCTTTTTTATTATATTATAATCTTGGATAAAATTAACCTTGTTCATCCTCGTAATATTTTAGTTCTCACATATTTTTCACTAACTTTATTATTTTTATATTGTTTATGTTCCCTATATGTTTCCAATTAATTTTATAAATTTATTTATTTATTAATTTTAATCTCTATATTTTTTTCCACCAACTTTTTTTTTAATATATTTTAATATTTATAGTCTTTAATTTTTCTCAATTAAATATATTATTCTATAAACTAATACATCTTCTATTAAAAATATTTTATTTATTTTAATTTCTGTGATTATTATGGTGGAAAAATCTTTAAGAATCGGATAGAGTAATATAATTGGATTAATTGGATTATAGTGGAGGACACCACTTTTCAAATACCATGTCTATCCAAACTCTCCTAACCAATTTCCTTCCCACTTCCCCCCATCTATTTTAACTCACGTGCTCTCACTTTCTTACTTACTTTATTTGTATAAATAATCCCTCTTCTTTATTATTCAAGACTTGCTTTCTCCTTCAATATTTTGCTTTTTCCCTCTTCAATGGCACTCGTTAGAGAGCGTAGACAATTAAATCTCCGTCTTCCTCTACCCGATAAATCTCTACGCCGCCCCACTTTTCCTTTACCTCTCCCACCTTCTTCAACCTCCGCTGCTTCTAACCCTTCTAACCCCTCCGCCGCCACCAAAGCCGCCGCCGATTCTCTCTCCGACTTTTCTAAACACTCTGTTTTAGGCAGTGGAAATGGTGGTACTGTTTACAAAGTTACCCATAAACTAAAAGGCTCCGTTTACGCTCTTAAACTTATATCCTCTGATCCTAACCCTACTCTTTTACGTCAAGTCTGTCGTGAGAAAGAAATCCTTCGCCGTATGATCTCCTCTGACTCTCCCTACATCGTTCGATGCCATCGGATATTTGATCAGCCTGATGGTGATATTGCAATTCTTATGGAGTACATGGACTGCGGTACCCTGGATCATGTCCTTAAAAAACAGGGTACTTTCTCTGAAAGTTTATTATCAAGCGTAGCTTACCAAATCCTTAATGGGTTGAAATACCTTCATTCACATAAAATTGTTCATCGAGATATCAAACCTTCGAATCTTCTAGTAAATTCCAAGTGGGAAGTGAAGATATCTGACTTCGGTGTGGGCAGGATCATGGGACGAACATTAGATCCGTGTAATTCATATGTGGGTACTTGTGCTTATATGAGTCCAGAAAGATTCGATCCGGATACGTATGGTGGGAATTATAATGGTTATGCAGGTGATATATGGAGTTTAGGTCTTACTTTAATGGAATTATTTTTGGGTTATTTTCCATTTTTATTACCCGGCGAAAGGCCCGATTGGGCTACTTTGATGTGTGCTATTTGTTTCGGAGATCCGCCTGTTTTACCTGAAGGTCGTGGGTCGGAGGAGTTTCGGAGCTTTGTTAGTTGTTGCTTACAGAAAGAAGCTACCAAACGGTGGTCCGCCGCACAATTATTATCACATCCTTTTATTTGTAAAAGAAAATAATTAGATCAAGGGATTACTATTTACTACTATTAATTAGAAAAGTGGTGGTCCAATATTTGTTTATTTTTGTTTTTCGGGTTGGCCCGAGTTTGTGTAAGGGTCATTTTGTGGGAGCAGGTGATAGTTTTGTATATAGTTATTCCCACTTGGATGGGGAGGCTACTTGGGCGATTAAAAAGTACTTCGTTAATGAAAGGTGGATAGGTGGTTCTCCTATCTTTGTCAAATGAAATGGAGTATTCTATTTTTTTTTAATTATCTTATTTTTCTACCTTATATTTTGAAATATCACATATTGTATGTTAAATATACATCGATGCTGGGCGGATCTAGAAAAAAATCAAATGATGTCGATATCGATAAGGTAAAAGTTACATCATGAACGTTTTAATTACGGTAATTGTCCACGTTAAGTTTTCATATTTCTAAAAAGACACATAATATATCATTTGACAAGTTTTGTAACAAATCACAAATCATCATTTGAAAATGTATAGCCAACAATCCTAAATCAACTATGAATTATCTAAACTCTCATTTCAAGATACAAGTAAAATTAAACATAAGCCCAAAAGCAGATATCGATAAAGTAAAAGAAGCAAATTGAGCAAGCCAATATATTGACGCTTAACAAAAAATCTTTTCATTTCGGTGAAGCGACCCTTATCAGAACCAAAGGCCATAGACTTATCTTGGAGTTCACATTCTCCACCTTACTCACATATAGGACAATCTAGAGGATGATTCATAAGTAAATACTCCATTACTCCCTCCCGAGCTGTAATACCCCGTGATTTTTTATATAGATAAAATCATTATTTAATATTATAAAAGTTCTTGATGATTTTATAATTATATTAAATATTAAATTATATTGAATTAATTTAATCGGTTACTTATATATATATATATATATATATATATATATATATATATATATATATATATATATATATATATATATATATATATATATATATATATATATATATATATATATATATATATATATATATATAAAGGATAACATATTTATAAAAGAAATAGAATTGTAAATATTAAAATAAAGAGGTTCAAATTAAATTAATATTTGCATTAAAATTGTGAACACAAAGTGGGTTTAGTTGGGTCTCACTAAAACATTTTACCCTAGCAAAAGAGGAGTTAGGGTTTTATTTTAAAGTAAGATTACTCCTTGCCATATATTTCAAAGGAGTCGCATAACTCCTTCCCTTTTCCTTCCTTCTTCTTTCTTCTTTATCCTCCCTTCCTCCTTCCCTTGCTGTGCCGCCAACCAGCAGCACCGACCACCCACGACCAGCCGGCAGCCGTACCCTCCACAACCGCGAACAGCAACCAGCTGCAGGAGTTGCAACTCCCTCCCCCAACAGCAACTACAAGCTGCGTTTGAACCCAGTAATGTGTGCCGCCAGCAAGTAGCGATGGAAGCAGCCGATTTTGTCCTCCCTCCAGCCGGTTTTAGGCCCTGTACCACCACCACTACAGTCTTCATTCACCTCTTCACCCTTTTGCTAGTTTTATCTTTGTGAGTCATCTCCTCTTCTCCTATTTGATTTCTTCTTATTTTCAATTTTAAAATTTATCAATTAGAGTCCTTTCTTTTAGAGTAAGTAGCTCTTAAATGAGGTCAGGAAGGCTTATTCGTTCTATTCAAAATTGGTATATGTACTTAGTTTATAAGACAGGTGTAAAACCCCACCTTAGCTGATTACTATGGCTTTTGGTCGTGTTGTAACAGTTTCAGGTACGTACACATAGTAACTAACCCTTATATGCAATTTTCCTTAAGATATTATTGTTTATTGTGATAATATGTAGTGTATCGAAACTATGATGTGCTAGTGAGGAAATTTTATATATGAAGGGCTATCGATTATGAAATCCTTGAGCTTAGAATAGTTTAGAGAATGAGTGTTGCAGGAGCGACACTCTCGATAGATAATTAACATTAATAATTATACTTAAGATAAATAATGCGGAAGTGTAAAATGCCAAACTGCTAAAAACCATTTAAACTAAAACCATTTAAAACATAAGTTAAAAATCTTACAATTGAGAAAATATAACATAAGGTTTGCTTAAATACGATAAAAAAACATAAGTACAATATAGTCATCAAAATCATCATGTAAAATCAATTCAGCTAAGTCCTCGATAGAATAATTAAAGTTGCTGCCTGGATCAAAACCTAAGCTAAATTTTCCTGCAAAATACTGTCATCCATAATACGGATGACAGACGATTAAATCGGTCAGCGATAAAGCCAAATACAATTTTGATGTGCTCGTTTTTAGAGCACATTTATCTCCTCATTGTAGTGTCGAGTCTCGTGTTTTAGAATGCGTTTTACACACTTTACGCATGATTTTACCTTGCTCTTGTCTCCATGGTGTTTTGAGGTAATTTCAGGTATTTTCGGAGATTTCTAGGTATTTTACGTTGCATACGAGACTTAGATGCTTTGATCGAAGATTAGCCACGCGTACCAAACCTTCCCCAAGCATTCAAAGCCTTCCGCAAGGTCTTTGCAAAGCCCGTAAGCCATCTAGAGCTTCAAAGATACAATTATGCAAAGGAAAGATTCCATTTGGCCAAATGGCAACTCCATTCAGGCGAGTGGCTGAAGCTTCGGGCGAACTAGATATCAATTCGGGCGAATGGCTGAAGGAACTCAAGGAAATGAAGTTGGACGTGCTGGAAACCCCGAATGGAGCCCCATTCGGTCGAATGGGTGCCCATTCGGGCGAATCCCCTTTCAATTTAGGCGAATTCAGGTCCCAAACTGCGCGATTTCTTTTCCCCAAATCAAACTCCGAGGGCTTTTAGGGCTTTTTACCCCTTTCGTTCCTTAGCTTATAAATACCCCCTTGTATCAGAATAAACCCCATGCCTATGTTGAGAGCTCTTATGCCTCACTTTAGAACATCAAACATTTATTTCTTTTCTTAGTTTTAAACCCTAGATTAGATTTAATGTTCTTCATTTATGCTTTCTCTACATTCATGTCACTTCATTTATGTAAGTTTATTTCTTTAATGCTTTGATGTCTTTATTGCTTTCCTCTATTGCTTTCTTCTATTGCTTCCCTTTAATGCTTTCATTTAATGCTTTCTTAGTTTAGATTTAATGCTTTCATGTTCTTCAATTCCTTTAATGCTTTCTTTGTTCATTGCTTTTGTCTCTAGTATATTAGAGTAGTTCCCTTAGGGGTTTTAGGTTAGAGAAACCCTAGGTTTGATCTTGTTTTCAATGTTTAGGATTAGGGTTGAGGTTGATGATGGTTGTTGATGGATATTTGATTCGAATCTTGTCCTACCACTCCTAGAGAGACATAGGGCGATTATAGGTCGTTCGTGTGGCTTATAAGGTCACCAACTTCCTCTCGATATCTAGAGTGTCTTGATTGATTATCGTTCGAACTCCCTTGACCTAGCTTATTTTTATTTCCAATAGACCATCCTAGGGTGGACATAGTCTACTCCCCGCTTGCCCTTCATTGTTCAGTTTCGCTTTTTATTCTTGTTATTAGTTAAGTTCACCCACCAACCTACCTTCCATATAACCTTCCCACACCAAGTCTTTAGTCTAGCATCCCTTGTCCTTGTGGTTCGACCCCCGACTTACAATTACACTCGTTGTAGTAGTATCAGGGTGATTATAAATATTGTTTGCATAGCCAAGGCTTTTAGTATTGACGACGTTCTAGAAATCCCGGTTATCAAATTTCCTCCACAAGCTTATGATGCGATAGTTAAGTCATGCTTACAAAATAATCATCAAGCACAATATAGAAGGTTATTACTCATTATTGACCTTTATTAAGCCATTAAGTTACATTCTTAATACTTGCAGAAGTTCATTATTGCTACAAAATACTTGGTAACCTTAATGCTTATTCAATCAAGTTCGATTAAGCCTCATAACTTTACCATCATAGCACATCGCAAGATCACAACAATAATGACAACTGAAATATGTAACGGTCTGGTTAGGTGAGGACCATAGTCCTAAACCCTAACTGTGGTGGAAGTCGTCACTCCTCTCAATATTGTTATGCTCGAGACTCCACAGGATGGGTTTTTCTTGGACCCCCTGTCTGACACCGCATTTTACGTGTCGGTTAATCCGAAATAGTTTACATTCTTATAAGTCAAACTTCCACTCGTTAAAATTTTGACAATTCTACCCTTTTAATAGAAACAAATTACAAGTATCTAATAAGTTAATATTAATTAAATAATAAACTTTCGTAGCTATACTAAGATTCCTGAGGCTAAACTAAGTCATTATTATGTCATAAATAATCATAAAAATCAAGGTTAATATTTCTAAGTACTTAATAACATATTTTATCAAATAACCAAATTAAATAGTAAAACGGATCTATCATAACTATGAAAAATAATCTGACAAGTTATTAAGGGTCCAAAATCTAAATGAAATGAGTTTTCAAGAAAAACAACGCTAAGCATTTCAACAAATTAGTTTGACTATTTTACTGATAAACCGATTAATAATTCTTTATAATTACTTGAGTCCAAAATAAAAATTTTATCAAAACACTAAGATGATATGGAATCATTTTAAAGAGATAAGTTTATTTAACTAATAAAATTCATGATTATTATTTTTTGAAATAATTAAAACAATCATTTTAGCCATAAATCGATATATATATATAGAAAAATAATTAAAGTCCATAGGGTCCACGACAATTTGCCTTAGGGTCATCATAAGATTCAACATATTATAGGAGTATGCCGAAAAGTTACAAGTTAAGAAGAGCCCATTTAATATTTATTTCTTATTAAAGTTTTTTTCTACAAATTTATTAATAAACTTTTAACTTATTTTAAATTAAAGTAATATATTTTCTTAGCTATTTTTCATAATTAAGAAAGTATTCAACACCTCTTCCTATTAGAACAATATTTTTAAACGAAAATTCAATTAAACGTTATTTTAATGAAATAAAACTCAAGGAACATATCTAAAATGATATCCTAACTTTTAACTTTTATAAAGTACTTATAAAATATTCTTTTTAAAATTCCTAGTTCACATTAATTTTATCTACCAAGTTTTCATTGCAAAAACATCACTAGATATTATATTTAAGTATTTTCTCAATGCAAAAGTTCATAAAGCTAACATATATGAAACTTAAAATAAAATTTCACATAAAAAAAATTCATATATATCTACATTATCATATTAATCAAAAATTTCCATATTTATAACTCTTTTTTTTAGAGTGTCCCAAAAGTATTAATGTTTTGACGAAAATATCACTAAACTGGATGTGACTTTAATATAACCATGTAAAGTTTAAATGATTAAAATAAAATCATGTTGATCATGCTTTTTATATTATCAAATATCCATAATAAAATATCACATAACGAGAGAGTTAAGAAAATGTGTACCATTTTCCTCCAAAGGTGGTGCTAAATAGGAAAATAAGAACTCATAGAAATAAGCTCCAAAAGAGAAAGTCTTCAAGGTTCCAAGCTTCAAAGAAGTAGATCTTTAATTACCTAAAAGAAAATGATATCCAAGCTCCAAAAGATAATACTTGACTTTTCAAAAGTTGATGATTATTGGCTTAAGAAGTGATAAGATCCAGCTCCATCTCCATTTGATTCTTCAACTAATAAGAAGGGTATAAAGTTAGTAAGATGTTAATGAAGTGAAGATATAAGAAACAATGGTAGAAAGATTTGATGATGGGTGTGGAAGTGATCTCATGGCTAAAGGGGGTACTTATAATGGGGTTTGGGAAACTTTTTAGTTCATAAGATTGTATGAAAAATAGTGTTAGGAGTATAGAAGAAGGTTAACTTGTGTAAGTGATTTAGAGTGTGTAAGTGAATGTGTAAGAGTTAGAGTGTGTAAGTGGATGTGTAAGATTTTGGAGTGTTGAAGAAGGTTAACTTGTGTAAGGAAATGGTGATAGCTTTTGTAAGTGATGAACATCATGGATTGATGTAGAAAAGATTTTGGTTCATCAAATTTTTATTCTAGTTTATACAAGTGCAATGTTTTAGATTAATGGGAAAGTTTGATTAAGGTTTGATTATTAAAATATGATAGTTTACTTAGAAAATTTTGGTTAAAACTATACCTAAAACTAATAAGAAAAATATAGTTAATTTTTAGGTATAAAATAATTAAATCAAAGTTGTAAGGTTAAAATGATAAGTAGTAAAGTTAGTTTAAGAAAGGAAATTGAAACGTAACGTTTTATAAAATTGTAAATATAATATTAAAATTTTTACTTTTCGTAGTATAAAATAATAAAATAATATTTTTAGTGCTTATAAAGAAATTTAAGAATATATATATATATATATATATATATATATATATATATATATATATATATATATATATATATATATATATATATATATATATATATATATATATATATATATATATATATATATATATATATATATATATATATATATATATATATATATATATATATATATATATATATATATATATATATATATATATATATATATATATATATATATATATATATATATATATATTAAGTTTAATATTTGAAAGAAATTACAAAATTGGAATAAGGTTTAGGAATTAAACGTAATTTGAATTAGATAACCAAAGGATTAGGAATTCGAATTAAAAAAAAATTTCGGAATAATCAATCGGAAAATTAAAATTAAGAAATTTGAGCCTGTTACAATGAGAATGTTAGTAGAAGGCGAGGACCACACCTATTTATTTAAGAATTGGATTATGCCTTACTTGGAGTTAGAATGTCTCCTTTTATAGGTGAATTTTCATTTTGTGTGAGTTGCTTAGTAGGTTTCAGCGTACTCCTATCCCAGGGCACTCATTAATAGTCGAGTACGAGAGTTATTCCCATTTTATAAAGTATTAAATTATGATTAGTTGGCGTGACTCAATTGGATTATGTCCGGTTGATTTAATAGTCCCCTAGGTGTGATTCGACGGGATCACCGTATGTGGGAGGGGGATGAGCATACTTTTGTCATTGGGCGCCGGGTGGCTGATACCGCCCCTTGACCAAGGTGTTACCATGCGGGCCTTGCAAACCCCAATAAGATGGCCTCTTCACTAAATTAGTACCCCAGTGTGTTAGTTTTTCATGAAGATATCTCGAGAAGGTCAGTTGGAGGGGGTAAGAGCTCATACTTTGCCATGGGCGCCGGGTGGCCGATAACGCCCATGGCCGTGTCATTATGCCATGAAGTGGAGAAAACATCCACTGATAGAATGTTGCTCATTAACAGAAAGTTATTCATTCATAGAAAGCTTACACAATGATAAAACGTTTACTCATTGATAGAAAATTTATTCAATGATAAAGTAGTTTATGCTAGTGAGAAGTGAGCCTAAGTTAAGTTACCTCAAGGGAGTTACCAGTCCCAAAGATAGACTATGATCACACTTACATTGAGATTGACAAGCCTTATAAGGTCATGTGTTAGGTACACTAGTGGAAAAAACCTCATTTGCTGCGGTATTTTGGCCATAATATGTTGCGGTTTAGACCCCAAGCATTAGGGATAGTAGCAGATGGCCTATTTTAAATGCTGTGGTCACATAAAAAGACTATATGTTGCGGTTTTATAGGAACCTGCAGCATATAGTGTTACACTATATGCTGCGGTTCCCACTAAACCGCAGCATGTAGTCTTTGTTTTTTGAATCAAAAATACACTATATACTGCGGTTTTGGGAGAACCGCAACATATAGCATATATATATATATATTTTTCGTTTAATATTAATAAATAATCCAATGATTAATGTACAATGTAATAAACAATGATTAATGTACAATGTAATAATCCAATGATAATCACCAATTATCACCATTAATCACCAACTAATATATATATATATACTCTCGATCGTATATATAATAATATGTACATATACAAATTAAAGTCTTAAATCTAAACTAATTACATTATTTACCCAAACAAAAATTAGCAAGATACGCGGCAATCTTGTCTTTCAATTCGCGCATTTCCCCATCTCTCAAAGGGTGTGTTTCCCTTGGAGTGTCGTATAAAACCTATAATATAATATTTAATTAAATGATACATAAACATTAGATTTTACCAATAGTAAATGTTGAATATTGTAATTTAAGAACGTAACAAATACTTATGGCATCAATGTTTTCGACTCCAACCTCCTTCACGGATTGTAAGATATCGTCCATGTATTTGAGAGTGTAGTAGCCGCAATCAACGATATTATAATGTACAACCAAGGTGGCAAATTATAGATCACTAACAGTACCGGCCAAATACTATGTTAAGAACTAAGATTGCCGAATGGGTTGATTCCATCCGTACACAGTCCGAGGCTTAAATTACGAACTTCATCCCCAAAAGTCTTATGCAACCTATTAATACTCTTCCACTCCGGAGAATCAGATGGATGTGTGAGAAAGTGACCTTTCTTCACCCTATCTGCATGCTACGTCAAATTTAACGCATCTCTCTTTATAGAAAACAAGCGCTTGAATCTAGGTATTATTGGAAGATACCACAATACCATAATTAGGGGCCTTTTAGCATCCCGAGCCCCTTTATGCTTGTAGCGCGATAACCCACACCTAGGACACTTTTCTAAGTTCTCGTTTTCATTTCGGTACAATACACAATCATTCAGACATGCATGAATCTTCTGGTACTCTAAGCCGAAAGGACACATGAGCTTTTTGGCATAATATGTTTACTTTGGAAGTTCATTTCCCTCAGGAAGCATCTTACCTAACGCTTCTAATAACATTGTGAAACTAGCGTCACTCCAATTGAACTTTGACTTAATGTTGAAAATTGTCAACACTACTGTTAGTTTGGTGAACTTTGTACATCCAGAGTACAAAGGCCTTTGAGAAGCCTCTGTCAACAAGTCAAAAACACGAGGACGTTTTCCTAATTCATCCTCGACTCCCTCCATCATCTCATCAACACCATCCACAAGCTCATCGACATTCTCTTCATCTGTCTCATACCCATCAACACGATCTACTACATTCTCATTGACATTGGCCACATTATTGACATCCTCAACAACACTTTTCTCTTTGTAAACTCCCTCCTCACCATGCCAGACCCAAACATGATATTGAGGCCTAAACCCACGTTGAAGTATGTGCTCCCTAAGGATATAAACACTATCTACCTTTGATACCTTGCCACAAGTGACACATAGGAAATAAAAACCAACTCCCCCCGTCCTAACTTGATGTTCAACCGCAATACTACAAAATTCCAATAGGCCATTAATAAATTCTGACGATTCAATGCTTCCATACATCCAAAAACGATCTTTTGTCATCCTAAGTGTGATTAATTAATTCAAAAAAAAATTAATACACAACTTTTAACATATATAAGTAACCTAATTAACCCAAACTAATCCTATTTAACCCTATATAACCTTTATATTATTTAAAGTAATCAAATTATGTATATTTTAATAACAAAACATATGTAACCAAAAAAAACCATTTACTTTAATCAAATACGCATAAATGAAAATAATAAGAAACTAATAATATACTACTACATACATAAGTAAATTATTCACATTCAAATATACAACAACATATATACATAAGTAAATTTTTCACATTCAATCTACCTTAAAAATCCTAATTAATTAAAATTATTCACATTTAATATTCATGTATGACATATATAAGTAAATTATTCACATTCAAATATAAAATATATACCTTGGTAATTAGATATGATAATTTTGTTTCTATAATAGGAATATGTGACCTACAATGAAAAACAAAATCAAAATTAGTATAAAAAAATACTAAATCCTTAAAACACAATGAAGCTATATTCTTGAAGACTTAAACAAATATTGAAAAATTTATACCTTGAAGAACAACACTTAGCCCTAATTTTGTGGGTTTTTAAGGAAAAGCAACAATGGTGGGTTGAAGGACTTAAACAAAGATGGAGAAGGAAATTCGTGCAATGGGTGTTTATTGAAGAACACAGTACATAGCAGTCGTGGGGTTTGGAAGATGATGAATGAAATTGAAGAGAAGAACACAGTAGTAGTCGTGGGGTTTGGAAGATGATGAACGAAATTGAAGAGAAGAACACAGTAGTAGTCGTGGGGTTTCTGAAAAACTTGAAGAGATTTTTGAAGAGATTTTCGTGGGTTTTTGAAGAAATATTTGAAGAACTTGAAGAAATTGAAGAACTTGAAGAAATTGAAGAACTTGAAGAAGAAGACAGTAGTCGTGGGTTTTAGGAGGGTTTTGAGCAAATGAACGTTGAAACGCGGGTTTTTAATATTTTAGAATACCTATTTGCTGCGGGCTTCCAAAAACCACAGTATATACTCATGTCTGAATTTATAATTTAGATTATATGCTGCGGGCTACAACAAAACCGCAGCATATCAACTAACTTTTTTTTTTGCGAATTCTTTTATGCTATTTTAAGCTGCGTTCAAAAAAAACCGCAGCAATTGATTAACAGTAGATATGTTTTTTTCCACTAGTGGTAGTTTGTTAATGCCTTGGTTGAGTTGATACTACGCGTGTTTTACAAGAGTTTATGATTTGAGAAGAGGACTGTGAAGACCTGTATTCTACCCAAGAACACATGGTTGGCGAACAAAAGAAAGGACGTAATGAGTTTAAGAAGTATAGGTGGACAATAAACGGTTACTATCTGTGTTTGTGTCTTATGAAATCATCTTATGTTTTTGTATAACGTAATGTTACCTAGTAGTTGGCCTTATTATATTTGATGCTAGTTACTGACGTGTACATGTTTGTGTTTATGTTTGATTGTTTAATGACTTCTATGATTATCCTGCTATGACACATTGGCCTTTAGTCTGATGTCGAGCAGTAGGAGGATCATAGACAGGTGAGGTAGGTATTGGAGCTTCATTTGCATTGCATTGCATTGGGGGAGAGTGATGAGGGCAAAGCATAATCCGTGTCATATTTTTATCTTTCAATTTTATAGCTCTTGCTTATCTTTAGTAAACTTTGGTTGTATACGTTTTATTATAAGGCCTTGTGTACTCCTTTTTATATTTGTCTTTCAGCTTCGTAGTTTATAACGTTGTATGGTTTTTGAAGAGTTAAGTCATTTTAAACGTAAGCGTTGACACTGGAAGCACGATCCATGCTTAGCATGTTGATTTGAGAAGTCGGCGACGTATCATTCCGCCGTGGTGTGAGATTTTAAAGGCAATGCTGCCTTAGATTAGTTTAATGTGTTTATTGTGCTAGTTGCTCTACCACATGTTCGATTTTTAGGAGAGATACTGCCGAAATTTCTATTCATAATTTCTTTTAAATTTAATATTATCTTATTTATTTTATTTCAATATAACACCCGAATTTTCTCCCATCTTTTGCGGTCTTGGTTTCGTTTAAGGGGTCGAAACTTCAGGGGTGTTACATGAGCTTTCTTCGCTAATGGAGTATCGAATTAGGATGTAATAGCGCGTTGGAAATTTTTAGGAATGATTTTTGAAAAAAAATTTAGTTACAAAATGTTATTAACAATGCTTGAACCCGGGTGATTGCTATCAATCACCAAAACATCTACCAATTGAGACGACTAACATATCATAATGAAAATGAAAATGGGCTTGTATATAAGTCAAATGCTGTCAAATGATAGCATTGACTAGGACTCAATCCGCCCCCTGCATGGATGAAATAGTTCAACTAATAAAAATTTAGAGAAATTGATATTAATAATCCAACATTTCACCCTTCCATTGTGAATAATCCTACCATTGGATTATGTTTTGATAATCCAACCTTTGTCCTTAGTTTGCTATTAGCATAACCTTTTATTTTATAATAATTCAACCTTTGCCCTTAGTTTGCTATCAGCATATCCTATTAGTATGTTCACAGTAAACTAAGGAAAAAGATTGAGTTATTAAAAAATTATTTAAAGTTGAGATTAGTCATAGTGGATAGGTGAAATGTTGGATTATTAATACCAATGATAGATGATAGCTCTTTTAATACAAACAAATAAATCTTTTATTTGATTGTTTTGTTTTTACGATAGGTTATACACCCTCCGATTCAGCACTAACGTCCCATTTCTATATTAGGTCAGTTCGCCATTAATGTCCCATTTTCTATTTTAGTAATAATTTTTTCCCATTTTACCTTTACTAAAGTAAGTAAATAACCCTTTACCCCTTACTTAGCTTCTAATATTCTGACCATTAAATTACATAAACCTACTTAATTAAATCTAATTACAGCTACCAACTACCCACCCATTAAATTACCCTTACCCTTTCGGTGCATCTGGAAACCCCAAACCCTTTTACCCCTTCAAATTAAATACCCACCCAAAATACACAAGTCCTTCATCTTGTTCTTCCTCACATTTGGGTCTCTGAAATTTTCTTTGTTTATCCCATATTCAGAACTGGGTATGTGAAAATTCTCAATCTTCAATCTTCCTCGCATCTGGTTCATGAAATTTTTATTCTTAATTTCGAGATCTGGGTTTGTGAAATTTTTGTTCTTAATTTCCAGATCTGGGTTTGTGAAATTTTTGTTCTTCATCTTGTTCTTCCTTACATCTAGGTTTGTGAAATTTTCGTTCTTCATCCCATACCCACACTCATCTTATTCTTCCTCACATTTGGGTATAAAAGTATGGGGGATAAAAAAGGGGATCCAGTTGAGCCTTCTAGAAAGGCTTGCTATGATGATTATTCTGATGATGATAGTGTCCAATCTTCAGTGGAAACTGATCCACATTGGGGAAAAGAATTGGAGCCAATTGTGCTTGATGAGGAAGTTCATCTGCATCATATTCCGGAAGTTCATCCTTTTTTGAGTGAGCATCTTGATATATTGCGCCCAAAACATCCTTCTAAAGGGGATAAGGCATTGATGTAGTTGTAGAACAAGACGTTTATTAATTGGTTTCATAATTGAGTAATATGCGAAGAACTCAAGGGTGTATCCGAAAGTGTTAAGTGGTTAACTTTTGGTCCTCCTGATGATGTCAACAAATATGAGGGTTACGATGTCAATAGGTTTACATTTTGGACTGAGGGTCAAGACAAGAAGTCATCTTATCTACAGAATAGTGGGGTTTCTATTTTAGTGTCATCTACATTTTACGCGAGTGCCAAGGATCAAGCGCCGGTTGATGCTAAATTGGTATACTACGGGCGGGTACATGAAATATGGGAGCTTGACTACTTTATTTTCACTATTGGTCTTTTCAAATGTAAGTGGGTAGATAATAATCGACGATGCATAAAAAATGACGACCCTTGTGGATTCACTCTTGTAGACTTAGCTCGTTTGCGTGATAGTGAGGAGCCATTCATATTAGCCACAAATGCCAAGCAAGTATTTTACATTGTAGACCCGTCTGATAAAAAATGGTCTATTGTTGTACCGAGAAAAAGAAGCATCCTTGGTATAGGTGATGTTGAGGATGAGGAAGAATATGAAGCTTTTAAAGACTCCCCTCCCCCCCATACTTTATCAATCCAAAATCAGTGGATCAAGATGATGTAGATGTTGGTTATATGCGTGTAGATCACACGGAAGGAATACATTTGAGTTAAGTGATTCACAAGGTATGAATTTTAAGCTTTTAAAAGGTTTTTTGGCACTTTCGCGCATAAAGTACCTCAAACTTGATTTATTTTGCATGAAACTTTGCACACAATACTATTTGGTATATATTATTGTGTTGAATGTATTAGAATTGTAAATCATAGTCATATTCTTAATATTACTTGGTAAGTTGCGATTTTAAGGTTTTTTAAATCTTTTTTTGGCACTTTCGCGCATAAAGTAGCTCAAACTTGGTTTGTTTTGCATGAAACTTTGCACACAACACTATTTGGTATATATTATTGTGTTGAACGTATTAGAATTGTATATCATAGTCATAATCTTAATATTACTTAGCTTGTGTTCTAATATATTTATAGTCATACTCTTTCAGGTACTGATACACAATGCATCTTTTCAGAGACGAAATTGTCCCCGAGATTGAGACTTCGGATAATGAGCATTGTAGTTATGACATTGAAGAGGACCAAATTGTGAGATACGAGCGTATGGCTGAAGACGCTCCACCACTTAACAATGATTTTGAGACTGAAGACGCCCCACCAATGGATGCTCCCACAACCAGCAAGAAAAGAAAATGGCGAGGTCCTACGAAATACCTCAAAGTCACAGAACCCATGCATTTGGAATAAAATGCATTGGGTCAAACCTGCGGAAAATGGCGTAGGCAATATGGAAAACAAGCGGGCCTATGTATCCGCAAGATTTCCATATTGCACGTATGGAACGAGGTTCCAGAGGGTTTGAAGAACTCTCTATGGAATGATACTATGGTAAGCAACTTTACTATTTTTATTCATTTAGTTTCATTTTAAAATTAATATAATTGACATTAGTAAATATAATTTTTTTTTGTAGAATCTTTTTCACATCGAGAGCGATGAGAAGAAGAAGAATGTGTTTCATTCAGCTGTTGCTGAAAGATTCAAAGATTTCAAGCTAGTAACTGGCTGGATCACGAAAAAGCGTGCACGTACGACCAACACTAGTGGAAAAAACCTCGTTTGCTGCGGTTTTTTGGCCATTATTTGTTGCGGTTTTGGCCCCCAGCAATAGTCATAGTAGCAAATGTCCTACATTAAATGATGCGGTTAAAAACCGTAGCAGAAAAGGGCATTATTTGTTGCGGTCAACACAAAACTGCAGCATATAAGGAGGAATATTTGTTGCGGTCAGAGGCAAAACCGCAGCAAAGAAGTGGGCATTATTTGCTGCGGTTTTGCCTCTGACCGCAGCAAATACTTCTATTTTTTTTCTTTATTCGTTTTATCCGTATAATAATCCAATAATAATACAATGTAATAACAAAGATTAATCCAATGATAATCACAAATAATCAACAATAATCTCTTTGTAATAATAAACTCTCGCTCGTATATATAATATAATATTATGTACGTACATATATATATATATATATATATATATATATATATATATATATATATATATATATATATATATATATATATATATATATAATATATTAAAGTCCTAAACAATAATCTATACTAATTACAAGTTATCAAGGACAAAAATTAGCAAGATACGCGGCAATCTTGTCTTTTAATTCGCGCATCTCTCCACTTCTCAAAAGGGCGTGTTTCCCTCGGAATGTCGTTTAAAACCTATAATATAATATAAAAAGAAAAGATTAATATATAAACATTAGATTTTACCAATAATTATTTAAGAACGTAACAAATACTTACGGCATCTATATTTTCGACTCCAAACTCTTTCACGGATTTTATAATATCGTCCATTTACTTCAGCGCGTAGTAGCCGCATTCAACCGAAGAAGGTTGTTGAAAGCAGTAAGAGAAAATAGATGTTAGTGTCAAAAAGGGTTAAAAACGCATAAAATCGCAACTTAACACGTAATTTCTAGCATATGACTATGATTTTTAATTCTAACCACTATAACACAATAATATATACCGAATAGTGTTGTGTGCCAAGTTTCATGCATAACAAACCAAGTTTGAGCTACTTTGCGCGCGAAATTGACAAAAACGCTTAAAAACGCATAAAATCGCAACTTAACACGTAATTTCTAGCACATGACTATGATTTTCAATTCTATCCACTTCCACACAATAATTTATACCAAAGAGTGTTGTGTGCCAAGCTTCGTGAAAATCTGATACAAATGTGGTTGGATGAAATGAAGATACCAAAGGAGCCCACACAAGGCTGCATAAAGAGCTCACGACACAGCAGCAAACTAGTGACCAAACCACCTTGCACGACATGTGGAGACCAAACCTATGCATCCAGGACCTAGGATAAAGTGGAAATGGAATCTTGGTACTTGGATCTAGCTATCAAGGTCCTAAAAACCATCCTAACAATCCCCGTGGACTCCATGAAGCTGAGCTGAAGGAGGGCTGCTCGACAGTTTGCTAGATCAGAATTGTCTAAGTGTTTATGGTTGTTTCGTGTTCTTTTCATGATCATTTGTAGTTTTTGTCTGTGTCATTAATAAAAGCTTCCGCACAACATTAATCCTTGCATAACCAAGGCCTTAATCAACCTCGGTTTCGAATCAAAACCAAGTTTGAGCTACTTTATGCGCCAAAGTGTCAAAAACGGTTAAAAACGCATAAAATCACAACTTAACACGTAATTTCTAGCATATGAAAACTTTTTTAATTTCTAACCACTTCAACACAAAAAAATATACCACATAGTGTTGTGTGCCATGTTTCGTGTAAAACAAACCAAGTTTGAACTATTTTACGCGCGAAAGTGCCAAAAACGGTTAAAAACGCATAAAATTGCAACTTAACACGTAATTTCTAGCATATGACTGTGATTTTCAATTCTAAAAACTTCAACATGTGGAGACCAAAGGAGACCACACAAGGCTGCATCCAGAGCTCACGACACAGCAACAAACTAGTGACAAGACTACCTTGCAGGACATGTGGAGACCAAGCCTATGAATCCAGGACCTAGGCTAAAGTGGAAATGGAATCTTGGTACTTGGATCCAGCAATCAAGGTCCTAAAAACATTCTAAAAATCCCCGCGCACTCCTAGAAGCTGAGCTGAAGGAGGGCTGGTCGACAGTTTGCTAGATCAGAATTGTCTAAGTGTTTGTGGTTGTTTCGTGTTCTTTTCATGATCATTTGTAGTTTTTGTGTGTGTCATTAATCAAAGCTTCAGCACAACATTAATCCTTGCATAACCAAGGCCTTAATCAGCCCCGGTTTCGAATCAAAACCAAGTTTGAGCTACTTTATGCGCAAGAGTGTCAAAAACGGTTAAAAACGCATAAAATCGCAACTTAATACGTAATTTTTAGCATATGACTACGATTTTCAATTCTAACATCTTCAACACAATAACATATACAAAATAGTGTTGTGTGCCAAGTTTCGTGCATAACAAACCAAGTTTGAGCTACTTTACGCGCGAAATTGACAAAAATGCTTAAATACGCATAAAATCGCAACTTAACACGTAATTTCTAGCATATGACTATGATTTTCAATTCTATACACTTTAACACAATAATATATACCAAAGAGTGTTGTGTGCCAAGCTTCATGAAAATCTGATACAAATGTGGTTGTATGAAATAAAGATACTAATGGAGCGCACACAAGGCTGCATACAGAGCTCACGACACAGCAGCAAACTAGTGACAAGACCACCTTGCACGACATGTAGAGACCAAACCTATGCATCCAGGACCTAGGCTTAAGTGGAAATGGAATCTTCGTACTTGGATCTAGCTATCAAGGTCCTAAAAACATTCTAAAAATCCCCGTGGACTCCTAGAAGCTGAGCTGAAGGAGGGCTGGTTGACAGTTTGCTAGATTAGAATTGTCTAAGTGTTTGTGGTTGTTTCGTGTTCTTTTCATGATCATTTGTAGTTTTTGTGTGTGTCATTAATCAAAGATTTCGCACAACATTAATCCTTGCGTAACCAAGGCCTTAATCAGCCCCGGTTTCGAATCAAAACCAAGTTTGAGCTACTTTATGCGCAAAAGTGTCAAAAACGGTTAAAAACGCATAAATTCGCAACTTAACACGTAATTTCTAGCGTATGACTACGATTTTCAATTCTAACCACTTCAACACAATAATATATACCAAATAGTGTTGTGTGACAAGTTTTGTGCAAAACAAACCAATTTTGAGCTACTTTACGCGCGAAAGTGCCAAAAATGGTTAAAAACGCATAAAATCGCAACTTAACACGTAATTTCTAGCATATGGCTATGATTTTCAATTCCAACCACTTCAACACAATAATAGATACCAAATAGTGTTGTGTGCCATGTTTCGTGCAAAACAAACCAAGTTTGAGCTACTTTACGCGCGAAAGTGTCAAAAACGGTTAAAAACGCATAAAATCGTAACTTAGCACGTAATTTCTAGCATATGACTATGATTTTCAATTCTAACCACTTCAACCAAATAATATATACCAAATAATGTTGTGTTCCAAGTTTCGTGCATAACAAACCAAGTTTGAGCTACTTTACGCGCGAAATTGACAAAAACGCTTAAATACGTATAAAATCGCAACTTAACACGTAATTTCTAGCATATGACTATGATTTTCAATTCTATACACTTCAACACAATAATATATACCAAAGAGTGTTGTGTGCCAAGCTTCATGCGAATCTGATACAAATGTGGTTGTATGAAATGAAGATACCAAAGGAGCCCACACAAGGCTGCATACAGAGCTCACGACACAGCAGCAAACTAGTGACCAGACCACCTTGCACGACATGTGGAAACCAAACCTATGCATCTAGGACCTAGGCTAAAGTAGAAATGGAATCTTGCTACTTTGATCTGGCTATTAAGGTCCTAAAACCATTCTAACAATCCTCGTGGACTCCTAGAAGTTGAGCTGAAGGAGGGCTGCTCGACAGTTTGCTAGATCAGAATTGTGTAAGTGTTTGTGGTTGTTTCGTGTTCTTTTCATGATCATTTGTAGTTTTTGTCTGTGTCATTAATCAAAGCTTTTGAACAACATTAATCCTTGCATAACCAAGGCAAAAATCAACCCCGGTTTTGAATGAAAACTAAGTTTGAGCTACTTTATGCGCAAAAGTGTCAAAAACGGTTAAAAACGCATAAAATCGCAACTTAACACGTAATTTCTAGCATATGACTATGATTTTCAATTCTAACCACTTCAACAAAATAACATATATCAAATAGTGTTGTGTGCCAAGTTTCGTGCATAACAAACCAAGTTTGAGCTACTTTACGCGCGAAATTGATAAAAACGCTTAAAAACGCATAAAGTCGAAACATAACTCGTAATTTATAACATATGACCATGATTTTAAATTCTATACACTTTAACACAATAATATATACCAAAGAGTGTTGTGTGCCAAGCTTCGTGCAAAGCTGATACAAATGTGGTTGTATGAAATACAGAGCTCACGACACAGCAGCAAACTAGTGACAAGACCACCTTGCATGACATGTGGAGACCAAGCCTATGCATCCAGGACCTAGGCTAAAGTGGAAATGGAATCTTGGTACTAGGATCTAGCTATCAAGGTATTAAAAACATTCTAAAAATCCTCGTGGACTCCTAGAAGCTGAGCTGAAGGAGGGTTGGTCGACAGTTTGCTAGATCAGAATTATCTAATTGTTTGTGGTTGTTTCGTGTTCTTTTCATGATCATTTGTAGTTTTTGTGTGTGTCATTAATCAAAGATTCCGCACAACATTAATCCTAGCATAACCAAGGCCTTAATCAGCCCCAGTTTCGAATCAAAACCAAGTTTGAGCTACTTTATGCGCAAAAGTGTCAAAATAATATATTCGCAACTTAACACGTAATTTCTAGCGTATGACTACGATTTTCAATTCTAACCACTTCAACACAATAATATATACCAAATAGTGTTGTGTTCCAAGTTTCGTGCAAAAGAAACCAAGTTTGAGCTACTTTACGCGCGAAATTGACAAAAACGCTTAAAAACGGATAAAATCGCAATTTAACACGTAATTTCTAGCATATGACTATGATTTTCAATTCTATCCACTTCAACACAATAATATATACCAAAGAGTGTTGTGTGCCAAGCTTCGTGCAAATCTGATACAATAGTGGTTGTATGAAATAAAGATACCAATGGAGCGCACACAAGGCTGCATACAGAGCTCACGACACAGCAGCAAACTAGTGACAAGACCACCTTCCACGACATGTAGAGACCAAACCTATGCATCCAGGACCTAGGCTAAAATGGAAATGAAATCTTGGTACTTGGATCTAGCTATCAAGGTCCTAAAGTAATTCTAAAAATCCCCGTGGACTCCTAGAAGCTGAGCTGAAGAAGGGCTGGTAGATAGTTTGCTAGATCAGAATTGTCTAACTGTTTGTGGTTGTTTCGTGTTCTTTTTATGATCATTTGTAGTTTTTGTGTGTGTCATTAATGAAAGCTTCCGCACAACATTAATCCTTGCATAACCAAGCCCTTAATCAGCCCCGGTTTCGAATCAAAAGCAAGTTTGAGCTACTTTATGCGCAAAAGTGTGAAAAACGGTTAAAAACACATAAAATCGCAACTTAACACGTAATTTCTAGTATATGAAAACAATTTTCAATTATAACCAATTCAACACAATAATATATACCAAATAGTGTTGTGTGCCAAGTTTTGTGCAAAACAAACCAATTTTGAGGTACTTTACGCGCGAAAGTGTCAAAAATGGTTAAAAACGCTTAAAATCGCAACTTAACACGTAATTTCTAACATATGGCTATGATTTTCAATTCCAACCACTTCCACAAAATAATATATACCAAATAGTGTTGTGTTCCATGTTTCGTGCATAACAAACCAAGTTTGAGCTACTTTACGCGCGAAATTGACAAAAACGCTTAAATACGCATAAAATTGCAACTTAACACATAATTTCTAGCTTATGACTATGATTTTCAATTCTATACACTTCAAAAAATAATATATACCAAAGAGTGTTGTGTGCCAAGCTTCGTGCGAATCTGATACAAATGTGGTTGTATGAAATGAAGATACCAAAGGAGCCCACACAAGGCTGCATACAGAGCACACGACACAGCAGCAAACTAGTGACCAGACCACCTTGCACGTCATGTCGAAACAAAACCTATGCATCCAGGACCTATGCTAAAGTCGAAATGGAATATTCCTACTCTGATCTAGCTATTAAGGTCCTAAAACCATTCTAACAATCCTCGTGGACTCCTAGAAGTTGAGCTGAAGGAGGGCTGCTCGACAGTTTGCTAGATTAGAATTGTGTAAGTGTTTGTGGTTGTTTCGTGTTCTTATCATGATCATTTGTAGTTTTTGTCTGTGTCATTAATCAAAGCTTCTGCGCAACATTAATCCTTGCATAACCAAGGCCTTAATCAGCCCCAGTTTTGAATCAAAACCAAGTTTGAGCTACTTTATGCGCAAAAGTGTCAAAAACGGTTAAAAACGCATAAAATCGCAACTTAACACGTAATTTCTAGCATATGACTACGATTTTCAATTCTATCCACTTCAACACAATAATATATACCAAATAGTGTTGTGTTCCAAGTTTCGTGCAAAACAAACCATGTTTGAGCTACTTTACGCACGAAATTGACAAAAACGCTTAAAAACGCATAGAATCGCAATTTAACACGTAATTTCTAGCATATGACTATGATTTTCAATTCTATGCACTTCAACACAATAATATATACCAAAGAGTGTTGTGTGCCAAGCTTCGTGCAAATCTGATACAAATGTGGTTGTATGAAATGAAGATACCAATGAAGCACACATGGCTGCATACAGAGCTCACGACACAGCAGCAAACTAGTGACAAGACCACCTTGCACGACATGTAGAGACCAAACCTATGCATCCAGGACCTAGGCTAAAATGGAAATGGAATCTTGGTACTTGGATCTAGCTATCAAGGTCCTAAAAACATTCTAAAAATCCCCGTTGACTCCTAGAAGCTGAGCTGAAGAAGGGCTGGTAGATAGTTTGCTAGATCAGAATTGTCTAACTGTTTGTGGTTGTTTCGTGTTCTTTTTATGATCATTTGTAGTTTTTGTGTGTGTCATTAATGAAAGCTTCCGCACAACATTAATCCTTGCATAACCAAGCCCTTAATCATCCCCGGTTTCGAATCAAAAGCAAGTTTGAGCTACTTTATGCGCAAAAGTGTGAAAAACGGTTAAAAACACATAAAATCGCAACTTAACACGTAATTTCTAGTATATGAAAACAATTTTCAATTATAACCAATTCAACACAATAATATATACCAAATAGTGTTGTGTGCCATGTTTTGTGCAAAACAAACCAATTTTGAGGTACTTTACGCGCGAAAGTGTCAAAAATGGTTAAAAACGCTTAAAATCGCAACTTAACACGTAATTTCTAACATATGGCTATGATTTTCAATTCCAACAAATTCCACAAAATAATATATACCAAATAGTGTTGTGTTCCATGTTTCGTGCATAACAAACCAAGTTTGAGCTACTTTACGCGCGAAATTGACAAAAACGCTTAAATACGCATAAAATCGCAACTTAACACATAATTTCTACCTTATGACTATGATTTTCAATTCTATACACTTCAACAAAATAATATATACCAAAGAGTGTTGTGTGCCAAGCTTCGTGCGAATCTGATACAAATGTGGTTGTATGAAATGAAGATACCAAAGGAGCCCACACAAGGCTGCATACAGAGCACACGACACAGCAGCAAACTAGTGACCAGACCACCTTGCACGTCATGTCGAAACCAAACCTATGCATACAGGACCTATGCTAAAGTCGAAATGGAACATTCCTACTCTGATCTAGCTATTAAGGTCCTAAAACCATTCTAACAATCCTCGTGGACTCCTAGAAGTTGAGCTGAAGGAGGGCTGCTCAACAGTTTGCTAGATTAGAATTGTGTAAGTGTTTGTGGTTGTTTCGTGTTCTTATCATGATCATTTGTAGTTTTTGTCTGTGTCATTAATCAAAGCTTCTGCACAACATTAATCCTTGCATAACCAAGGCCTTAATCAGCCCCGGTATTGAATCAAAACCAAGTTTGAGCTACTTTATGCGCAAAAGTGTCAAAAACGGTTAAAAACGCATAAAATCGCAACTTAACACGTAATTTCTAGCATATGACTACGATTTTCAATTCTATCCACTTCAACACAATAATATATACCAAATAGTGTTGTGTTCCAAGTTTCGTGCAAAACAAACCATGTTTGAGCTACTTTACGCACGAAATTGACAAAAACGCTTAAAAACGCATAGAATCGCAATTTAACACGTAATTTCTAGCATATGACTATGATTTTCAATTCTATGCACTTCAACACAATAATATATACCAAAGAGTGTTGTGTGCCAAGCTTCGTGCAAATCTGATACAAATGTGGTTGTATGAAATGAAGATACCAATGAAGCGCACATGGCTGCATACAGAGCTCACGACACAGCAGCAAACTAGTGACAAGACCACCTTGCACGACTTGTAGAGACCAAACCTATGCATCTAGGACCTAGGCTAAAGTGGAAATGGAATCTTGGTACTTGGATCTAGCTATAAAGGTCCTAAAAACATTCTAAAAATCCCCGTTGACTCCTAGAAGCTGAGCAGAAGGAGAGCTGCTCCACAGTTTGCTAGATCAGAATTGTGTAAGTGTTTGTGGTTGTTTCGTGTTCTTTTCATGATCATTTGTAGTTTTTGTCTGTGTCATTAATCAAAGCTTTTGAACAACATTAATCCTTGCATAAACAAGGCCAAAATCAACCCCGGTTTTGAATGAAAACTAAGTTTGAGCTACTTTATGCGCAAAAGTGTCAAAAACGGTTAAAAACGCATAAAATCGCAACTTAACACGTAATTTCTAGCATATGACTATGATTTTCAATTCTAACCACTTCAACAAAATAACATATATTAAATAGTTTTGTGTGCCAAGTTTCCTGCATAACAAACCAAGTTTGAGCTACTTTACGCGCGAAATTGATAAAAACGCTTAAAAACGCATAAAGTCGCAACATAACACGTAATTTATAGCATATGACTATGATTTTAAATTCTATACACTTTAACACAATAATATATACCAAAGAGTGTTGTGTGCCAAGCTTCGTGCAAAGCTGATACAAATGTGGTTGTATGAAATAAAGATACTAATGGAGTCCACACAAGGCTACATACAGAGCTCACGACACAGCAGCAAACTAGTGACAAGACCACCTTGCACGACATGTGGAGACCAAGCCTATGCATCCAGGACTCCTATCAAGATCCTTGGATCTATCTATCAAGATCCTAAAAATATTCTAAAAATCCCCGTGGACTCCTAGAAGCTGAGCTGAAGGAGGGCTGGTCGACAGTTTGCTAGATCAGAATTATCTAATTGTTTGTGGTTGTTTCGTGTTCTTTTCATGATCATTTGTAGTTTTTGTGTGTGTCATTAATCAAAGATTCCGCACAACATTAATCCTAGCATAACCAAGTCCACTTGAACAAAATAATATATACCAAAGAGTGTTGTGTGCCATGTTTCGTGAAAATCTAATACAAATGTGGTTGTATGAAATGAAGATACCAAAGGAGCCCACACAAGGCTGCATACAGACCTCACGACACAGCAACAAACTAGTGACCAGACCACCTTGCACGACACGTGCAGACCAAACCTATGCATCCAGGACCTAGACTAAAGTGGAAATGGAATATTGGTACTTGGATCTACCTACCAAGGTCCTAAAACTATTCTAACAATCTCCGTGGACTCCTAGAAGCTGAGCTGAAGGAGGGCTGCTCGACAGTTTGCTAGATAAGAATGGTCTAAGTGTTTGTGGTTGTTTTGTGTTCTTTTCATGATCATTTGTAGTTTTTTTCTGTGTCATTAATCAAAGCTTCCGCACAACATTAATTCTTGCATAACCAAGGCCTTAATCAGGCCCGTTTTCGCATCAAAACCATGTTTGAGCTACTTTTTGCGCAAAAGTGTCAATAACGTTTAAGAACGCATAAAATCTCAACTTAACACGTAATTTCTAGCATATGACTACGATTCTCAATTCAAACCACTTCAACACAATAATATAAATGAAATAGTTTTGTGTGCCAAGTTTCGTGCAATACAAACCAAGTTTGAGCTACTTTACGCGCGAAAGTGCCAAAAACGGTTAAAAACGCATAAAATCGCAACTTAACACGTATTCTCGAACATATGACTATGATTTTCAATTCTAACCACTTCAACACAATAACATATACCAAAAAGTGTTGTGTGCCAAGTTTCGTGCATAACAAACCAAGTTTGATCTAATTTACGCGCGAAATTGACAAAAACGCTGAAAAACGAATAAAATTGCAACTTAACACGTAATTTCTAGCATATGATTATGATTCTCAATTCTATCCACTTCAACACAATAATATATACCAAAGAGTGTTGTGTGCCAAGTTTCGTGCAAATCTGATACAAATGTGGTTGTACGAAATGAAGATACTTAAGAAGCCCACACAAGGCTGCATACAGACCTCACGATACAGCAGCAAACTAGTGACCATCCAGACCACCTTGCACGACACGTGGAGACCAAACCTATTCATCCAGGACCTAGGATAAAGTGGAAATGGAATCTTTTTACTTGGATCAAGCTATCAAGATCCTAAAACTATTCTAATAATCCCCGTGGACCCCTAGATGCTGAGCTTAAGGAGTGCTGCTCGACAGTTTGCTAGATCAGAATTGTCTAAGTGTTTGTGGTTGTTTCGTGTTCTTTTCATGATCATTTGTAGTTTTTTTCTGTGTCATTAATCAAAGCTTCCGCACAAAATTAATCCTTGCATAACCAAGGCCTTAATCAGCCTCGGTTTCGCATCAAAACCAAGTTTGAGCTACATTATGCGCAAAAGTGTCAAAAACCGTTAAAAACGCAATAAATCGCAACTTAACACGTAATTTCTAGCATATGACTACGATTTTCCATTCTAACCACTTCAACACAATAATATATACCAAATAGTGTTGTGTGCTAAGTTTCGTGCAAAACAAACCAAGTTTGAGCTACTTTACGCGCGAAAATGCCAAAAACGGTTAAAAACGCATAAAATCGCAACTTAACACGTAATTTCTAGCATATGACTATGATTTTAATTTCTAACCATTTCAACACAATAATATTTTCCAAATAGTGTTGTGTGCCATGTTTATTTCATAACAAACCAAGTTCGAGCTACTTTACGCGCGAAATTGACAAAAACGCTTAAAAACGCATAAAATCGCAACTTAACACGTAATTTCTAGCATATGACGATGATTTTCAATTCTATCCACTTGAACACAATAATATATACCAAAGAGTGTTGTGTGTCAAGTTTCGTGAAAATCTAATACAAATGTGGTTGTATGAAATGAAGATACCAAAGGAGCCCACACAAGGCTGCATACAGACCTCACGACACAGTAGCAAACTAGTGACCAGACCACCTTGCACGACGCGTGCAGACCAAACCTATGCATCCAATACCTAGACTAAAGTGGAAATAAAATCTTAGTACTTGGATCTAGCTACGAAGGTCCTAAAACCATTCTAACAATCTCCGTAGACTCCTAGAAGCTGAGCTGATGGAGGGCTGCTCGACAGTTTGCTAGATAATAATTGTCTAAGTGTTTGGGGTTGTTTCGTGTTCTTTTCATGATCTTTTGTAGTTTTTGTCTGTTTCATTAATCAAAGCTTCCGCACAACATTAATTCTTGCATAACCAAGGCCTTAATAAGCCCCGGTTTCGCATCAAAACCCAGTTTGAGCTACTTTTTGCGCAAAAGTGTCAAAAACGGTTAAAAACGCATAAAATCGTAACTTAACACGTAATTTCTAGCATATGACTACGATTCTCAATTCTAACCACTTGAAAACAATAATATATACGAAATAGTTTTATGTGCCATGTTTCGTGCAAAACAAACCAAGTTTGAGCTACTTTACGCGCGAAAGTGAAAAAAACGGTTAAAAACGTATAAAATCGCAACTTAACACGTAATTTCTAACATATGACTATAATTTTCAATTCTAACCACTTCAACACAATAATATATACCAAAAAGTGTTGTGTGCCATGTTTCGTGCATAACAAAACATGTTTGAGCTACTTTACGCGCGAAAGTGCCAAATACGGTTAAAAACGCATAAAATCGCAACTTAACACGTAATTTCTAACATATGACTATGATTTTCAATTATAACCACTTCAACACAATAATATATACCAAGAAGTGTTGTGTGCCAATTTTCGTGCATAACAAACCAAGTTTGAGCTAATTTACCGTAGACTCAATTAGGAATGGGAACAGCAACAAGAGGGGGGGTGAATTGTTGTTGTTACTAATTCAAGCTTTCTTGCCCTGTTTTTGCGGAATTGAATTGAAATAAATAAAGCTTGAACTTAGATCAAAATAATAAAAGAGAAAAACGATTTTTACGTGGAAACCTTCTGGGCCTAAACAGAAGGAAAAACCACGACCCCTCGGGATTTCTAAAAACTCCACTATGTTTAAGGCAATTAGTTACAATTACAATAAACACCTTACTTCACTCGAAGCGAATCAACTAGGCCAACTCTTCTCTCTCAAATTGCTTTACTCAAAGCAACAAACTTAGCTTTACTAAAAGCTAAACTCCTCAATAGCTTCACTCAATGCTATCTAATTCCCCCTTAGACTCACCCGAGTCTAATTACAAGTTCTCTTAAAAACCCTTACAAAAAGGATAAGAATTCTCTAAAATAAAATCAATGAGTTGCTCAAGAAAATATTATGAGTTAATTGGCAATTTTCAAAACAAAATATTTCTTGCGGTTTTCCAAATATAATCACATGAAAATAATAAGGTTCATGCGTTTGATACTAAGGAACAACCGAATTCACTAGCTATTTATAAAAAATAAAACCTCTAAGAAAATGGAATAATCGAATCCATTATTCCTTCATCAAAAAGATCATGGGAGTAATGTGGATTAATCACACAGACGGTTATTTCCACAAGATTTGATTAAATCAAGCATACGGTTAAAACAACAATAACTGTTGTTCCCATTTACTAAAAATAGGGTCTGTTCCTTTTAGGCAGCAGTTTCACAAACAGCAGTTCCTGTTCCAGTACTAACTGCTGGAACGTTTTTGCTATTTATAGAAACGGTTATACTTAATAAAAAAAGACACGTTAACCTATAATCTAAGATAAAGACCGGTTAAAAATAATAGCTAAGACCTATTCAACAACCGCTATTTCTATTTTTAGAAAATCCAATATTTACTAAATATAGATCCTAAAATAAAGGATCTTTATTTAGAGACTCACACGTAAAGTACCTTTTTAGAAAACTTTTTGCCAATTAACTATACAAAATAAATGAATGCAACAAATTAATTTTTTTACATTAAGTAAAAATAAAAATTAGAATTTATTAGTTAACGTTGGCTGACCTCAGTTGGGAACAGTGCGCTGTCTAAAAAATCCAGTTTTGCTAGAACATCCAACCTAGGAACAGTAGACCCGCTGTCTCCATTTTACATCCCAAGCGATATACTTCTTTTAACATCTTTCGAATCCTTTTGACACGTACATTTCCATGAACTAAGCCATAGCTACTATCAACGATCATAATTACGATCGGATATCGACCTGCACACAATCTCTAAAAACAAAAACATATTTGTTTAAATAAAGTGTAGTCATCATCAAAACTCAAGAGGTCCAACATTTACGCGCGAAATTGACAAAAACGCTTAAAAACGAATAAAATCGCAACTTAACACGTAATTTCTAGCATATGACTATGATTCTCAATTCTATCCACTTCAACACAATAATATATACCAAAGAGTGTTGTGTGCCAAGTTTCGTGGAAAACAAACCAAGTTAGAGCTACTTTACGCGCGAAAGTGCCAAAAACGGTTAAAAACGCATAAAATCGCAACTTAACACGTAATTTTTTAGCATATGACTATGATTTTCAATTCTAAAAACTTCAACACCGTAATATATACTAAATAGTGTTGTGTGCCAAGTTTCGTGCAAATCTGATACAAATGTGGTTGTACGAAATTAAGGTACCTAAGGAGCCCACACAAGGCTACATACAGACCTCACGACACAGCAGCAAACTAGTGACCAGACCACCTTGCACGACACGTAAAGACCAAACCTATGCATCCAGGACCTTGGCTGAGGTGGGAAGGAATCTTTGTACTTGGATCTAGCTATCAAGGTCTGAAAGCCATTCTAACAATCCCCGTGGACTCCTAGATGCTGAGCTGAAGGAGTGCTGCTCGACAGTTTGCTAGATCAGAATTGTCGAAGTGTTTGTGGTTGTTTCGTGTTCTTTTCATGATCATTTTTAGTTTTTTTCTGTGTCATTAATCAAAGCTTCCGCACAACATTAATCCTTGCATAACCAAGGCCTTAATCAGCCCCGGTTTCGTATCAAAATAAAGTTTTAGCTACTTTATGCACAAAAGTGTCAAAAACGGTTAAAAACGCATAAAATCGCAACTTAACACGTAATTTCTAGCATAAGACTATGATTTTCAATTCTAACCACTTCAACACAATAATATATACCAAATAGTGTTGTGTGCCAAGTTTCGTGCATAACAAACCAAGTTTCAGCTAATTTACGCGCGAAATTGACAAAAACGCTTAAAAACGCATAAAATTGCAAGTTAACACGTAATTTCTAGCATATCACTATGATTTTCAATTCTATCCAATTCAACACAATAATATATACCAAAGAGTGATGTGTGTCAAGCTTCGTGCAAATCTGATACAAATGTGGTTATATGAAATGAAGATACCAACGGAGCCCAGACAAGGCTGCATACAAACCTCACGACACAGCAGCAGACTAGTGACCAGACCACCTTACACGACACGTGTAGACCAAACCTATGCATTCAGGACCTAGAACCATTATAACAACCCTCGTGGACTCCTAGAAGCTGAGCTGAAGGAGGGCTGCTCGGCAGTTTGCTAGAAAAGAATTGTCTAAGTGTTTGTGTTTGTTTCGTGTTCTTTTCATGATCATTTGTAGTTTTTGTCTATGTCATTATCAAAGCTTCCGCAAAACATTAATCCTTGCATAACCAAGGCCTTAATTAGCCCCGGTTTCGCATCAAAACCAAGTTTGAGTTACTTTATGCGCAAAAGTGTCAAAAACGGTAAAAAACGCATAAAATCGCAACTTAACACTTAATTTCTAGTAGATGACTATGATTTTAAATTCTAACCACTTCAACACAATAATATATACCAAATAGTGTTGTGTGCCAAGTTTCGTGCATAACAAACTATGTTTGAGCTACTTTACACGCGAAATTGCCAAAAACTGTTAAAAACACATAAAATCGCAACTTAACACGTAATTTTTAGCATATGACTATGATTTTCAATTCTAACAACTTCAACACAATAATATATACCAAATTGTGTTGTGTGCCATGTTTCGTGCATAACAAACCATGTTTAAGCTAATTTACGCGCGAAATTGACAAAAACGCTTAAAAACGCATAAAATCGCAAGTTAACACGTAGTTTCTAGCATATGACTATGATTTTCAATTCTATCCACTTCAACACAATAATATATACCAAAGAGTGTTGTGAGCCAAGTTTCGTGCAAATCTGATACAAATGTGGTTGTGTGAAATGATGATACCTAAGGAGCCCACACAAGGCTGCATACAGACCTCACGACACAGCAGCAAACTAGTGACAAGACCACCTTACGTGACACGTGTAGACCAAACCTTTGCATCCAGGACCTAGGCTAAAGTGGAAATGGAATCTTTGTACTTGGATCTAGCTATCAAGTTCTAAAACCATTCTAACAACCCCCGTGGACTTCTAGAAGCTGAGCTGAAGGAGGGCTGCTCGACAGTTTGCTAGATAAGAATTGTCTAAGTGTTTGTGGTTGTTTCGTGTTCTTTTCATGATCATTTGTAGTTTTTGTCTGTGTCATTAATTAAAGCTTCCGCAAAACATTAATGCTTGCTTAACCGAGGCCTTAATCAGCCCCGGTTTCGTATCAAAACCAAGTTTGAGCTACTTTAGGCGCGAAAGTGCCAAAAAAGGTTAAAAACGCATATAATCGCAACTTAACACGTAATTTCTAGCATATGACTATGATTTTCAATTCTAACCACTTCAACAAAATAACATATATCAAATAGTGTTGTGTGCCAAGTTTCCTGCATAACAAACCAAGTTTGAGCTACTTTACGCGCGAAATTGATAAAAACGCTTAAAAACGCATATAATCGCAACTTAACACTTAATTTCTAGCATATGATTATGATTTTCAATTCTACCCACTTTAACACAATAATATATACCAAAAAGTGTTGTGTGCCAAGTTTCGTGCAAATCTGATACGAATGTGGTTGTATGAAATGAAGATACCAAAGGAGCCCACACAAAGCTGCATACAGACCTCACGACACAGCAGCAAACTAGTGAACAGACCACCTTGTACGACACGTGGAGACAAAACCTATGCGTCCAGGACGTAGGCTAAAGTGGAAATGGAATCTTTGTACTTGGATCTATCTGTCAAGGTCCTAAAACCATTCTAACAATCCCCGTGGACTCTTAGAAGCTGAGCTGAAGGAGGGCTGCTCGACAGTTTGCTAGATCATAATTGTTTGTGGTTGTTTCGTGTTCTTTTCATGATCATTTGTAGTTTTTTCTGTGTCATTAATCAAAGCTTCCGTACAACATTAATCTTTGCATAACCAAGGCCTTAATCAGCCCTGGTTTCGCATCAAAACCAAGTTTTAGCTACTTTATGCGCAAAAGTGTGAAAAATGGTTAAAAACGCATAAAATCGCAACTTGACACGTAATTTGTAGGATATGACTACGATTTTAAATTCTAACCACTTCAACACAATAATATATACCAAATAGTGTTGCGTGCCAAGTTTCGTGCAAAACAGACCAAGTTTGAGCTACTTTACGCGCGAAAGTGCCCAAAACGGTTAAAAACCCATAAAATCGCAACTTAACTCGTAATTTCTAGCATATGACTATGATTTTAAATTCTAACCACTTCAACTTAATAATATGTACCAAATAGTGTTGTGTGCCAGGTTTCGTGCATAACAAACCTTGTTTGAGCAACTTTACGCGCGAAATTGACAAAAACGCTTAAAAACCCATAAAATCGCAACTTAACACGTAATTTCTAGCATATGACTATGATTTTCAATTCTATGCACTTTAACACAATAATATATACAAAAGAGTGTTGTGTGCCAAGTTTCGTGCAAATATGATACAAATGTTGTATTATGAAATGAAGATACCAAAGGAGCCGACACAAGGCTGCATACAGACCTCACGACACAGCAGCAAACTAGTGACCAGACCACCTTGCACGACACGTGGAGACCAAACCTATTCATCCAGGACCTAGGCTAAGGTGGAAATGGAATGTTGGTACTTGGATCTAGCTATAAAGGTCCTAAAACCATTCTAACAAACCCCGTGGACTCCTAGAAGCTGAGCTGAAGGAGGGTTGCTCGACAGTTTGCTAGATCTGAATTGTCTAAGTGTTTGTGGTTGTTTCGTGTTCTTTTCATGATCATTTGTAGTTTTTGTCTGTGTCATTAATCAAAGCTTCCGCACAACATTAATCCTTGCATAACCAAGGCCTTAATTAGCCCCGGTTTCGCATCAAAACCAAGTTTGAGTTACTTTATGCGCAAAAGTGTCAAAAACGGTAAAAAAACGCATAAAATCGCAACTTAACACGTAATTTCTAGTAGATGACTATGATTTTAAATTCTAACCACTTCAACACAATAATATATACCAAATAGTGTTGTATGCCAAGTTTCGTGCATAACAAACCATGTTTGAGCTACTTTACACGCGAAATTGCCAAAAACGGTTAAAAACACATAAAATCGCAACTTAACAAGTAATTTTTAGCATATGACTATGATTTTCAATTCTAACAACTTCAACACAATAATATATACCAAATTGTGTTGTGTGCCATGTTTCGTGCATAACAAACCATGTTTAAGCTAATTTACGCGCGAAATTGACAAAAACGCTTAAAAACGCATAAAATCGCAAGTTAACACGTAGTTTCTAGCATATGACTATGATTTTCAATTCTATCCACTTCAACACAATAATATATACCAAAGAGTGTTGTGAGCCAAGTTTCGTGCAAGTCTGATACAAATGTGGTTGTGTGAAATGATGATACCTAAGGAGCCCACACAAGGCTGCATACAGACCTCACGACACAGCAGCAAACTAGTGACAAGACCACCTTACGCGACACGTGTAGACCAAACCTTTGCATCCAGGACCTAGGCTAAAGTGGAAATGGAATCTTTGTACTTGGATCTAGCTATCAAGTTCTAAAACCATTCTAACAACCCCCGTGGACTTCTAGAAGCTGAGCTGAAGGAGGGCTGCTCGACAGTTTGCTAGATAAGAATTGTCTAAGTGTTTGTGGTTGTTTCGTGTTCTTTTCATGATCATTTGTAGTTTTTGTCTGTGTCATTAATCAAAGCTTCCGCAAAACATTAATGCTTGCTTAACCGAGGCCTTAATCAGCCCCGGTTTCGTATCAAAACCAAGTTTGAGCTACTTTAGGCGCGAAAGTGCCAAAAAAGGTTAAAAACGCATATAATCGCAACTTAACACGTAATTTCTAGCATATGACTATGATTTTCAATTCTAACCACTTCAACAAAATAACATATATCAAATAGTGTTGTGTGCCAAGTTTCCTGCATAACAAACCAAGTTTGAGCTACTTTACGCGCGAAATTGATAAAAACGCTTAAAAACGCATATAATCGCAACTTAACACTTAATTTCTAGCATATGATTATGATTTTCAATTCTACCCACTTTAACACAATAATATATACCAAAAAGTGTTGTGTGCCAAGTTTCGTGCAAATCTGATACGAATGTGGTTGTATGAAATGAAGATACCAAAGGAGCCCACACAAAGCTGCATACAGACCTCACGACACAGCAGCAAACTAGTGAACAGACCACCTTGTACGACACGTGGAGACAAAACCTATGCATCCAGGACGTAGGCTAAAGTGGAAATGGAATCTTTGTACTTGGATCTATCTGTCAAGGTCCTAACACCATTCTAACAATCCCCGTGGACTCTTAGAAGCTGAGCTGAAGGAGGGCTGCTCGACAGTTTGCTAGATCATAATTGTTTGTGGTTGTTTCGTGTTCTTTTCATGATCATTTGTAGTTTTTTCTGTGTCATTAATCAAAGCTTCCGTACAACATTAATCTGTGCATAACCAAGGCCTTAATCAGCCCCGGTTTCGCATCAAAACCAAGTTTTAGCTACTTTATGCGCAAAAGTGTGAAAAATGGTTAAAAACGCATAAAATCGCAACTTGACACGTAATTTGTAGGATATGACTACGATTTTAAATTCTAACCACTTCAACACAATAATATATACCAAATAGTGTTGTGTGCCAAGTTTCGTGCAAAACAGACCAAGTTTGAGCTACTTTACGCGCGAAAGTGCCCAAAACGGTTAAAAACCCATAAAATCGCAACTTAACACGTAATTTCTAGCATATGACTATGATTTTAAATTCTAACCACTTCAACTTAATAATATGTACCAAATAGTGTTGTGTGCCAGGTTTCGTGCATAACAAACCTTGTTTGAGCAACTTTACGCGCGAAATTGACAAAAACGCTTAAAAACCCATAAAATCGCAACTTAACACGTAATTTCTAGCATATGACTATGATTTTCAATTCTATGCACTTTAACACAATAATATATACTAAAGAGTGTTGTGTGCCAAGTTTCGTGCAAATATGAAACAAATGTTGTATTATGAAATGAAGATACCAAAGGAGCCGACACAAGGCTGCATACAGACCTCACGACACAGCAGCAAACTAGTGACCAGACCACCTTGCACGACACGTGGAGACCAAACCTATTCATCCAGGACCTAGGCTAAGGTGGAAATGGAATGTTGGTACTTGGATCTAGCTATCAAGGTCCTAAAACCATTCTAACAAACCCCGTGGACTCCTAGAAGCTGAGCTGAAGGAGGGCTGCTCGACAGTTTGCTAGATAAGAATTGTCCAAGTGTTTGTGGTTGTTTCGTGTTCTTTTCATGATCATTTGTAGTTTTTGTCTGTGTCATTAATCAAAGCTTCCGCAAAACATTAATGCTTGCTTAACCGAGGCCTTAATCAGCCCCGGTTTCGTATCAAAACCAAGTTTGAGCTACTTTAGGCGCGAAAGTGCCAAAAAAGGTTAAAAACGCATATAATCGCAACTTAACACGTAATTTCTAGCATATGACTATGATTTTCAATTCTAACCACTTCAACAAAATAACATATATCAAATAGTGTTGTGTGCCAAGTTTCCTGCATAACAAACCAAGTTTGAGCTACTTTACGCGCGAAATTGATAAAAACGCTTAAAAACGCATATAATCGCAACTTAACACTTAATTTCTAGCATATGATTATGATTTTCAATTCTACCCACTTTAACACAATAATATATACCAAAAAGTGTTGTGTGCCAAGTTTCGTGCAAATCTGATACGAATGTGGTTGTATGAAATGAAGATACCAAAGGAGCCCACACAAAGCTGCATACAGACCTCACGACACAGCAGCAAACTAGTGAACAGACCACCTTGTACGACACGTGGAGACAAAACCTATGCATCCAGGACGTAGGCTAAAGTTGAAATGGAATCTTTGTACTTGGATCTATCTGTCAAGGTCCTAAAACCATTCTAACAATCCCCGTGGACTCTTAGAAGCTGAGCTGAAGGAGGGCTGCTCGACAGTTTGCTAGATCATAATTGTTTGTGGTTGTTTCGTGTTCTTTTCATGATCATTTGTAGTTTTTTCTGTGTCATTAATCAAAGCTTCCGTACAACATTAATCTTTGCATAACCAAGGCCTTAATCAGCCCCGGTTTCGCATCAAAACCAAGTTTTAGCTACTTTATGCGCAAAAGTGTGAAAAATGGTTAAAAACGCATAAAATCGCAACTTGACACGTAATTTCTAGGATATGACTACGATTTTCAATTCTAACCACTTCAACACAATAATATATACCAAATAGTGTTGTGTGCCAAGTTTCGTGCAAAACAGACCAAGTTTGAGCTACTTTACGCGCGAAAGTGCCCAAAACGGTTAAAAACCCATAAAATCGCAACTTAACACGTAATTTCTAGCATATGACTATGATTTTAAATTCTAACCACTGCCACTTAATAATATGTACCAAATAGTGTTGTGTGCCAGGTTTCGTGCATAACAAACCTTGTTTGAGCAACTTTACGTGCGAAATTGACAAAAACGCTTAAAAACCCATAAAATCGCAACTTAACACGTAATTTCTAGCACATGACTATGATTTTCAATTCTATGCACTTTAACACAATAATATATACCAAAGAGTGTTGTGTGCCAAGTTTCGTGCAAATATGATACAAATGTTGTATTATGAAATGAAGATACCAAAGGAGCCGACACAAGGCTGCATACAGACCTCATGACACAGCAGCAAACTAGTGACAAGACCACCTTGCACGACACGTGGAGACCAAACCTATTCATCCAGGACCTAGGCTAAGGTGGAAATGGAATGTTGGTACTTGGATCTAGCTATCAAGGTCCTAAAACCATTCTAACAAACCCCGTGGACTCCTAGAAGCTGAGCTGAAGGAGGGTTGCTCGACAGTTTGCTAGATCTGAATTGTCTAAGTGTTTGTGGTTGTTTCGTGTTCTTTTCATGATCATTTGTAGTTTTTGTCTGTGTCATTAATCAAAGCTTCCGCACAACATTAATCCTTGCATAACCAAGGCCTTAATTAGCCCCGGTTTCGCATCAAAACCAAGTTTGAGTTACTTTATGCGCAAAAGTGTCAAAAACGGTAAAAAAACGCATAAAATCGCAACTTAACACGTAATTTCTAGTAGATGACTATGATTTTAAATTCTAACCACTTCAACACAATAATATATACCAAATAGTGTTGTGTGCCAAGTTTCGTGCATAACAAACCATGTTTGAGCTACTTTACACGCGAAATTGCCAAAAACGGTTAAAAACACATAAAATCGCAACTTAACAAGTAATTTTTAGCATATGACTATGATTTTCAATTCTAACAACTTCAACACAATAATATATACCAAATTGTGTTGTGTGCCATGTTTCGTGCATAACAAACCATGTTTAAGCTAATTTACGCGCGAAATTGACAAAAACGCTTAAAAACGCATAAAATCGCAAGTTAACACGTAGTTTCTAGCATATGACTATGATTTTCAATTCTATCCACTTCAACACAATAATATATACCAAAGAGTGTTGTGAGCCAAGTTTCGTGCAAGTCTGATACAAATGTGGTTGTGTGAAATGATGATACCTAAGCAGCCCACACAAGGCTGCATACAGACCACACGACACAGCAGCAAACTAGTGACAAGACCACCTTACGCGACACGTGTAGACCAAACCTTTGCATCCAGGACCTAGGCTAAAGTGGAAATGGAATCTTTGTACTTGGATCTAGCTATCAAGTTCTAAAACCATTCTAACAACCCCCGTGGACTTCTAGAAGCTGAGCTGAAGGAGGGCTGCTCGACAGTTTGCTAGATAAGAATTGTCCAAGTGTTTGTGGTTGTTTCGTGTTCTTTTCATGATCATTTGTAGTTTTTGTCTGTGTCATTAATCAAAGCTTCCGCAAAACATTAATGCTTGCTTAACCGAGGCCTTAATCAGCCCCGGTTTCGTATCAAAACCAAGTTTGAGCTACTTTAGGCGCGAAAGTGCCAAAAAAGGTTAAAAACGCATATAATCGCAACTTAACACGTAATTTCTAGCATATGACTATGATTTTCAATTCTAACCACTTCAACAAAATAACATATATCAAATAGTGTTGTGTGCCAAGTTTCCTGCATAACAAACCAAGTTTGAGCTACTTTACGCGCGAAATTGATAAAAACGCTTAAAAACGCATATAATCGCAACTTAACACTTAATTTCTAGCATATGATTATGATTTTCAATTCTACCCACTTTAACACAATAATATATACCAAAAAGTGTTGTGTGCCAAGTTTCGTGCAAATCTGATACGAATGTGGTTGTATGAAATGAAGATACCAAAGGAGCCCACACAAAGCTGCATACAGACCTCACGACACAGCAGCAAACTAGTGAACAGACCACCTTGTACGACACGTGGAGACAAAACCTATGCATCCAGGACGTAGGCTAAAGTTGAAATGGAATCTTTGTACTTGGATCTATCTGTCAAGGTCCTAAAACCATTCTAACAATCCCCGTGGACTCTTAGAAGCTGAGCTGAAGGAGGGCTGCTCGACAGTTTGCTAGATCATAATTGTTTGTGGTTGTTTCGTGTTCTTTTCATGATCATTTGTAGTTTTTTCTGTGTCATTAATCAAAGCTTCCGTACAACATTAATCTTTGCATAACCAAGGCCTTAATCAGCCCCGGTTTCGCATCAAAACCAAGTTTTAGCTACTTTATGCGCAAAAGTGTGAAAAATGGTTAAAAACGCATAAAATCGCAACTTGACACGTAATTTCTAGGATATGACTACGATTTTCAATTCTAACCACTTCAACACAATAATATATACCAAATAGTGTTGTGTGCCAAGTTTCGTGCAAAACAGACCAAGTTTGAGCTACTTTACGCGCGAAAGTGCCCAAAACGGTTAAAAACCCATAAAATCGCAACTTAACACGTAATTTCTAGCATATGACTATGATTTTAAATTCTAACCACTGCCACTTAATAATATGTACCAAATAGTGTTGTGTGCCAGGTTTCGTGCATAACAAACCTTGTTTGAGCAACTTTACGTGCGAAATTGACAAAAACGCTTAAAAACCCATAAAATCGCAACTTAACACGTAATTTCTAGCACATGACTATGATTTTCAATTCTATGCACTTTAACACAATAATATATACCAAAGAGTGTTGTGTGCCAAGTTTCGTGCAAATATGATACAAATGTTGTATTATGAAATGAAGATACCAAAGGAGCCGACACAAGGCTGCATACAGACCTCATGACACAGCAGCAAACTAGTGACAAGACCACCTTGCACGACACGTGGAGACCAAACCTATTCATCCAGGACCTAGCCTAAGGTGGAAATGGAATGTTGGTACTTGGATCTAGCTATCAAGGTCCTAAAACCATTCTAACAAACCCCGTGGACTCCTAGAAGCTGAGCTGAAGGAGGGTTGCTCGACAGTTTGCTAGATCTGAATTGTCTAAGTGTTTGTGGTTGTTTCGTGTTCTTTTCATGATCATTTGTAGTTTTTGTCTGTGTCATTAATCAAAGCTTCCGCACAACATTAATCCTTGCATAACCAAGGCCTTAATTAGCCCCGGTTTCGCATCAAAACCAAGTTTGAGTTACTTTATGCGCAAAAGTGTCAAAAACGGTAAAAAAACGCATAAAATCGCAACTTAACACGTAATTTCTAGTAGATGACTATGATTTTAAATTCTAACCACTTCAACACAATAATATATACCAAATAGTGTTGTGTGCCAAGTTTCGTGCATAACAAACCATGTTTGAGCTACTTTACACGCGAAATTGCCAAAAACGGTTAAAAACACATAAAATCGCAACTTAACAAGTAATTTTTAGCATATGACTATGATTTTCAATTCTAACAACTTCAACACAATAATATATACCAAATTGTGTTGTGTGCCATGTTTCGTGCATAACAAACCATGTTTAAGCTAATTTACGCGCGAAATTGACAAAAACGCTTAAAAACGCATAAAATCGCAAGTTAACACGTAGTTTCTAGCATATGACTATGATTTTCAATTCTATCCACTTCAACACAATAATATATACCAAAGAGTGTTGTGAGCCAAGTTTCGTGCAAGTCTGATACAAATGTGGTTGTGTGAAATGATGATACCTAAGCAGCCCACACAAGGCTGCATACAGACCACACGACACAGCAGCAAACTAGTGACAAGACCACCTTACGCGACACGTGTAGACCAAACCTTTGCATCCAGGACCTAGGCTAAAGTGGAAATGGAATCTTTGTACTTGGATCTAGCTATCAAGTTCTAAAACCATTCTAACAACCCCCGTGGACTTCTAGAAGCTGAGCTGAAGGAGGGCTGCTCGACAGTTTGCTAGATAAGAATTGTCCAAGTGTTTGTGGTTGTTTCGTGTTCTTTTCATGATCATTTGTAGTTTTTGTCTGTGTCATTAATCAAAGCTTCCGCAAAACATTAATGCTTGCTTAACCGAGGCCTTAATCAGCCCCGGTTTCGTATCAAAACCAAGTTTGAGCTACTTTAGGCGCGAAAGTGCCAAAAAAGGTTAAAAACGCATATAATCGCAACTTAACACGTAATTTCTAGCATATGACTATGATTTTCAATTCTAACCACTTCAACAAAATAACATATATCAAATAGTGTTGTGTGCCAAGTTTCCTGCATAACAAACCAAGTTTGAGCTACTTTACGCGCGAAATTGATAAAAACGCTTAAAAACGCATATAATCGCAACTTAACACTTAATTTCTAGCATATGATTATGATTTTCAATTCTACCCACTTTAACACAATAATATATACCAAAAAGTGTTGTGTGCCAAGTTTCGTGCAAATCTGATACGAATGTGGTTGTATGAAATGAAGATACCAAAGGAGCCCACACAAAGCTGCATACAGACCTCACGACACAGCAGCAAACTAGTGAACAGACCACCTTGTACGACACGTGGAGACAAAACCTATGCATCCAGGACGTAGGCTAAAGTTGAAATGGAATCTTTGTACTTGGATCTATCTGTCAAGGTCCTAAAACCATTCTAACAATCCCCGTGGACTCTTAGAAGCTGAGCTGAAGGAGGGCTGCTCGACAGTTTGCTAGATCATAATTGTTTGTGGTTGTTTCGTGTTCTTTTCATGATCATTTGTAGTTTTTTCTGTGTCATTAATCAAAGCTTCCGTACAACATTAATCTTTGCATAACCAAGGCCTTAATCAGCCCCGGTTTCGCATCAAAACCAAGTTTTAGCTACTTTATGCGCAAAAGTGTGAAAAATGGTTAAAAACGCATAAAATCGCAACTTGACACGTAATTTCTAGGATATGACTACGATTTTCAATTCTAACCACTTCAACACAATAATATATACCAAATAGTGTTGTGTGCCAAGTTTCGTGCAAAACAGACCAAGTTTGAGCTACTTTACGCGCGAAAGTGCCCAAAACGGTTAAAAACCCATAAAATCGCAACTTAACACGTAATTTCTAGCATATGACTATGATTTTAAATTCTAACCACTTCCACTTAATAATATGTACCAAATAGTGTTGTGTGCCAGGTTTCGTGCATAACAAACCTTGTTTGAGCAACTTTACGCGCGAAATTGACAAAAACGCTTAAAAACCCATAAAATCGCAACTTAACACGTAATTTCTAGCACATGACTATGATTTTCAATTCTATGCACTTTAACACAATAATATATACCAAAGAGTGTGGTGTGCCAAGTTTCGTGCAAATATGATACAAATGTTGTATTATGAAATGAAGATACCAAAGGAGCCGACACAAGGCTGCATACAGACCTCATGACACAGCAGCAAACTAGTGACAAGACCACCTTGCACGACACGTGGAGACCAAACCTATTCATCCAGGACCTAGGCTAAGGTGGAAATGGAATCTTGGTACTTGGATCTAGCTATCAAGGTCCTAAAACCATTCTAACAAACCCCGTGGACTCCTAGAAGCTGAGCTGAAGGAGGGTTGCTCGACAGTTTGCTAGATCTGAATTATCTAAGTGTTTGTGGTTGTTTCGTGTTCTTTTCATGATCATTTGTAGTTTTTGTCTGTGTCATTAATCAAAGCTTCCGCACAACATTAATCCTTGCATAACCAAGGCCTTAATCAACCTCGGTTTCACATCAAAACCAAGTTTTAGCTACTTTAAGTGCAAAAGTGTTAAAGGTTAAAAACGCATAAAATCGTAACTTAACACGTAATTTCTAGCATATGACTATGATTTTCAATTCTAACCACTTCAACACAATAATATATACAAAATAGTGTTGTGTGCCAAGTTTCGTGCAAAACAAACCAAGTTTGAGCTACGTTACGCGCGAAAATTCCAAAAACGGTTAAAAACATATAAAATCAAACTTAACACGTAATTTCTAGCATATGACTATGATTTTCAATTCTAACCACTTCAACACAATAATTGAGCAACACGTAGAGACCAAACCTATGCATCCAGGTTCTAACCACTTCCACACAATAATATGTACCAAATAGTGTTGTGTGCCAGGTTTCGTGCATAACAAACCTTGTTTGAGCAACTTTACGCGCGAAATTGACAAAAACGCTTAAAAACCCATAAAATCGCAACTGAACACGTAATTTCTAGCATATGACTATGATTTTCAATTCTATGCACTTTAACGCAATAACATATACCAAAGAGTGTTGTGTGCCAAGTTTCGTGCAAATCTGATACAAATGTGGTATTATGAAATGAAGATACCAAAGGAGCCCACACAAGGCTACATACAGACCTCACGACACAGCAGCAAACTAGTGACCAGACCACCTTGCACGACACGTGGAGACCAAAACTATGCATCCAGGACCTAGGCTAAAGTGGAAATGGATTCTCGGAACTTGGATCTAGCTATAGAGGTCCTAAAACCATTCTAACAATCCCCGTGGACTCCTAGAAGCTGAGCTGAAGGAGGGCTGCTAGACAGTTTGCTAGATTAGAATTGTCTAAGTGTTTGTGGTTGTTCCGTGTTCTTTTCATGATCATTTGTAGTTTTTGTCTGTGTCATTAATCAAATCTTCCGCACAACATTAATCAATACATAATCAAGGCCTTAATCAGCCTCGGTTTCGCATCAAAACCATGTTTTAGCTACTTTAAGCGCAAAAGTGTTAAAAACGGTTAAAAATGCATAAAATCGTAATTTAACACGTAATTTCTAGCATATGACTATGATTTTCAATTCTAACCACTTCAACACAATAATATATACCAAATAGTGTTGTGTGCAAAGTTTCGTGCAATACAAACCAAGTTTGAGCTACGTTACGCGCGAAAGTGCCAAAAACGGTTAAAAACGCATAAAATCGCAACTTAACACGTAATTTCTAGCATATGACTATGATTTTAAATGTTAACCACTTCAATACAATAATATATACCAAATAGTGTTGTCTGCCAAGTTTCGTGCATAACAAACCAAGTTTGAGCTACTTTACGCGCGAAATTGACAAAAACGCTTAAAAACCCATAAAATCGCAACTTAACACGTAATTTCTAGCATATGACTATGATTTTAAATTCTACCCACTTTAACACAATAATAAATACCAAAGAGTGTTGTGTGCCAAGTTTCGTGAAAATCTGATACAAATGTGGTTGTATGAAATGAAGATACCAAAGGAGCCCACACAAGGCTGCATACAGACCTCACGACACAGCAGCAAACTAGTGACTAGACCACCTTGCACGCCACGTGGAGACCAAACCTATGCATCCAGGACCTAGGCTAAAGTGGAAATGGAATCTTGGTACTTGGATCTAGCTATCAAGGTCCTAAAACGATTCTAACAATCCCCATGGACTCCTAGAAGCTGTGCTGAAGAAGGGCTGCTCGACAGTTTGCTAGATCATAATTGTTTGTGGTTGTTTCGTGTTCTTTTCATGATCATTGGTAGTTTTTTTCTGTGTCATTAATAAAAGCTTCCGCACAACATTAATCCTTGCATAACAAAGGCCTTAATCAGCCCCGGTTTCGTATCAAAACCAAGTTTTAGCTACTTTATGCGCAAAAGTGTTAAAAACGGTTAAAGACGCATAAAATCGTAACTTAACACGTAATTTCTAGCATATGACTATGATTTTCAAATTCTAACCATTTCAACACAATAATATATACCAAATAGTGTTGTTTGCCAAGTTTCGTGCAAAACAAACCAAGTTTGAGCTACGTTACGCGCGAAAGTGCCAAAAACAGTTAAAAACGCATAAAACCGCAACTTAACACGTAATTTCTAGCATTTGACTATGATTTTAAATTCTAACCACTTCAACAAAATAATATATACCAAATAGTGTTGTGTGACAAGTTTCGTGCATAACAAACCAAGTTTGAGCTACTTAACACGTAATATGTAGCATACGACTAGGATTTTCAATTCTACCCACATTAGCATAATAATATATACCAAAGAGTGTTGTGTGCCAAGTTTCGTGCAAAATCTGATACAAATGTGGTTGTATGAAATGAAGATACCAAAGGAGCCCACACAAGGCTGCATATACACCTCTCGACACAGCAGCAAAGTAGTGACCAGACCACCTTGCACGCCACGTGGAGACCAAACCTATGCATCCAGGACCTAGGCTAAAGTGGAAATGGAATCTTGGTACTTGGATCTAGCTATCAAGGTCCTGAAACCATTCTAACAATCCCCGTGGACTCCTAAAAGCTGAGCTGAAGGAGGGCTGCTCGACAGTTTTCTAGATTAGAATTGTCTAAGTGTTTGTGGTTGTTTCGTGTTCTTTTCATGATCATTTGTAGTTTTTGTCTTTGTCATTAATCAAAGCTTCTGCACAACATTAATCCTTGCATACCCAAGGCCTTAACCAGCCCTGGTTCGCATCAAAACCAGGTTTTAGCTACTTTATGCGCAAAAGTGTTAAAAACGGTTAAAAACGCATAAAATCGTAACTTAACACGTAATTTCTAGCATATGACTATGATTTTCAATTCTAACCATTTCAACACAATAATAAATACCAAATAGTGTTGTGTGCCAAGTTTCGTGCAAAACAAACCAAGTTTGAGCTACGTTACGCGCGAAAGTGCCAAAAACAGTTAAAAACGCATAAAATCGCAACTTAACACGTAATCTCTAGCATTTTACTATGATTTTAAATTCTAACCACTTCAACACAATAATATATACCAAATAGTGTTGTGTGACAAGTTTCGTGCATAACAAACCAAGTTTGAGCTACTTTACTCGCGAAATTGACAAAAAGGTTAAAAACCCATAAAATCGCAACTTAACACGTAATATGTAGCATACGACTATGATTTTTAATTCTACCCACATTAGCACAATAATATATACCAAAGAGTGTTGTGTGCCAAGTTTCGTGCAAATCTGATACAAATGTGGTTGTATGAAATGAAGATACCTAAGGAGCCCACACAAGGCTGCATACAGACCTCACGACACAGCAGCAAACTAGTGACCAGACCACCTTGCACGACACGTGGAGACCAAACCTATGCATCCACGACTTAGGCTAAAGTGAAAATGGAATGTTGGTACTTGGATCTAGCTATCAAGGTCGTAAAACCATTTTAACAATCCTCGTGGACTCCTAGAAGCTGAGCTGAAGGAGGGCTGCTCGACACTTTGTTAGATCAGAATTGTCTAAGTGTTTGTGGTTGTTTCCTGTTCTTTTCATGATCATTTGTAGTTTTTTTTGTGTCATTAATCAAAGCTTCCGCACAACATGAATTCTTGCATAACCAAGGCCTTAATCAGCCCCGGTTTCGCATCAAAACCAAGGTTTAGCTACTTTATGTGCAAAAGTGTGAAAAACGGTTAAAAACGCATAAAATCGCAACTTGACACGTAATTTCTAGGATATGACTATGATTTTCAATTCTAACCACTTCAACACAATAATATATACCAAATAGTGTTGTGTGCCAAGTTTCATGCAAAACAGACCAAGTTTGAGCTACTTTACGCGCGAAAGTGCCAAAAACGGTTAAAAACGCATAAAATCGCAACTTAACACGTAATATGTAGCATACGACTAGGATTTTAAATTCTAACCACTTCCATACAATAATATGTACCAAATAGTGTTGTGTGCCAGGTTTCGTGCATAACAAACCTTGTTTGAGCAACTTTACGCGCGAAATTGACAAAAACGCTTAAAAACCCATAAAATCGCAACTTAACACGTAATTTCTAGCATATGACTATGATTTTCAATTCTATGCACTTTAACACAATAACATATACCAAAGAGTGTTGTGTGCCAAGTTTCATGAAAATCTGATACAAATGTGGTATTATGAAATGAAGATACCAAAGGAGCCCACACAAGGCTGCATACAGACCTCACGACACAGCAGCAAACTAGTGACCAGACCACCTTGCACGACACGTGGAGACCAAACCTATGCATCCAGGACCTAGGCTAAAGTGGAAATGGATTCTCGGTACTTGGATCTAGCTATCAAGGTCCTAAAACCATTCTAACAATCCCCGTGGAGTCCTAGAAGCTGAGCTGAAGAAGGGCTGCTTGACAGTTTGCTAGATCAGAATTGTCTAAGTGTTTGTGGTTGTTTTGTGTTCTTTTCATGATCATTTGTAGTTTTTGTCCGTGTCATTAATCAAAGCTTCCGAACAACATTAATCTTTACATAATCAAGGCCTTAATCAGCCTCGGTTTCGCATAAAAACCAAGTTTTAGCTACTTTAAGCGCAAAAGTGTTAAAAACGGTTAAAAACGCATAAAATCGTAACTTAACACGTAATTTCTAGCATATAACTATGATTTTCAATTCTAACCACTTCAACACAATAATATATACCAAATAGTGTTGTGTGCCAAGTTTCGTGCAAAATAAACAAAGTTTGAGCTACGTTACGCGCGAAAGTGCCAAAGACGGTTAAAAACGCATAAAATCGCAACTTAACACGTAATTTCTAGCATATGACTTTGATTTTAAATTCTAACCATTTCAACACAATAATATATACCAAATAGTGTTGTCTGCCAAGTTTCGTGCATAACAGACCAAGTTTGAGCTACTTTACGCGCGGAATTGAGAAAAACGCTTAAAAACCCATAAAATCGCAACTTAAGACGTTATTTCTAGCATATGACTATGATTTTCAATTCTACCCACTTTAACACAATAATATATACCAAAGAGTGTTGTGTGCCATTTTTCGTGCAAATCTGATACAAATGTGGTTGTATGAAATGAAGATACCAAAGGAGGCCACACAAGGCTGCATATACACCTCACGACACAGCAACAAACTAGTGACCAGACCACCTTGCACGCCGCGTGGAGACCAAACCTATGCATCCAGGACCTGGGCTAAAGTGGAAATGGAATCTTGGTACTTGGATCTAGCTATCAAAGTCCTAAAACTATTCTAACAATCCCCGTGGACTCCTAGAAGCTGTGCTGAAGAAGGGTTGCTCGACAGTTTGCTAGATCAGAATTGTCTAAGTGTTTGTGGTTGTTTAGTGTTCTTTTCATGATCATTGGTTGTTTTTTCTGTGTGATTAATAAAAGCTTCCGTACAAAATTAATCCTTGCATAACAAAGGACTTGATCAGCCCCGGTTTCGTATCAAAACCAAGTTTTAGCTACTTTATGCGCAAAAGTATTAAAAACGGTTAAAAACGCCTAAAATTGTAACTTAACACGTAATTTCTAGCATATGACTATGATTTTAAATTCTAACCATTTCCATACCGTATTATGTAACTAATAGTGTTGTGTGCCAGGTTTCGTGCATAACAAACCTTGTTTGAGCAACTTTACGCGCGAAATTGACAAAAACGTTTAAAAACCCATAAAATCGCAACTTAACACGTAATTTCTAGCATATGACTATGATTTTCAATTCTATGCACTTTAACACAATAACATATACCAAAGTGTGTTGTGTGCCAAGTTTCATGCAAATTTGATACAAATGTGGTATTATGAAATGAAGATATCAAAGGAGCCCACACAAGGCTGCATACAGACCTCACGACACAGCAGCAAACTAGTGACCAGACCACCTTGCACGACACGTGGAGACCAAACCTATGCATCCAGGACCTAGGCTAAAGTGGAAATGGATTCTCGGTACTTGGATCTAGCTATCAAGGTCCTAAAACCATTATAATAATCCCCGTGGAGTCCTAGAAGCTGACCTGAAGGAGGGCTGCTCGACAGTTTGCTAGATCAGAATTGTCTAAGTATTTGTGGTTGTTTCGTGTTCTTTTCATGATCATTTGTAGTTTTTGTCTGTGTCATTAATCAAAGCTTCCGCACAACATTAATCTTTACATAATCAAGGCCTTAATAAGCCTCGGTTTCGCATAAAAACCAAGTTTTAGCTACTTTAAGCGCAAAAGTGTTAACAACGGTTAAAAACGCATAAAATCGTAACTTAACACGTAATTTCTAGCATATAACTATGATTTTCAATTCTAACCACTTCAACACAATAATATATACCAAATAGTGTTGTGTGCCAAGTTTCGCGCAAAACAAACCAAGTTTGAGCTACGTTACGCGCGAAAGTGCCAAAAACGGTTAAAAACGCATAAAATCGCAACTTAACACGTAATTTCTAGCATATGACTTTGATTTTAAATTCTAACCACTTCAACACAATAATATATACCAAATAGTGTTTTCTGCCAAGTTTCGTGCATAACAGACCAAGTTTGAGCTACTTTACGCGCGGAATTGAAAAAAACGCTTAAAAACCCATAAAATCGAAACTTAAGACGTAATTTCTAGCATATGACTATGATTTTCAATTCTACCCACTTTAACACAATAATATATACCAAAGAGTGTTGTGTGCCATGTTTCGTGCAAATCTGATACAAATGTGGTTGTATGAAATGAAGATACCAAAGGAGGCCACACAAGGCTGCATATACACCTCACGACACAGCAGCAAACTAGTGACCAGACCACCTTGCACGCCACGTGGAGACCAAACCTATGCATCCAGGACCTAGGCTAAAGTGGAAATGGAATCTTGGTACTTGGATCTAGCTATCAAGGTCCTAAAACTATTTTAACAATCCCCGTGGACTCCTAGAAGCTGTGCTGAAGAAGGGTTGCTCGACAGTTTGCTAGATCAGAATTGTCTAAGTGTTTGTGGTTGTTTAGTGTTCTTTTCATGATCATTGGTTGTTTTTTTCTGTGTGATTAATAAAAGCTTCCGCACAACATTAATCCTTGCATAACAAAGGACTTAATCAGCCCCGGTTTCGTATCAAAACCAAGTTTTAGCTACTTTATGTGCAAAAGTGTTAAAAACGATTAAAAACGCATAAAATCGTAACTTAACACGTAATTTCTTGCATATGACTATGATTTTAAATTCTAACCACTTCCATACAATAATATGTACCAAATAGTGTTGTGTGCCAGGTTTCGTGCATAACAAACCTTGTTTGAGCAAATTTACGCGCGAAATTGACAAAAACGCTTAAAAACCCATAAAATCGCAACTTAACACGTAATTTCTAGCATATGACTATGATTTTCAATTCTATGCACTTTAACACAATAACATATACGAAAGAGTGTTGTGTGCCAAGTTTCATGCAAATCTGATACAAATGTGGTATTATTAAATGAAGATACCAAAGGAGCCCACACAAGGCTGCATACAGACCTCATGACACAGCAGCAAACTAGTGACCAGACCACCTTGCACGACACGTGGAGACCAAACCTATGCATCCAGGACCTAGGCTAAAGTGGAAATGGATTCTCGGTACTTGGATCAAGCTATCAAGGTCCTAAAACCATTCTAACAATCCCCGTGGAGTCCTAGAAGCTGAGCTGAAGGAGGGCTACTCGACAGTTTGCTAGATCAGAATTGTCTAAGTGTTTGTGGTTGTTTCGTGTTCTTTTCATGATCATTTGTAGTTTTTGTCTGTGTCATTAATCAAAGCTTCCACACAACATTAATCTTTACATAATCAAGGCCTTAATCAACCTCGGTTTCGCATCAAAACCAAGTTTTAGCTACTTTAAGCGCAAAAGTGTAAAAAACGGTTAAAAACGTATAAAATCGTAACTTAACACGTAATTTCTAGCATATAACTATGATTTTCAATTCTAACCACTTCAACACAATAATATATACCAAATAGTATTGTGTGCCATGTTTCGTGGAAAACAAACCAAGTTTGAACTACGTTACGCGCGAAAGTGCCAAAAACAGTTAAAAACGCATAAAATCGCAACTTAACACGTAATTTCTAGCATATGACTATGATTTTAAATTCTAACCACTTCAACACAATAGTATATACCAAATAGTGTTGTGTGACAAGTTTCGTGCATAACAAACCAAGTTTGAGCTACTTTACTCGCGAAATTGACAAAAACGCTTAAAAACCCATAAAATCGCAACTTAACAGGTAATATGTAGCATACGACTATGATTTTCAATTCTACCCACATTAGCACAATAATATATACCAAAGAGTGTTGTGTGCAAAGTTTCGTGCAAATCTGATACAAATGTGGTTGTATGAATTGAAGATACCAAAGGAGCCCACACAAGGCTGCATATAGACCTCACAACACAGCAGCAAACTAGTGACTAAACCACCTAGCACCACACGTGGAGATCAAACCTATGCATCCAGGACTTAGGCTAAAGTGAAAATGGAATCTTGGTACTTGGATCTAGTTATCAAGGTCTTAAAACCATTCTAACAATCCCCGTGGACTCCTAGAAGCTGAGCTGAAGGAGGGCTGCTCGATAGTTTGCTAGATCAGAATTGTCTAAGTGTTTGTGGTTGTTTCGTATTCTTTTCATGATCATTTGTAGTTTTTGTCTGTGTCATTAATCAAAGCTTATGCACAACATTAATCCTTGCATAACCAAGGCCTTAATCAGCCCCGGTTTCGCATCAAAACCAAGTCTTAGCTACTTTATGCGCAAAAGTGTTAAAAATAGTTAAAAACGCATAAAATCGTAACTTAACACGTAATTTCTAGGATATGATTATGATTTTCAATTCTAACCACTTCAACACAATAATATATACCAAATAGTCATGTGTGCCAAGTTTCGTGCAAAACAAAAGAAGTTTGAGCTACGTTACGCGAGAATGTGCCAAAAACGGTTAAAAACGCATAAAATCGCAACTTAACACGTAATTTCTAGCATATGACTATGATTTTAAATTCTAACCACTTGAACACAATAATATATACCAAATAGTGTTGTCTGCCAAGTTTCGTGCATAACAAACCAAGTTTGAGCTACTTTACGCGCGAAATTGACAAAAACGCTTAAAAACCCATAAAATCGCAACTTAACACGTAATTTGTAGCATATGACTATGATTTTCAATTCTACCCACTTTAACACAATAATATATACCAAAGAGTTTGTGTGCCAAGTTTTGTGCAAATCCGATACAAATGTGGTTGTATGAAATAAAGATACCAAAGGAGCCCACACAAGGCTGCATACAGACCTCACGACACAGCAGAAAACTAGTGACCAGACCACCTTGCACGCCACGTGGAGACCAAACCTATGTATCCAGGACCTAGACTAAAGTGGAAATGGAATCTTGGTACTTGGATCTAGCTATCAAGGTCCTAAAACCATTCTAACAATCCTCGTGGACTCCTAGAACCTGAGCGGAAGGAGGGCTGCTCGAGAATTTGCTAGATCAGAATTGTCTAAGTCTTTGTGGTTGTTTCGTGTTCTTTTCATGATCATTTGTAATTTTTTTTTGTGTCATTAATCAAAGCATCCACAAAACATTAATCCTTACATAATCAAGGCCTTAATCAGCCTCGATTTCGCATCAAAACCAAGTTTTAGCTACTTTAAGCGCAAAAGTGTTAAAAACGGTTAAAAACGCATAAAATCGTAACTTAACACGTAATTTCTAGCATATGATTATGATTTTCAATTCTAACCACTTCAACACAATAATATATACCAAATAGTGTTGTGTGCCAAGTTTCGTGCAAAACAAACGAAGTTTGAGCTACGTTACGCGCAAAAGTGCCAAAAACGGTTAAAAACGCATAAAATCGCAACTTAACACGTAATTTCTAGCATATGACTATGATTTTAAATTCTAACCACTTCAACACAATAATATATACCAAATAGTGTTGTCTGTCAAGTTTTGTGCATAACAAACAAAGTTTGAAATACTTTACGCGCGAAATTGACAACAACGCTTAAAAACCCATAAAATCGCAACTTAACACGTAATTTCTAGCATATGACTATGATTTTCAATTCTACCTACTTTAACACAATAATATATACCAACGAGTGTTGTGTGCCAAGTTTCGTGCAAATCTGATACAAATGTGGTTGTATGAAATGAAGATACCAAAGGAGCCCACACAAGGCTGCATACAGACCTCACGACACAGCAACAAACTAGTGACCAGACCACCTTGCACGCCACGTGGAGACCAAACCTATGCATCCAGGACCTAGGCTAAAGTGGAAATGGAATCTTGGTACTTGGATCTAGCTATCAAGGTCCTAAAACCATTCAAACAATCCATGTGGACTCCTAGAAGCTGTGCTGAAGAAGGGTTGCTCGTCAGTTTGTTAGATCAGAATTGTCTTGGTGTTTGTGGTTGTTTCGTGTTCTTTTCATGATCATTTGTAGTTTTTTTCTGTGTCATTAATAAAAGCTTGCGCACAACATTAATCCTTGCATAACAAAGGCCTTAATCAGCCCCAATTTCGTATCAAAACCAAGTTTTAGCTACTTTATGCGCAAAAGAGTTAAAAACGGTTGAAAACGCATAAAATCGTAACTTAACACGTAATTTCGAGCATATGACTATGATTTTCAATTCTAACCACTTCAACACAATAATATATATACCAAATAGTGTTGTGTGCCATGTTTCGTGGAAAACAAACCAAGTTTGAGCTACGTTACGCGCGAAAGTGCAAAAAACGATTAAAAACACAAAAAATCGCAACTTAACATGTAATTTCTAGCATATGACTATGATTTTAAATTCTAACCACTTCAATACAATAATATATACCAAATAGTGTTATGTGACAAGTTTTTTGCATAACAAACCAAGTTTGAGCTACTTTACGTGCGAAATTGACAAAAATACGTAAAAACCCATAAAATCGAAACTTAACACGTAATTTCTAGCATATGACTATGATTTTCCATTCTACCCACTTTAACACAATAATATATACCAACGAGTGTTGTGTGCCAAGTTTCGTGCAAATCTGATACAAATGTGGTTGTATGAAATGAAGATACCAAAGGAGCCCACACAAGGCTGCATACAGACCTCACGACACAGCAGCAAACTAGTGACCAGACCACCTTGCACGCCACGTGGAGACCAAACCTATGCATCCAGGACCTAGGCTAAAGTGGAAATGGAATCTTGGTACTTGGATCTAGCTATCAAGGTCCTAAAACTATTCTAACAATCCCCGTGGACTCCTCGAAGCTGAGCTGAAGGAGGGTTGCTCGACAGTTTGCTAGATCAGAATTGTCTAAGTGTTTGTGGTAGTTTCGTGTTCTTTTCATGATCATTTGTAGTTTTTTTCTGTGTCATTAATCAAAGCTTCTGCACAACATTTATCCTTGCATAACCAAGGCCTTAATCAGCCCCGGTTTCGCATCAAAACCAAGTCTTAGCTTCTTTTTGCGCAAAAGTGTTCAAAACTGTTAAAAACGCATAAAATCGTAACTTAACACGTAATTTCTAGCATATGACTATGATTTTAAATTCTAACCAATTCAACACAATAATATATACCAAATAGTGTTGTGTGCCAAGTTTCGTGCAAAACAAACCAAGTTTGAGCTACGTTACGCGCGAAAGTGCCAAAAATAGTTAAAAACGCATAAAATCGCAACTTAACACGTAATTTCTAGCATTTGACTATGATTTTAAATTCTAACCACTTCAACACAATATATATACCAAATAGTGTTGTCTGCCAAGTTTCGTGCATAACAAGCCAAGTTTGAGCTACTTTACGCGCAAAATTGACAAAAACGCTTAAAAACCCATAAAATCAAAACTTAACACGGAATTTCTAGCATACGACTATGATTTTCAATTCTACCCACTTTAGCACAAAAATATATACCGAAGAATGTTGTGTGCCATGTTTCGTGCAAATCTGATACAAATGTGGTTGTATGAAATGAAGATACCAAAGGAGTCCACACAAGGCTGCATACAGACCTCACTACATAGCAGCAAACTAGTGACCAGACCACCTTGCACGACACGTGGAGACCAAACCTATGCATCCAGGACGTAGGCTAAAGTGGAAATGGAATCTTGGTACTTGGATCTAGCTATCAAGGTCCTAAAACCATTCCAACAATCCCCGTGGACTCCTAGAAGCTGAGCTGAAGGAGGGCTGCTCGACAGTTTGCTAGATTATAATTGTGTAAGTGTTTGTGGTTGCTTCGTGTTCTTTTCACGGTCATTTGTAGTTTTTTCCTGTGTCATTAATCAAAGCTTCCGCACAACATTAATCCTTGCATAACCAAGGCCTTAATCAGCCCCGGTTTTGCATCAAAACCAAGTCTTAGCTACTTTATGCGCAAAAGTGTTATAAACGGTTAAAAACGCATAAAATCGTAACTTAACACGTAATTTCTAGCATATGAATATGATTTTCAATTCTAACCACTTCCACACAATAATATATACCAAATAGTGTTGTGTGCCAAGTTTCGTGCAAAACAAACGAAGTTTGAGCTACGTTACGCGCAAAAGTGCCAAAAACGGTTAAAAACGCATAAAATCGCAACTTAACACGTAATTTCTAGCATATGACTATGATTTTAACTTCTAACCACTTCAACACAATAATATATACCAAATAGTGTTGTCTGTCAAGTTTCGTGCATAACAAACAAAGTTTGAAATACTTTACGCGCGAAATTGACAACAACGCTTAAAAACCCATAAAATCGCAACTTAACACGTAATTTCTAGCATATGACTATGATTTTCAATTCTACCCACTTTAACACAATAATATTTACCAACGAGTGTTGTGTGCCAAGTTTCGTGCAAATCTAATACAAATGTGGTTGTATGAAATGAAGATACCAAAGGAGCCCACACAAGGCTGCATACAGACCTCACGACACAGCAAAAAACTAGTGACCAGACCACCTTGCACGCCACGTGGAGACCAAACCTATGCATCCAGGACCTAGGCTAAAGTGGAAATGGAATCTTGGTACTTGGATCTAGCTATCAAGGTCCTAAAACCATTCAAACAATCCATGTGGACTCCTAAAAGCTGTGCTGACGAAGGGTTGCTCGTCAGTTTGTTAGATCAGAATTGTCTTAGTGTTTGTGGTCGTTTCGTGTTCTTTTCATGATCATTTGTAGTTTTTTTCTGTGTCATTAATAAAAGCTTGCGCACAACATTAATCCTTGCATAACAAAGGCCTTAATCAGCCCCGGTTTCGTATCAAAACCAAGTTTTAGCTACTTTATGCGCAAGAGAGTTAAAAACGGTTGAAAACGCATAAAATCGTAACTTAACACGTAATTTCGAGCATATGACTATGATTTTCAATTCTAACCACTTCAACACAATAATATATACCAAATAGTGTTGTGTGCCATGTTTCGTGGAAAACAAACCAAGTTTGAGCTACGTTACGCGCGAAAGTGCAAAAAACGATTAAAAACACAAAAAATCGCAACTTAACATGTAATTTCTAGCATATGACTATGATTTTAAATTCTAACCACTTCAATACAATAATATATACCAAATAGTGTTATGTGACAAGTTTTTTGCATAACAAACCAAGTTTGAGCCACTTTACGTGCGAAATTGACAAAAATACGTAAAAACCCATAAAATCGCAACTTAACACGTAATTTCTAGCATATGACTATGATTTTCAATTCTACCCACTTTAACACAATAATATACACCAACGAGTGTTGTGTGCCAAGTTTCGTGCAAATCTGATACAAATGTGGTTGTATGAAATGAAGATACCAACGGAGCCCACACAAGGCTGCATACAGACCTCACGACACAGCAGCAAACTAGTGACCAGACCACCTTGCACGCCACGTGGAGACACAACCTATGCATCCAGGACCTAGGCTAAAGTGGAAATGGAATCTTGGTACTTGGATCTAGCTATCAAGGTCCTAAAACTATTCTAACAATCCCCGTGGACTCCTCGAAGCTGAGCTGAAGGAGGGTTGCTCGACAGTTTGCTAGATCAGAATTGTCTAAGTGTTTGTGGTAGTTTCGTGTTCTTTTCATGATCATTTGTAGTTTTTTTCTGTGTCATTAATCAAAGCTTCTGCACAACATTTATCCTTGCATAACCAAGGCCTTAATCAGCCCCGGTTTCGCATCAAAACCAAGTCTTAGCTTCTTTTTGCGCAAAAGTGTTCAAAACTGTTAAAAACGCATAAAATCGTAACTTAACACGTAATTTCTAGCATATGACTATGATTTTAAATTCTAACCAATTCAACACAATAATATATACCAAATAGTGTTGTGTGCCAAGTTTCGTGCAAAACAAACCAAGTTTGAGCTACGTTACGCGCGAAAGTGCCAAAAATAGTTAAAAACGCATAAAATCGCAACTTAACACGTAATTTCTAGCATTTGACTATGATTTTAAATTCTAACCACTTCAACACAATATATATACCAAATAGTGTTGTCTGCCAAGTTTCGTGCATAACAAGCCAAGTTTGAGCTACTTTACGCGCAAAATTGACAAAAACGCTTAAAAACCCATAAAATCAAAACTTAACACGGAATTTCTAGCATACGACTATGATTTTCAATTCTACCCACTTTAGCACAAAAATATATACCGAAGAATGTTGTGTGCCATGTTTCGTGCAAATCTGATACAAATGTGGTTGTATGAAATGAAGATACCAAAGGAGTCCACACAAGGCTGCATACAGACCTCACTACATAGCAGCAAACTAGTGACCAGACCACCTTGCACGACACGTGGAGACCAAACCTATGCATCCAGGACGTAGGCTAAAGTGGAAATGGAATCTTGGTACTTGGATCTAGCTATCAAGGTCCTAAAACCATTCCAACAATCCCCGTGGACTCCTAGAAGCTGAGCTGAAGGAGGGCTGCTCGACAGTTTGCTAGATTATAATTGTGTAAGTGTTTGTGGTTGCTTCGTGTTCTTTTCACGGTCATTTGTAGTTTTTTCCTGTGTCATTAATCAAAGCTTCCGCACAACATTAATCCTTGCATAACCAAGGCCTTAATCAGCCCCGGTTTCGCATCAAAACCAAGTCTTAGCTACTTTATGCGCAAAAGTGTTATAAACGGTTAAAAACGCATAAAATCGTAACTTAACACGTAATTTCTAGCATATGAATATGATTTTCAATTCTAACCACTTCCACACAATAATATATACCAAATAGTGTTGTGTGCCAAGTTTCGTGCAAAACAAACGAAGTTTGAGCTACGTTACGCGCAAAAGTGCCAAAAACGGTTAAAAACGCATAAAATCGCAACACGTAATTTCTAGCATATGACTATGATTTTAACTTCTAACCACTTCAACACAATAATATATACCAAATAGTGTTGTCTGTCAAGTTTCGTGCATAACAAACAAAGTTTGAAATACTTTACGCGCGAAATTGACAACAACGCTTAAAAACCCATAAAATCGCAACTTAACACGTAATTTCTAGCATATGACTATGATTTTCAATTCTACCCACTTTAACACAATAATATTTACCAACGAGTGTTGTGTGCCAAGTTTCGTGCAAATCTGATACAAATGTGGTTGTATGAAATGAAGATACCAAAGGAGCCCACACAAGGCTGCATACAGACCTCACGACACAGCAACAAACTAGTGACCAGACCACCTTGCACGCCACGTGGAGACCAAACCTATGCATCCAGGACCTAGGCTAAAGTGGAAATGGAATCTTGGTACTTGGATCTAGCTATCAAGGTCCTAAAACCATTCAAACAATCCATGTGGACTCCTAAAAGCTGTGCTGAAGATGGGTTGCTCGTCAGTTTGTTAGATCAGAATTGTCTTAGTGTTTGTGGTCGTTTCGTGTTCTTTTCATGATCATTTGTAGTTTTTTTCTGTGTCATTAATAAAAGCTTGCGCACAACATTAATCCTTGCATAACAAAGGCCTTAATCAGCCCCGGTTTCGTATCAAAACCAAGTTTTAGCTACTTTATGCGCAAAAGAGTTAAAAACGGTTGAAAACGCATAAAATCGTAACTTAACACGTAATTTCGAGCATATGACTATGATTTTCAATTCTAACCACTTCAACACAATAATATATACCAAATAGTGTTGTGTGCCATGTTTCGTGGAAAACAAACCAAGTTTGAGCTACGTTACGCGCGAAAGTGCAAAAAACGATTAAAAACACAAAAAATCGCAACTTAACATGTAATTTCTAGCATATGACTATGATTTTAAATTCTAACCACTTCAATACAATAATATATACCAAATAGTGTTATGTGACAAGTTTTTTGCATAACAAACCAAGTTTGAGCTACTTTACGTGCGAAATTGACAAAAATACGTAAAAACCCATAAAATCGCAACTTAACACGTAATTTCTAGCATATGACTATGATTTTCAATTCTACCCACTTTAACACAATAATATACACCAACGAGTGTTGTGTGCCAAGTTTCGTGCAAATCTGATACAAATGTGGTTGTATGAAATGAAGATACCAACGGAGCCCACACAAGGCTGCATACAGACCTCACGACACAGCAGCAAACTAGTGACCAGACCACCTTGCACGCCACGTGGAGACACAACCTATGCATCCAGGACCTAGGCTAAAGTGGAAATGGAATCTTGGTACTTGGATCTAGCTATCAAGGTCCTAAAACTATTCTAACAATCCCCGTGGACTCCTCGAAGATGAGCTGAAGGAGGGTTGCTCGACAGTTTGCTAGATCAGAATTGTCTAAGTGTTTGTGGTTGTTTCGTATTCTTTTCATGATCATTTGTAGTTTTTTTCTGTGTCATTAATCAAAGCTTCTGCACAACATTTATCCTTGCATAACCAAGGCCTTAATCAGCCCCGGTTTCGCATCAAAACCAAGTCTTAGCTTCTTTTTGCGCAAAAGTGTTCAAAACTGTTAAAAACGCATAAAATCGTAACTTAACACGTAATTTCTAGCATATGACTATGATTTTAAATTCTAACCACTTCAACACAATAATATATACCAAATAGTGTTGTGTGCCAAGTTTCGTGCAAAACAAACCAAGTTTGAGCTACGTTACGCGCGAAAGTGCCAAAAATAGTTAAAAACGCATAAAATCGCAACTTAACACGTAATTTCTAGCATTTGACTATGATTTTAAATTCTAACCACTTCAACACAATATATATACCAAATAGTGTTGTCTGCCAAGTTTCGTGCATAACAAACCAAGTTTGAGCTACTTTACGCGCGAAATTGACAAAAACGCTTAAAAACCCATAAAATCAAAACTTAACACGGAATTTCTAGCATACGACTATGATTTTCAATTCTACCCACTTTAGCACAAAAATATATACCGAAGAGTGTTGTGTGCCATGTTTCGTGCAAATCTGATACAAATGTGGTTGTATGAAATGAAGATACCAAAGGAGTCCACACAAGGCTGCATACAGACCTCACTACAAAGCAGCAAACTAGTGACCAGACCACCTTGCACGACACGTGGAGACCAAACCTATGCATCCAGGACGTAGGCTAAAGTGGAAATGGAATCTTGGTACTTGGATCTAGCTATCAAGGTCCTAAAACCATTCCAACAATCCCCGTGGACTCCTAGAAGCTGAGCTGAAGGAGGGCTGCTCGACAGTTTGCTAGATCAGAATTGTGTAAGTGTTTGTGGTTGTTTCGTGTTCTTTTCACGGTCATTTGTAGTTTTTTCCTGTGTCATTAATCAAAGCTTCCGCACAACATTAATGCTTGCATAACCAAGGCCTTAATCAGCCTCGGTTTCGCATCAAAACCAAGTCTTAGCTACTTTATGCGCAAAAGTGTTATAAACGGTTAAAAACGCATAAAATCGTAACTTAACACGTAATTTCTAGCATATGAATATGATTTTCAATTCTAACCACTTCCACACAATAATATATACCAAATAGTGTTGTGTGCCAAGTTTCGTGCAAAACAAACGAAGTTTGAGCTACGTTACGCGCAAAAGTGCCAAAAACGGTTAAAAACGCATAAAATCGCAACTTAACACGTAATTTCTAGCATATGACTATGATTTTAAATTCTAACCACTTCAACACAATAATATATACCAAATAGTGTTGTGTGCCAAGTTTTGTGCATAACAAACCATTTGTAGTTTTTTCCTGTGTCATTAATCTAAGCTTCCGCAGAACATTAATCCTTGCATAACCAAGGCCTTAATCAGCCCCGGTTTCGCATGAAAACCAAGTGTTAGCTACTTTATGCGCAAAAGTGTTATAAACGGTTAAAAACGCATAAAATCCTAACTTAACACGTGGTTTCTAGCATATGACTATGATTTTCAATTCTAACCACTTCAACACAATAATATATACCAAATAGTGTTGTGTGCCAAGTTTCGTGCAAAACAAACCATGTTTGAGCTACATTACGCGCGAAAGTGCCAAAAGCGGTTAAAAACGCATAAAATCGCAACTTAACACGTAATTTCTAACATATGACTATGATTTTAAATTCTAATCACTTCAACACAATAATATATACCAAATAGTGTTGTGTGCCAAGTTTCGTGCATAACAAACCAAGTTTGAGCTACTTTACGCGCGAAATTGACAAAAACGCTTAAAAACCCATAAAATCGCAACTTAACACGTAATTTCTAGCATATGACTATGATTTTCAATTCTACCCACGTTAGCACAATAATATATACCAAATAATGTTGTGTGCCATGTTTCATGCAAATCTGATACAATTGTGGTTGTATGAAATGAAGATACCAAAGGAGCCCACACAAGGCTGCATACAGACCTCACGACACAGCAACAAACTAGTGACCAGACCACCTTGCACGACACGTGGAGACCAAGCCTATGCATCCAGGACCTAGGCTAAAGTGGAAATGGAATCTTGGTACTTAGATCTAGCTATGAAGGTCCTTAAACCATTCTAACAATCCCCGTGGACTCCTAGAAGCTGAGCTGAAGGAGGGCTGCTCGACAGTTTGCTAGATCAGAATTGTCTAAGTGTTTGTGGTTGTTTCGTGTTCTTTTCATGATCATTTGTAGTTTTTGTCTGTGTCATCAATCAAAGAATCCGCACAACATTAATCCTTACATAATCAAGGCCTTAATCAGCCTCGGTTTTGCATCAAAACCAAGTTTTAGCTACTTTAAGCGCAAAAGTGTTAAAAACGGTTAAAAACGGATAAAATCGTAACTTAACACGTAATTTCTAGCATATGATTATGATTTTCAATTCTAACCACTTCAACACAATAATATATACCAAATAGTGTTGTGTGCCAAGTATCGTGCAAAACAAACCAAGTTTGAGCTACGTTACGCGCGAAAGTGCCAAAAACAGTTAAAAACGCATAAAATCGCAACTTAACACGTAATTTGTAGCATTTGACTATGATTTTAAATTCTAACCACTTCAACACAATATATATACCAAATAGTGTTGTGTGACAAGTTTCGTGCATAACAAACCAAGTTTGAGCTACTTTACGCGCGAAATTGACAAAAACGCTTAAAAACCCATTAAATCGCAACTTAACACGTAATTTCTAGCATATGACTATGATTTTCAATTCTACCCACTTTAACACAATAATATATACCAAAGAGTGTTATGTGCCAAGTTTCATCCAAATCTGATACAAATGTGGTTGTATGAAATGAAGATACCAAAGGAGCCCACACAAGGCTGCATACAGACCTCACGACACAGCAGTAAACTAGTGACCAGACCACCTTGCACGCCACGTGGAGACCAAACCTATGCATCCAGGACCTAGGCTAAAGTGGAAATGGAATCTTGGTACTTGGATCTAGCTATCAAGGTCCTAAAACCATTCTAACAATCCCCGTGGACTCCTAGAAGCGAAGCTGAAGGAGGGTTGCTCGACAGTTTGCTAGATCAGAATTGTCTAAGTGTTTGTGGTTGTTTCGTGTTCTTTTCATGATTATTTGTAGTTTTTTTCTGTTTCATTAATCAAAGCTTCCGCACAACATTAATCCTTGCATAACCAAGGCCTTAATCAGCCCCGGTTTCGCATAAAAACCAAGTCTTAGCTACTTTATGCGCAAAAGTGTTAAAAACGGTTAAAAACGCATAAAATCGTAGCTTAACACGTAATTTCTAGCATATGACTATGATTTTCGATTCTAACCACTTCAACACAATAATATATACCAAATAGTGTTGTGTGCCAAGTTTCTTGCAAAACAAACCATGTTTGAGCTACGTTACGCGCGAAAGTGCCAAAAGTGGTTAAAAACGCATAAAATCGCAACTTAACACGTAATTTCTAGCATATGACTATGATTTTAAATTCTAACCACTTTAACACAATAATATATACCAAATAGTGTTGTGTGCCAAGTTTCGTGGATAACAAACCAAGTTTGAGCTACTTTACGCGCGAAATTGACAAAAACTCTTAAAAACCCATAAAATCGCAACTTAACACGTAATTTCTAGCATATGACTATGATTTTCAATTCTACCCACATTAGCACAATAATATATACCAAAGAGTATTGTGTGCCATGTTTCATGCAAATCTGATACAAATGTGGTTGTATGAAATGAAAATACCGAAGGAGCCCACACAAGGCTGCATGCAAACCTCACGACACAGCAGCAAACTAGTGTCCAGACCACCTTGCACGACACGTGGAGACCAAACCTATGCATCCAGGACCTAGGCTAAAGTGGAAATGGAATCTTGGTACTTGGATCTAGCTATCAAGGTTCTAAAACCATTTTAACAATCCCCGTGGACTCCTAGAAGCTGAGCCGAAGGAGGGTTGCTCGACAATTTGCCAGATCAGAATTGTCTAAGTGTTTGTGGTTGTTTCGTGTTCTTTTCATGATCATTTGTAGTTTTTGTCTGTTTCATTAATCAAAGCTTCCACACAACATTAATTCTTACATAATCAAGGCCTTAATCAGCCTCGGTTTCGCATCAACACAAAGTTTTAGCTACTTTAAGCGCAAAAGTGTTAAAAACGGTTAAAAACGTATAAAATCGTAACTTAACACGTAATTTCTAGCATATGATTATGATTTTCAATTCAAACCCCTTCAACACAATAATATATACCAAATAGTTTTGTGTGCCATGTTTCGTACAAAACAAACCAAGTTTGAGCTACGTTACGCGTGAAAGTGCCAAAAACGGTTAAAAACGCATAAAATCGCAACTTAACACGTAATTTCTAGCATATGACTATGATTTTAAATTCTAACCACTTCAACACAATAATATATACCAAATAGTGTTGTCTGCCAAGTTTCATGCATAACAAACCAAGTTTGAGCTACTTTACGCGCGAAATTGACAAAAACGCTTAAAAACCCAGAAAATCGCAACTTAACACGTAATTTCTAGCATATGACTATGATTTTCAATTCTAACCACTTTAACACAATAATATATACCAAAGAGTGTTATGTGCCAAGTTTCATGCAAATCTGATACAAATGTGGTTGTATGAAATGAAGATACCAAAGGAGCCCACACAAGGCTGCATACAGACCTCACGACACAGCAGCAAACTAGTGACAAGACCACCTTGCACGCCATGTGGAGACCAAACCTATGCATCCAGGACCTAGGCTAAAGTGGAAATGGAATCTCGGTACTTGGATCTAGCTATCAAGGTCCTAAAACCATTCTAACAATCCCCATGGACTCCTAGAAGCTGAGCTGAAGGAGGGTTGCTCGACAGTTTGCTAGATCAGAATTGTCTAAGTGTTTGTGGTTGTTTCGTGTTCTTTTCATGATCATTTGTAGTTTTTGTCTGTGTCATTAATCAAAGCTTCCGCACAAAATTAATCCTTACATAATCAAGGCCTTAATCAGCCTCGATTTCGCATCAAAACCAAGTTTTAGCTACTTTATGCGCAAAAGTGTTAAAAACGGTTAAAAACGCATAAAATCGTAACTTAACACGTAATTTCTAGAATATAACTATGATTTTAAATTCTAACCTCTTCAACACAATAATATATACCAAATAGTGTTGTGTGCCAAGTTTCGTCCAAAACAAACCAAGTTTGAGCTACGTTACGCGCGAAAGTGCCAAAAACGGTTAAAAGCGCTTAAAATCGCAACTTAACACGTAATTTCTAGCATATGACTATGATTTTAAATTCTAACCACTTCAACACAATAATATATACCAAATAGTATTGTCTGTGAAGTTTCGTGCATAACAAACAAAGTTTGAGCTACTTTACCCGCGAAATTGACAAAAACGCTTAAAAACCCATAAAATCACAACTTAACACGGAATTTCTAGCATACGACTATGATTTTCAATTCCAACCACTTTAGCACAATAATATATACCAAAGAGTGTTGTGTGCCATGTTTCGTGCAAATCTAATACAAATGTGGTTGTATGAAATGAAGATACCAAAGGAGTCCAAACATGGCTGCATACAGACCTCACGACAAAGCAGCAAACTAGTGACCAGACCACCTTGCACGACACGTGGAGACCAAACCTAAGCATCCAGAACGTACGCTAAAGTGGAAATGGAATCTAGGTACTTGGATCTAGCTATCAAGGTCCTAAAACCATTCTAACAATCCTCGTGGACTCCTAGAAGCTGAGCTGAAGGAGGGCTGCTCGACAGTTTGTTAGATCAGAATTGTCTAAGTGTGTGGTTGTTTCGTGTTCTTTTCATGATCATTTGTAGTTTTTTTCTGTTTCATTAATCAAAGCTTCCGCACAACATTAATCCTTGCATAACCAAGGCCTTAATCAGGCCCGGTTTCGCATCAAAACCAAGTCTTAGCTACTTTATGCGCAAAAGTGTTAAAAACGGTTAAAAACGCATAAAATCGTAACTTAACACGTAATTTCTAGCATATGACTATGATTTTCGATTCTAACCACTTCAACACAATAATATATACCAAATAGTGTTGTGTGCCAAGTTTCATACAAAAACAAACCATGTTTGAGCTACGTTACGCGCGAAAGTGCCAAAAGCGGTTAAAAACGCATAAAATCGCAACATAACACGTAATTTCTAGCATATGACTATGATTTTAAATTCTAACCACTTCAACACAATAATATACCAAATAGTGTTGTGTGCCAAGTTTCGTGCATAACAAACCAAGTTTGAGCTACTTTACGCGCGAAATTGACAAAAACGCTTAAAAACCCATAAAATCGCAACTTAACACGTAATTTCTAGCATATGACTATGACTTTCAATTCTACCCACATTAGCACAATAATATATACCAAAGAGTGTTGTGTGCCATGTTTCATGCAAATCTGATACAAATATGGTTGTAAGAAATGAAGATACCAAAGGAGCCCACACAAGGCTGCATACAGACATCACGACACAGCAGCAAACTAGTAACCAAACAACCTTGCACGACACGTGGAGACCAAACCTATGCATCCAGGACCTAGGCCAAAGTGGAAATGGAATCTTGGTACTTGGATCTAGCTATCAAGGTCCTAAAACCATTCTAACAATCCCCGTGGACCCCTAGAAGCTGAGCGGAAGGAGGGCTGCTCGACAGTTTGCTAGATAAGAATTGTCTAAGTGTTTGTGGTTGTTTCGTGTTCTTTTCATGATCATTTGTAGTTTTTGTCTGTGTCATTAATCAAAGCTTACGCACAACATTAATACTTACATAATCAACGCCTTAATCAGCCTCGGTTTCGCATCAAAACCAAGTTTTAGCTACTTTAAGCGCAAAACCAAGTCTTAGCTACTTTATGCGCAAAAGTGTTCAAAACGGTTAAAAAAGCATTAAATCGTAACTTAACACGTAATTTCTAGCATATGATTATGATTTTCAATATTAACCACTTCAACACAATAATATATACCAAATAGTGTTGTGTGCCAAGTTTCGTGCAAAACAAACCAAGTTTGAGCTACGTTACGCGCGAAAGTGCCAAAAACGGTTAAAAACGCATAAAATCGCAACTTAACACGTAATTTCTAGCATATGACTATGATTTTAAATTCTAACACTTCAACACAATAATATATACCAAATAGTGTTGTCTGCCAAGTTTCGTGCATAACAAACAATGTTTGAGCTACTTTACGCGCGAAATTGACAAAAACGCTTAAAAACCCATAAAATCGCAACTTAACACGTAATTTCCAGCATATGACTATGATTTTCAATTCTACCCACTTTAACACAATAATATATACCAAAGAGTGTTGTGTGCCAAGTTTCGTGCAAATCTGATACAAATGTGGTTGTATGAAATGAAGATACCAAAGGAGCCCACACAAGGGTGCATACAGACCTTACGACACAGCAGCAAACTAGTGACCAGACCACCTTGCGCGCCACGTGGAGACCAAACCTATGCATCCAGGACCTAGGCTAAAGTGGAAATAGAATCTTGGTACTTGGATCTAGCTATCACGGTCCTAAAACCATTCTAACAATCCCCATGGACTCCATGAAGCTGAGCTGAAGGAGGGCTGCTCGACAGTTTGCTAGATCAGAATTGTCTAAGTGTTTATGGTTGTTTCGTGTTCTTTTAATGATCATTTGTAGTTTTTTTCTGTGTCATTAATCAAAACTTCCGCACAACATTAATCCTTGCATAACCAAGGCCTTAATCAGCCCCGGTTTCGTATGAAAACCAAGTTTTAGCTACTTTATGCGCAAAAGTGTTAAAAACGGTTAAAAACGCATAAAATCGTAACTTAACACGTAATTTCTAGCATATGACTATGATTTTCAATTCTAACAACTTCAACACAATAATATATACCAAATAGTGTTGTGTTCCATGTTTCATGCAAAAAAAAACCAAGTTTGGGCTACGTTACGCGCGAAAGTGCCAAAAACGGTTAAAAGCGCTTAAAATCGCAACTTAACACGTAATTTCTAGCATATGACTATGATTTTAATTTCTAACCACTTCAACACAATAATATATACCAAATAGTATTGTCTGTGAAGTTTCGTGCATAACAAACAAAGTTTGAGCTACTTTACGCGCGAAATTGACAAAAACGCTTAAAAACCCATAAAATCGCAACTTAACACGTAATTTCTCGCATATGACTATGATTTTAAATTCTACCCACTTTAACAAAATAATATATACCAAAGAGTCTTGTGTGCCAAGTTTCGTGCAAATCAGATACAAATGTGGTTGTATGAAATGAAGATACCAAAGGAGCCCACACAAGGCTGCATACAGACCTCACGACACAGCAGCAAACTAGTGACTAGACCACCTTGCACGTCACGTGGAGACCAAACCTATCCATCCAGGACCTAGGCTAAAGGGGAAATGGAATCTTGGTACTTGGATCTAGCTATCAAGGTCCTAAAACCATTCTAACAATCCCCGTGGATCTGTGAAGCTGAGCTTAAGGAGGGCTGCTCGACAGTTTGCTAGATCAGAATTGTCTAAGTGTTTGTGGTTGTTTCGTGTTCTTTTCATGTTCATTTGTAGTTTTTGTATGTGTCATTAATCAAAGCTTCCACACAACATTAATCCTTGCATAACCAAGGCCTTAATCAGCCCCGGTTTCGTATCAAAACCAAGTTTTAGCTACTTTATGCGCAAAAGTGTTAAAAACGGTTAAAAATGCATAAAATCGTAACTTAACACGTAATTTCTAGCATATGACTATGATTTTAAATTCTAACCACTTCAACACAATAATATATACCAAATAGTGTTGTGTGCTAAGTTTCATGCAAAACAAACAAAGTTTGAGCTACGTTACGCGCGAAAGTGCCAAAAACAGCTAAAAACGCATAAAATTGCAACTTAACACGTAATTTCTAGCATTTGACTATGATTTTAAATTCTAACCACTTCAACACAATATATATACCAAATAATGTTGTGTGACAAGTTTCGTGCATAAACAAACCAAGTTTGAGCTACTTTACGTGCGAAATTGACAAAAACGCTTAAAAACCCATAAAATCGCAACTTAACACGTAATTTCTAGCATATGACTATGATTTCAATTCTAACCACTTCAACACAATGATATATACCAAATAGTGTTGTGAGCCAAGTTTCGTGCAAAACAAACCAAGTTTGAGCTACGTTACGCGCGAAAGTGCCAAAAACGGTTAAAAACGCATAAAATCGCAACTTAACACGTAATTTCTAGCATATGACTATGATTTTAAATTCTAACCACTTCAACACAATAATATATACCAAATAGTTTTTTGTGCCAAGTTTCGTGCATAACAAACCAAGTTTGAGCTACTTTACGCGCGAAATTGACAAAAACGCTTAAAAACCCATAAAATCACAACTTAACACGTAATTTCTAGCATATGACTATGATTTTCAATTCCACCCACAGTAGCAAGGGAAATGTGGTTGTTTGAAATGAAGATAGCAAAGGAGCCTACACAACGCTGCATATAGACCTCACGACACAGTAGCAAACTAGTGACCAGACCACCTTGCACGACACGTGGAGACCAAACCTATGCATCCAGGAAGTAGGCTAAAGGGGAAATGGAATCTTGGTACTTGGATCTAGCTATCAAGGTCCTAAAACCATTCTAACAATCCCCGTGGACTCCTAGAAGCTGAGCTGAAGGAGGGCTGCTCGACAGTTTGCTATATCAGAATTGTCTAAGTGTTTTTGGTTGTTTCATGTTCTTTTCATGATCATTTGTAGTTTTTGTCTGTGTCATTAATCAAAGCGTCCGCACAACATTAATCCTTACATAATCAAGGCCTTAATCAGCCTCGGTTTCGCATCAAAACAAAATTTTAGCTACTTTAAGCGAAAAAGTGTTAAAAACGGTTAAAAACGCATAAAATCGTAACTTAACACGTAATTTCTAGCTTATGACTATGATTTTCAATTCTAACCACTTCAACACAATAATATATACCAAATAGTGTTGTGTGCCAAGTTTCGTGCAAAACAAACCAAGTTTGAACTACGTTACGCGCGAAAGTGCCAAAAACGGTTAAAAACGCATAAAATCGCAACTTCACACGTAATTTCTAGCATATGACTATGATTTTCAATTCTATCCATTTTAACACAATAATATATACCAAAGAATGTTGTGTGCCAAATTTCGTGCAAATCTGACACAAATGTGGTTGTATGAAATGAAGATACCAAAGGAGACCACACAACGCTGCATATAGACCTCACGACACAGTAGCAAACTAGTGACCAGACCACCTTACACGACACGTGGAGACCAAACCTATGCATCCAGGACCTAGGCTAAAGTGGAAATGGAATCTTAGTACTTGGATCTAGCTATCAAGGTCCTAAAACCATTCTAACAATCCCCGTGGACTCCTAGAAGCTGAGCTGAAGGAGGGCTGCTCGACAGTTTGCAAGATCAGAATTGTCTAAGTGTTTGTGGTTGTTTCGTGTTCTTTTCATGTTCATTTGTAGTTTTTGTATGTGTCATTAATAAAAGCTTCCACACAACATTAATCCTTGCATAACCAAGGCCTTAATCAGCCCCGGTTTCGCATCAAAACCAAGTTTTAGCTACTTTATGCGCAAAAGTGTTAAAAAGGTTAAAAACGCATAAAATCGTAACTTAACACGTAATTTCCAGCATATGACTATGATTTTCAATTCTAAGCACTTCAACACAATAATATATACCAAATATTTTTTTGTGCCATGTTTCGTGCAAAACAAACCATGTTTGAGCTACGTTACGCGCGAAAATGCTAAAAACGGTTAAAAACGCATAAAATCGCAACTTAACACGTATTTTCTCGCATATGGCTATGATTTTAAATTCTAACCACTTCAACACAATAATATATACCAAATAGTGTTGTGTGACAAGTTTCGTGCATAACAAACCAAGTTTGAGCTACTTTACGAGCGAAATTGACAAAAACGCTTAAAAACCCATTAAAACGCAACTTAACGCGTAATTTCTAGCATAAGACTATTATTTTCAATTCTACCCACTTTAGCACAATAATATATACCAAAGAGTGTTGTGCGCCAAGTTTCGTGAAAATCTGATACAAATGTGGTTGTATGAAATGAAGATACCAAAGGAGCCCACACAAGGCTGCATACAGATCTCACGACACAGCAGCAAACTAGTGACCAGACCACCTTGCACGACACGTGGAGACCAAACCTATGCATCCAGGACCTAGGCTAAGGTGGAAATGGAATCTTAGTACTTGGATCTAGCTATCAAGGTCCTAAAACCATTCTAACAATCCCCGTGAACTCCTAGAAGCTGAGTTGAAGGAGGGCTGCTCGACATCTTGGTAGATCAGAATTGTCTAAGTGTTTGTGGTTGTTTCTTGTTCTTTTCATGATCATTTGTATTTTTTTTCTGTGTCATTAATCACAGCTTCCGCACAACATTAATCCGTGCCTAAACAAGGCCTTAATCAGCCCCGGTTTCGCATCAAAACAAAGTTTTAGCTACTTTATGCGCAAAAGTGTTAAAAACGGTTAAAACGCATAAAATTGTAACTTAATACGTAATTTTTAGCATATGACTATGATTTTCAATTCTAACCACTTCAACACAATAATATATACCAAATAGTGTTGTGTGCCAAGTTTCGTGCAAAACAAACCAAGTTTGAACTACGTTACGCGCGAAAGTGCCAAAAACGGTTCAAAATGCATAAAATCGCAACTTCACACGTAATTTCTAGCATATGACTATGATTTTAAATTCTAACCACTTCAACACAATAATATATACCAAATAGTTTTGTGTGACAAGTTTCGTGCATAACAAACCAAGTTTGAGCAACTTTACGCGCGAAATTGACAAAAACGCTTAAAATCCCATAACATCGCAACTTAACATGTAATTTCTAGTTTATGACTATGATTTTCAATTCGACCCACTTTAGCACAATAATATATTCCAAAGAGTGTTATGTGCCATGTTTCGTGCAAATCTGATACAAATGTGGTTGTATGAAATGAAGATACCAAAGGAGCCCACACAAGGCTGCATACAGACCTCACGACACAGCAGCAAACAAGTGACCAGACCACCTTGCACGACACGTGGAGACCAAACCTATGCATCCAGGACCTAGGCTAAAGTGGAAATGGAATCTTGGTACTTGGATCTAGCTATCAAGGTCCTAAAACCATTCTAACAATCCCCGTGGACTCCTAGAAGCTGAGCTGAAGGAGGGCTGCTCGACAGCTTGCTATATCAGAATTGTCTAAGTGTTTTTGGTTGTTTCATGTTCTTTTCATGATCATTTGTAGTTTTTGTCTGTGTCATTAATAAAAGCGTCCGCACAACATTAATCCTTACATAATCAAGGCCTTAATCAGCCTCGGTTTCGCATCAAAACAAAATTTTAGCTACTTTAAGCTAAAAAGTGTTAAAAACGGTTAAAAACGCATAAAATCGTAACTTAACACGTAATTTCTAGCTTATGACTATGATTTTCAATTCTAACCACTTCAACACAATAATATATACCAAATAGTGTTGTCTAAGTTTCGTGCATAACAAACCATGTTTGAGCTACTTTACGCGCGAAATTGAAAAAAACGCTTAAAAACCCATAAAATCGCAACTTAACACGTAATTTCTAGCATATGACTATGATTTTCAATTCAATCCACTTTAACAAAATAATATATACCAAAGAGTGTTAAGTGCCAAATTTCGTGCAAATCTGATACAAATGTAGTTGTATGAAATGAAGATACCAAAGGAGCCCACACAAGGCTGCATACAGACCTCACGACACAGCAGCAAACTAGTGACCAGACCATCTTGCACGACACGTGGAGACCAAACCTATGCATGCAGGACCTAGGATAAAGTGGAAATGCAATCTTGGTACTTGGATCTAGCTATCAAGGTCCCAAAACAATTCTAACAATCCCCGTGGACTCCTAGAAGCTGAGCTGAAGGAGGGCTGCTCCACAGTTTGCTAGATCAGAATTGTCCAAGTGTTTGTGGTTGTTTCGTGTTCTTTTCATGATCATTTTTAGTTTTTGTCTGTGTCACTAATCAAAGCTTCTGCACAACATTAATCCTTGCAAAACCAAGGCCTTAATCAGCCCCGGTTTCGCATCAAAACCAAGTTTTAGTTACTTTATGCGCAAAAGTGTTAAAAACGGTAAAAAACGCATAAAATCATAACTTAACACGTAATTTCTCGCATATGACTATGATTTTCAATTCTAACCACTTCAACACAATAATATATACCAAATAGTGTTGTGTGCCAAGTTTCGTGCAAATCAGACCAAGTTTGAGCTTCTTTACGCGCGAAAGTGCCAAAAACGGTTAAAAACGCATAAAATCGCAATTTAACACGTAATTTCCAGCATATGACTAAGATTTTATATTCTAACCACTTCAACACAATAATATATACCAAATAGTTTTGTGTATCAAGTTTCGTGCATAACAAACCAAGTCTGAGCTACTTTACGCGCGAAATTGACAAAAATGCTTAAAAACGCATAAAATCGAAACTTAACACGTAATTTCTAGCATATGACTATGATTTTCAATTCTATCCACTTCAACAGAATAATATATACTAAAGAGTGTTGTGTGCCAAGTTTCGTGCAAAACTGATACAAATGTGGTTGTATGAAATGAAAATACCAAAGGAGCCCACACAAGGCTGCATACAGACCTTACGACACAGTAGCAAACTAGTGACCAGACCACCTTGCACGACACGTGGAGACCAAACCTATGCATCCAGGACCTAGGTTAAAGTGGAAATGGAATCTTGGTATTCGGATCTAGTTATCATGGTCCTAAAACCATTCTAACAATCCCCGTGGACTCCTAGATGCTGAGCTGAAGGAGGGCTGCTCGACAGTTTGCTAGATCGGAATTTTCTAAGTGTTTGTGGTTGTTTCGTGTTCTTTTTAGGATCATTTGTAGTTTTTGTCTGTGTCATTAATCAAAGCTTCCGTACAAAATTAATCCTTGCATAACCAAGGCCTTAATAAGCCCCGTTTTCACATCAAAACCACGTTTGAGCTACTTTATGCGCAAAAGTTTCAAAAACGGTTAAAAACGCATAAAATCGTAACTAAACACGTAATTTCTAGCATATGACTATGTTTTTCAATTCTATCCACTTCAACACAATAATATATACAAAAAAGTGTTATGTGACAAATTTCGTGCAAATCTGATACGAATGTGGTTATATGAAATGAACATACCAAAGGAGCCCACACAAGGCTGCATACAGACCTCACGACACAGCAGAAAACTAGTGACCAGACCATCTTGCACGACACGTGGAGACCAAACCTATGCATCCAGGACCTAGCCTAAGGTGGGAATGGAATCTTGGTACTTGGATCAAGCTATCAAGGTCCTAAAACCATTCTAACAATCCCCGTGGACTCCTAGATGCTGATCTGAAGGAGGGCTGCTAGATAGTTTGCTAGATCGGAATTGTCTAAGTGTTTGTGGTTGTTTCGTGTTCTTTTCATGATCATTTGTAGTTTTTGTCTGTGTCATTAATCAACACTTCGGCACAACATTAATCCTTGCATAACCAAGGCCTTAATCTGCCCCGGTTTCGCATCAAAACCACGTTTGAGATGCTTTACGCGCGAAATTGACAAAGACGGTTAAAAACGCATAAAATCGCAACTTAACACGTAATTTCTAGCATATGACTATGATTTTCAATTCTATCCACTTCAACACAATAATATTTACCAAAGACTGTTGTGTGCAAAGTTTTGTGCAAATCTATACAAATGTGGTTGTATGAAATGAACATACCAATGGAGCCCACACAAGGCTGCATACAGACCTCACGACACAGCAGCAAACTAGTGACCAGACCACTTTGCACGACACGTGGAGACAAAACCTATGCATCCAGGACCAAGGATAAAGTGGAAATGGAATCTTGGTACTTGGATCTAGCGATCAAGGTCCTAAAACCATTCTAACAATCCCCGTGGACTCCTAGAAGCTGAGTTGAACGAGGGCTGATCGACAGTTTGCATGATCAGATTTGTCTAAGTGTTTGTGTTTGTTTCGTGTTCTTTTCACGATCATTTGTAGTTTTTGTCTGGGTCATTAATCAAAGCTTCCGCACAACATTTATCCTTGCATAACCAAGGCCTTAATATGCCCCGGTTTCGCATCAAAACCAAGTTTGAGCTACTTTAAGCGCAAAAGTGTCAAAAACGGTTAAAGACGCATAAAATCGCAACATAACACCTAATTTCTAGCATATGACTACGATTTTACATTCTAACCACTTCAACACAATAATATATACCAAATAGTGTTGTATGCCATGTTTCGTGCATAATAAACCAAGTTTAAGCTACATTACGCGCGAAAGTTCCAAAAACGGTTAAAAACGCATAAAATCGCAACTTAACACGTAATTTCTAGCATATGAATTTAAATTCTAACCACTTCAACACAATAATATATACCAAATAGTGATGTGTACCATGTTTCATGCATAAAAAACCAAGTTTCAGCAACTTTACGCGCGAAATTGACAATAACGCTTAAAGACGCTTTAAATAGCAACACGTAATTTCTAGCATATAACTATGATTTTCAATTCTATCCACTTCAACACAATAATATATACAAAAGAATTTTGTTTGCCAAATTTCGTGCAAATCTGATACAAATGTGGTTGTATGAAATGAAGATACCAAAGGAGCCCACACAAGGCTGCATACAGACCACACGACACAGCAGAAAACTAGTGACCAGACCACCTAGCACGACACGTGGAGACCAAACCTATGCATCCAGGACCTAGGCTAAACTGGAAATGGAATATTGGTACTTGGATCTAGCTATCATGGTCCTAAAACCATTCTAACAATCCTCGTGGACTCCTAGATGCTGAGCTGAAGGAGGGCTGCTCGACAGTTTGCTAGATCGGAATTTTCTAAGTGTTTGTGGTTGTTTAGTTTTCTTTTTAGGATCATTTGTAGTTTTTGTCTGTGTCATTAATCAAAGCTTCCACACAAAATTAATCCTTGCATAACCAAGGCCTTAATAAGCCTCGTTTTCGCATCAAAACCACGTTTGAGCTACTTTATGCGCAAAAGTGTCAAAAACGGTTAAAAACGCATAAAAGCGTAACTAAACACGTAATTTCTAGCTTATGACTATGTTTTTCAATTCTATCCACTTCAACACAATAATATATACAAAAAAGTGTTGTGTGACAAATTTCGTGCAAATCTGATACAAATGTGGTTGTATGAAATGAAGATACCAAAGTAGCCCATACAAGGCTGCATACAGACTTGACGATACAGCAGCAAACTAGTGACCAAACCACCTTGCGCGGCACGTGGAGACCAAACCTATGAATCCAGGACCTAGGATAAAGTGGAAATGGAATCTTGGTACTTGGATCTAGCTATCAAGTGTTTGTGGTTGTTTCGTATTCTTTTCATGATCATTTGTAGTTTTTGTCTATGTCATTAATCAAATCTTCCGCACAACATTAATCCTTGCATAACCAAGGCCTTAATCAGCCCCGGTTTCGCATCAAAACCAAGTTTGAGCTACTTTATGCGCAAAAGTGTCAAAAATGGTTAAAAACGCATAAAATTGCAACTTAACACGAAATTTCTAGCATATGACTACGGTTTTCTATTCTAACCACTTCAACAAAATAATATATACCAAATAGTGTTTTGTGCCATGTTTCGTGCAAAACAAACCAAGTTTGAGCTACTTTACGCGCGAAAGTGCCATAAACGGTTAAAAACACATAAAATCGCAACTTAACACGTAATTTGTAGCATATGACTATGATTTTCAATTCTAACAACTTCAACACAATAATATATAACAAATAGTGTTGTGTGCCAGGTTTCATGCGTAACAAACCAAGTTTGAGGTACTTTACGCGCGAAATTGACAAAAACGCTTAAAAACGCATAAAATCGCAACTTGACACGTAATTTTTAGCATATGACTATGATTTTCAATTCTATCCACTTCAACACAATAATATATACCAAAGAGTGTTGTGTTCCAAGTTCCGTGCAAATCTGATACAAATGTGGTTGTATGAAATGAAGATACCAAAGGAGCCCACACAACGCTGCATACAAACTTCACGACACAGCAACAAACTAGTAACCAGACCACCTTGCACGACACGTGGACACCAAACCTATGCATCCAGGAGCTAGGATAAAGTGGAAATGGAATCTTTGTACTTGCATCTAGCTATCAAGGTCCTAAAACCATTCCAACAATCCCCGTGGACTCCTAGAAGTTGAGCTGAAGGAGGGCTGCTCGACTGTTTGCTAGATCAGAATTGTCTAAGTGTTTGTCATTATTTCGTGTTCTTTTCATGATCATTTGTAGTTTTTGTCTGTGTCATTAATTAAAGCTTCTGCACAACATTAATCCTTGCATAAGCAAGGCCTTAATCAGCCCCGGTTTCGCAGCAAAACCAAGTTTGAGCTACTTTATGTGCAGAAGTGTCAAAAACGGTTATAAACGTATAAAATCACAACTTAACACGTAATTTCTAGCATATGAATATGATTTTCTATTCTAACCACCTCAACACAATAATATATACCAAATAGTGTTGTGTGCCAAGTTTCGTGAAAAACAATCCAAGTTTGAGCTACTTTACGCGCAAAAGTGCCAAAAACGGTAAAAAACGCATAAAATCGCAACTTAACACGTAATTTCTAGCATATGACTATGATTATCAATTTTAACAACTTCAACACAATAATATATACCAAATAGTGTTGTGTGCCAAGTTTCGTACATAACAAACCAAGTTTGAGTTACTTTACGCGCGAAATTGACAAAAACGCTTAAAAACGCATAAAATCGCAACTTTATACGCAATTTTTAGCATATGACTATGATTTTCAATTCTATCCACTTCAACACAATAATATATACCAAAGTGTGTTGTGTTCCAAGTTTCGTGCAAATCTGATACAAATGTGGTTGTATGAAATGAAGATAACAAAGGGGCGCACACAAGGCTGCATACAAACCCCACGACACAGCAGCAAACTAGTAATCAGACCACCTTGCACGACACGTAGAGACCAAACCTATGAATCCAGGAGCTAGGCTAAAGTGGAAATGGAATCTTAGTACTTGGATCTAGCTATCAAGGTCCTAAAACCATTCTAACAATCCCCGTCGACTCCTAGAAGCTGAGCATAAGGAGGGCTGCTCGACAGTTTGCTAGATCAGAATTGTCTAAGTGTTTGAGGTTGTTTCGTGTTCTTTTCATGATCATTTTTAGTTTATGTCTGGGTCATTAATCAAAGCTTTTGCACAACATTAATCCTTGCACAAGCAAGGCCTTAATCAGCCCCGGATTCGCATCAAAACCAAGTTTTAGCTACTTTATGCGCAAAAGTGTCAAAAACGGTTAAAAACGCATAAAATTGCAACTTAACACGTAATTTCTAGCATATGACTACGGTTTTCTATTCTAACCGCTTCAACACAATAATATATATCAAATTGTGTTGTGTGCCTAGTTTCAAGAAAAACAAACCAAGTTTGAGCTACTTTACGCGCAAAAGTGCCATAAACCGTTAAAAACGCATACAATCGCACTTAACACGTAATTTCTAGTATATGACGATGATTTTCAATTCTAACAACTTCAACACAATAATATATACCAAATAGTGTTTTGTTCCAAGTTTCGTGCATAACAAACCAAGTTTGAGCTACTTTACTCGCAAACTTGATAAAAACAAGTAAAAACGTATAAAATCGCAACTTAACACGTAATTTTTAGCATATGACTATGATTTTCAATTCTATCCACTTCACCACAATAATATATACTAAAGACTGTTGTGTTCCAAGTTTCGTGAAAATCTGATACAAATGTTGTTGTATGAAATGAAGATACCAAAGGAGCCTACACAAGGTTGCATACAAACCTCACGACACAGCAGCAAACTAGTAACCAGACCACCTTGGTACTTGGAGACCAAACCATGCATCCAGGAGCTAGGGTAAAGTTGAAATGGAATCTTGGTACTTGGATCTAGCTATGAAGGTTCTAAAACCATTCTAACAATCCCCGTGGATTCCTAGAAGCTGAGCTGAAGGAGGGCTGCTCGACAGTTTGCTAGATCAGAATTGTCTAAGTGTTTGTTGTTCTTTCGTGTTCTTTTCATGATCATTTGTAGTTTTTGTCTGTGTCATTAATCAAAGCTTCCGCACAACACTAATCCTTGCATAACCAAGGCCTTGATCAGCCCGGTTTCGCATCAAAACCATGTTTGAGCTACTTTACGCGCAAAAGTGTCAAAAACGGTTAAAAACGCATAAAATCGCAACTTAACACGTAATTTCTAGCATATGACTATGATTTTTAATTCTAACCACTTCAAAACAATAATATATACCAAATAGTGTTGTGTGCCAAATTTAGTGCACAATAAACCAAGTATGAGCTACTTTACGCGCGAAAGTGCCAAAAACGGTTAAAAACGATTAAAATCGTAACTTAACACGTAATTTCTAGCATATGACTATGATTTTAAATCTAACCACTTCAACACAATAATATATACCAAATAGTGTTGTGTGCAAAGTTTCGTCCATAACAAACCAAGTTTAGCTACTTCACGCGCGAAAGTGCCAAAAACGATTAAAAACGCATACAATCGCAACTTAACACGTAATTTCTAGCATATGACTATGATTTTCAATTCTAACTACTTGAACACAATAATATATATCAAAAGGTGTTGTGTGCCAAGTTTCGTAAAAAACAAACCAAGTTTGAGCTACTTTATGCGCGAAAGTGCAAAAAACGGTTAAAAACGCATAAAATCGCAACTTAACATGTAAATTCTAGCATATGACTATGATTTTCAATTCTATCCACTTCAACACAATAATATATACCAAAGAGTGTTGTGTGCCATTTTTCGTGCAAATCTGATAGAAATGTGGTTGTATGAAATGAAGATACCAAAGCAGCAAACTAGTAACCAGACCACCTTGCACGACATGTGGAGACCAAACCTATGCATCCAGGAGCTAGGATAAAGTGGAAATGGAATCTTGGTACTTGGATCTAGCTATCAAGGTCCTAAAACCGTTCTAACAATCCCCATGGACGCCTAGAAGCAGAGCTGAAGGAGTGCTGCTCGACAGTTGGCTAGATAAGAATTGTCTAAGTGTTTGTGGTTGATTCTTGTTCTTTTCATGATCATTTGTAGTTTTTGTCTGTGTCATTAATCCATGCTTCTGCACAACATTAATCCTTGCATAACCAAGGCCTTAATCAGCCCCGGTTTCGCATCAAAACCAAGTTTGAGCTACTTTATGCGCTAAAGTGTCAAAAACAGTTAAAAACGCATAATATCGCAACTTAACACGTAATTTCGAGCATATGACTATTATTTTCTATTCAAACCACTTCAACACAATAATATATACCAAATAGTGTTGTTTGCCAAGTTTCGTGCATAACACACCAAGTTTGAGCTACTTTACGCGCAAAATTGACAAAATCGCTTAAAAACGCATAGAATCGCAACTTAACACGTAATTTCTAGCATATGACTATGATTTTCAATTCTATCCACTTCAACACAATCATATATACCAAAGAGTCTTGTGTTCCAAGTTTCGTGCAAATCTGATACAAATGTGGTTGTATGAAATGAAGATACCAAAGGAGCCCACATAAGGCTGCATACAGACCTCACGACACAACAACAAACTAGTGAACAGACCACCTTGCATGACACGTGGAGACCAAACCTATGCATCCAGAAGCTAGGATAAAGTGGAAATGGAATCTTGGTACTTGGATCTAGCTATCAAGGTCCTAAAACCATTCTAAAAATCCCCGTGGACTTCTAGAAGCTGAGATGAAGGAGGGCTGCTCGACAGTTTGTTAGATCAGAATTGTCTAAGCGTTTGTTGTTGTTTCGTGTTCTTTTCATGATCATTTGTAGTTTTTGTCTGTGTCATTAATCAAAGCTTCCGCACAACATTAATGCTTGCATAACCAAGGCCTAAATCAGTCCCGGTTTCGCATCAAAACCATGTTTGAGCTACTTTATGCGCAAAAATGTCAAAAACGGTTAAAAACGCATAAAATCGCAACTTAACACGTAATTTCTAGCATATGAATACGATTTTCAATTCTAACTACTTCAACACAATAATATATACCAAATAGTGTTGTGTGCCAAGTTTCGTGCAAAACAAACCAAGTTTGAGCTACTTTACGTGTGAAAGTGCCAAAAACGGTTAAAAACGTATAAAATCGCAACTTAACACGTAATTTCTAGCATATGACTATAAATTTCAATTGTAACCACTTCAACACAATAATATATACCAAATGTTGTTGTGTGCCAAGTTTCGTGCATAACAAACCAAGTTTGAGCTACTTTACGTGCGAAATTGACAAAAACACTTAAAAACGCATAAAATTGAATTTGTGTACCTTATTGCTGTCCATTTTGGAAATGTGGCCCTGGATGTAGATCCTATTTGTCCACCCACTTTTTTCATTGTGCTGAAAAGCATGGGAAAAGTAATACTTTATATATATATATATATATATATATATATATATATATATATATATATATATATATATATATATATATATATATTATATATATATATATATATATATATATATATATATATATATATATATATATATTTATATATATATATATATATATATATATATATATATATATATATATATATATATATATATATATATATATATAACACTTAATTAAATCAAGTTGGTAAAATAATTAATATTACGCACGCATTCAACAACGCTTTGAATTTTGTGTTGCGAGGCGGGCTTTGAGGTTTTTGTAATGAGTCGAAGACGTGCACAGTGTTCGTTAAAGCACATATGACCAAAAGTATCCAATGCAAACTACAAACGCAAATTAAAAATTAACAAATTAGAGATTAAGTGACTTTAAATATCAAAAGAGAAGTTCAATTTGAAAAATAAAACTTAATCTTCCACATATGGAGCGAGAATGAACGTGTGTTTAGATGCAAGGGAATTAATCAAAGCAGTCTCAATGTATGCAATGACGTCATCTGGATCATTTACACATTTAGTACCCGAAATCGACTCTGGACAAAACCATCCAATTTTTATTGGAGGTTCGCAAGAATTTAGCTCCTCGTAAGCCACACTAAACTCACCTCATGTACACATCACCTCATGTACACATGGAAAAGAGCTACGTTCAGCATCTCTCCTCTCAAAAATTGCCCGATGTCACTAGGACCAATAATTACAAACGGGCTCTCTAAAAAGCAGTATTGCTCCTTCAGCAGGTTCAGAATGAGTGGGTCCTCCTCACTTATGCGAGATGCACAATAATGCACCCATTTGCAATCTTGAGAGAGATCTTTTAGCTCTTCATCAGTCAAAATTGGAGTGCTTGGCATCGACTTTGACCCAGTCGACACCTTTGCTGAGGAACCGACCTCTCTCCAAGATCCCTTTGGACTCTTTTGCTATTTCTATTTATACAATTAAATTAGTGTGAGTATACAATTAAAAAAATAAAAAAAATAAGGTACAAATGATTCTTACCATGTTAGTGAATCGGACCCAAGCATATGGCCATGTGACGAAACTACCTAGCGCATCTAATAGTTTCTTAAGGCTCCATGCTAGCATTGGAACCAAGAGAAATCTTCAAACCCCTTTACAATAGTTTCCACGGCCACACTGATGTGGCCACTTGTAACAGGCATTGAATGCACTGTTTGGCCCTCTTTGGTTGGCTGGGCCACACCATATGCAATCTCAGTTAAGTCGCCATCACTAGCAACACCTAACTGAGGCAGCAAAAGAGAACAAGGAGTCGCCTCCTGAAAATTGTGTCGTTTATTATAATAAGCATCATAATAAAATATTAAAACGCGTTGCAATTTAAATTAATAAGTGCTTATATATTTAAAAACTATGTATCTGTAGCACTGGCTCTGGAGTTGGCTCCGGATTTTGAGCAACGGAGTTTATGTTCTCCGGTGTGGGGTTTTCACCCTTCAGGGGTATTAGTAATGAGCTCGGGTGCTACGGGGGTAATGGGCTCGGGTGTTGGCTCGACCGAAGCGTAAGGATCCGCATGTTAACTTACCTGATCCTCGACAATTAGGTTTGCCAAGTCAACAATGGGTGCTTCCATCTTCTGCAACACGGCGACCAGCATGGCGAGAACGTCCTTCGTAATCTCCGCTCGGAGGGTTGCTACTTCATCCCGCAGCGCCGTTCGGGATTGAGTAGCAAAAAACTCTTTTCCGAATGCCTTCTATAACCCCACGCGGACGCCTCCTTTTCCGACTACTCGCCCACTCTGGTCTTTCCCTAAGACCATATGCAATGCGTCAACATTGCCTCTTGGGGTGAACTCCCCGGTAGCTTTTTTTTCCTTCCAGCCCATCTGTTCAAAAAAAAAGTGACATATATAGCAATTAGTATAAGTACATCAAAGCCAAAGAATACAAAACAAATCAAGAATGTACTTAATAATTTCAAAACTCACCACAGCATCAGCAACCTTCTTCGTTCCCGGATCATTAATGGTAAATTTAACACTTGCATCTCGAGAATGAAGCCTGCAATACTAATCACGCACCCGATCTCCAGCATGAGTATTCACAGTTTCGGAGGTAGTCGTAGATGAGGGCATGGATGAACTTTGATGGGGGTATAAACCCGCATCCACCCACTCTTTTCGGACCTCATCGTACGTTTTCTGGCCCAAGCGATGGAAAAACTTCCTGTTGCTTGCAGAATCAGAAGCTTTACCATGCTTTTCCTAATTAATCAATAGAAATCGAATGTGATGTATTAGTTTAATGACTGAATCAAAAGAAGTAAATTCAAATTGGTAAACTATAATATAATATGAAATACTTACAACTTCTATGGGAGTTGTTCTTTTGGCAACGAAGGCCTCCCAATCCCTCTTCGATATGTGACCCCATATTTCGTAGGGCATCTTCGAAGGTGATTGCTCTCCACCTTCTTTTCCCGTTTTGACCTTTTTGGTCGTACGGGCACGCCTCTTCGTAATCCAGCCAGTTACTAGCTTGGATTTGAAATCTCTGAATATTTCAGCAACAGCTGAAAGAAACACATTCTTCTTGTCCTCATCGCTCTCGATGTGGAAAAGATTCTACAAAAAAAATTTATATTTATTACAGTCAATCAAATTAATATTAAAATGAAACCATAGTATCATTCCATAGAGAGTTCTTCAAACCCTCTAGAACCTCGTTCCATGCGTGCAATATGGAAATCTTGCGGATACATAGACCCACTTGTTTTCCATATTGCCTACGCCATTTTCCGCAGGGTTGACCCAATGCATTGTATTCCAAATGCATGGGTTCTGTGACTTTGAGGTTTTTCGTAGGACCTTGCCCTTTTCTTTTCTTACTGGTAGTGGGAGCATCCATTGGTGGGGCGTCTTCAGTCTCAAAATCATTCTCAATCGGTGGAGCGTCTTCAGCCATACGCTCGTATCTCACAATTTGGTCCTCTTCGCTGTCATAACTACGATGCTCATTATCCGATGTCTCAATCTCAGGGACAATTTCGTCTCTGAATAGATGCATTGTATATCAGTACCTGAAAGAGCATGAATAGAAATATATTAGAACATAAGCTAAGTAATATTAAGAATATGACTATGATTTACAATTCGAATACGTTCAACACAATAATATATAACAAATAGTGTTGTGTGCAAAGTTTCATGCAAAACAAACCAAGTGCCAAAAAAACTTTAAAAAGCTTTAAATTCATACCTTGTGAATCACTTAATTCAAATGTATTCCTTCCGTGTGATCTACACGCATATAACCAACATTAACATCATCTACTTCATCTTTATCCACTGATTTTGGATTGATAAAGGGAGGAGTCTTAAAAAGCTTCATATTCTTTCTCATCCTCAACATCACCTATACCAAGGATGCTTCTTTTTCCCTATACAACAATTGACCATTTTTTATCAGACGGGTCTACAATGTAGAATACTTGCTTGGCTTGTGTGGCTAGTACGAATGGCTCCTCACTATCACGCAAACGAGCTAAGTCTACAAGAGTGAATCCACAAGGGTCATCATTTTTTATGCATCGTTGATTATTATCTACCCACTTACATTTGAGAAGACCAATATTGAAAGTAGAGTAGTCAAACTCCCATATTTCATGTACCCACCCGTGGTATACCAATTTAGCATCAACCGGCGCTTGATCCTTCGCACTCGCGTAAAATGTAGATGACGCCACAATAGAAACCCCACTATTCTGTAGATACGATGACTTCTTGTCTTGACCCTCAGTCTAAAATGTGAAGCCATTGACATCGTAACCCTCATATTTGTTCACATCACCATGAGGACCAAAAGCTAACCACTTAACAATTTTGGATACACCCTTGAGTTCTTCGCATATTACTCGATTATGAAACCAATTAATAAACATCTTGTTATGCAACTACATCAATGCCCTATCCCCTTTAGAAGGATTTTTTGCGCGCAATATATCAAAATGCTCACTAAAAAAAGGATGAACTTCCGGAATATGATGCAACATATACAAGTGTGCTTTTAGAAGACTTTCTCGAGGAGGTGTGACCAATTTGGAGCCAATTGTTCCTTTTCCCTCAATCCTTCTTTCATGTCTAGAGGTGGGAAGTCCAATAGGCTTTGCCATTGCCAAATACTCGGCTATAAAGTTAATAATCTCATCGCTCACAGTGCCTTGAATCATACTCCCCTCGGGTTGTGCTGGATTCCTCACCTTGTTTTGTAAAACACCCATGTGTCTTTCAAAAGGATAACACCACCTTAAAAAAACTGGACCCAAAAGCTTGATCTCACGAACGAAATGGAAAATAAGATGAACCATTATGTCATAGAAAGAAGGTGGAAAATACATCTCAAACTTGCATAAAGTTACAATCATGTCGAGTTGAAGTGCATCAAGTTTAAAGGGATCAAGAACTTTACTACAAATTGTGTTGAAGAACGAACGTAGCTCGGTAATAACATATCTCACATGTTTTGGCAGTATTCCACGGATTGCAATTGGTAAGAACACTTGCATCATTACATGGCAATCGTGATATTTCATGCTTCCCAACTTCAGCTTACCATTTAGGCTCACAAATCTCTCCATGTTGGATGAGTACCCAGACGGAACCTTAATGCCATACAAACACTCACAAAATGTCCGCTTCTCTGCTTTGGACAATGTGTAGCAAGCTGGAGGCAAATAAACTTTGTCATTACTCATCTTCTTCTTACTGCCACCAACTTCATCAGCTCTATTTCGTTTCTTACTCACCTTAACATGTGCCCACATCTCCAGACGAAGACCCTTACATTCAAACCAATCTCGCACGGCCCTAACATCCTTTGTCTTACCTGGAATGTTCATGAGAGTCCCGAGTATGGCATCGCATACATTTTTCTCTATATGCATAACGTCAAGACAATGTCTAACCTGTAGATCTCTCCAATATGGAAGCTTCCAAAAGATTGATTCTTTTTTCCATAATCGGTCTTACCCCCTTGCACTTGCCCCGTTTTACCAAATACAGTCTCAACTCCCTTAATTTGTTCATAAACCTCATAACCGGTCAACGGTCGACGAGCTACACGGTCCTCAACCTCCCCGTTGAACAACTTCTTCTTCTTACGATATTGGTGGTCTCGTGGGAGGAACTTTCGATGGTGCATGAATACGTGTTTGCACTTAAGAATCCACGTGGATTCCATGTCATCGATACATATTGGGCATGCTTTCTTCTCTTTGTTCTTATACCCCCATAAGTTGCCATATGCCGGAAAATCATTAACGGAGCATAAAAGCATTGCACGCAAGGGAACTCCTCATTAGCATATGCATCAAACACTGAAAAGCCTTCATCCCACATCTTTCTCAAATCCTCAACGAGAGGTGCAAGATACAAATCTATGTCATTGCCAGGTTGTTTAGGACCCGAAATAAGAAGCGAAAGCATTATGTGCTTATGCTTCATACACAACCAAGGTGGCAAATTATAGATCACTAAATGTACCGGACAAGTACTATGGTGAGAACTAAGATTTTCGAATGGGTTCATTCCATCCGTACACAGTCCGAGCCTTAAATTACAAACATCATCCCCAAAAGTCTTATGCAACCTATCAATACTCTTCCACTCCGGAGAATCAGACGGATGTGTGAGCAAGTGACCTTTCTTCATCCTATCTGCATGCCACCTCAAATTTAACGCATCTTTCTTTATAGAAAACAAGTGCTTGAATCTAGGTATTATTGGAAGATACCACAATACCTTAGCCGGGGGCCCTTTAGCATCCCGAGCCCCTTTACGCTTGTAGCGCGATAACCCACACCTAGGACACTCTTCTAAGTTCTCGTTTTCATTACGATACAACAAACAATCATTCGGACACGCATGAATCTTCTGGAACTCTAAGTCGAAAGGACACATGAGCTTTTTGGCATAATATGTCGACTTTGGAAGTTCATTTCCCTCAGGAAGCACCTCACCTAATGCTTCTAATAACATTGTGAAACTAGCGTCACTCTAATTGAACTTTGACATAATGTTGAAAATTGTCAACACTGCTGTTAGTTTGGTGAACTTTGTACATCCAGGGTACAAAGGCTTTTGAGAAGCCTCTGTCAACAAGTCAAAAACACGAGGACGTTTTCCTAACTCATCCTCGACTCCCTCCATGATCTCATCAACACGATCCACATCCTCATCGACATTCTCTTCATCTGTCTCATACCCATCAACATGATCTACTACATCCTCATTGACATCGGCTACATTATGGACGTCCTCAACAACACTTTTCTCTTTGTAAACTTCCTCCTCACCATGCCAAACCCAAACATGATATTGAGGCCTAAACCCACGTCGAAGTATGTGCTCCCTAAGGATATCAACACTATCTACCTTTGATACATTGCCACAACTGAAACATGGGCAATAAAAACCAACTCCCCCCGTCCTAACTTGATGTTCAACCGTAATACTACAAAATTCTAATACGCCATCAATAAATTCCGACGATTCAATTCTTCCATACATCCAAGAACGATCTTTTGTCATCCTAATTAGTGTGATTAATTGTATCAATACAAAATTAATACACAACTTTTAAACATATATACTTAACGAACTCTAACTAACCACAAAATTAAGTAATAATCATTCATTTAACACTAATTAACCCAAATAATAACACAATGTTTATAAACTGTCCAAATGTTGTTTATTGTAGTAACCATAATTAATATTTATATATATTAATAACATATAAAAACAATAAAAATAAAATCACATTCATAAACATGGACAACTAATTAACATTCATATCAACAACTCATTCATTTAACCATAAACAACCCTAATTAAACCTAATTTTCAAACTAGAAAAAAAAATTACGATAAATTTAAAACTTAAAAACCACACACATTCATAAATAAAATGAAGAAATTACTTAAAAATATAACAAAATATGATATATATGATAAATTTAAAACTTGAAAACAACAACAATATACACATTCATAAAGTATGACAAATTCAAACTTAATTTACAAACCACACACAAACCACATTCACAAATAATTACTAAATATGCAAATAATTAATTAACAAACCACATTTTTAACTAAATTACTAAATTCGTGAGTTTTGAAGATGAATTTTTGTCTTTTATTTTTGTGATATTAATTGATTTTCAACTCATGATGACGGTAAAAAAACTAGAACAAAGAGGTGATTTTTAAGGCATCATGTATGTTATTATTATCATTATGCCCCGTACATCCCATTCACATTAAGTATGATTGAAGAATGATGATGATGAAGAAAAAGAACACAGTAGAAGAATAGTAGGGGGTTTATGAAAATTTGAAGTTTGAAGTTTGATGATGAACAAGAACAGCAGCAAGGATTTACCTTCAGAAACCGTTTGTGAAGATGAACAGCAACAAGAATGATGAACAGCAGCAAATGACCGTTTGTGAAAATGAAGATGAACACAAGAAACAAACACAAATCTTGATGCTTAATCTTATACGTTTGTGAAGATCAGATGAAGAAGAGGAACGAAGCAAATGAAGATGAAGATGAAACGTTTTTTCAATGAGGAACA